>NC_041388.1:527999781-528041725 GCF_002162155.2 Triticum dicoccoides
GAATGGTCCGGAGGTAAAGATTTATATATGGGAAGTCCTATTTTGGCCACCGGAAAATGTTCGGGATTTTCGGTATTGTACCGGGAAGGTTCTAGAAGGTTCCGGAGTGGGGCCCACCTGCATGGGGGGACCCACATGGACGTGGGTAGTGGGGGCAAGGCCCCACACCCCTGGTCAAGGCGCACCAAGATCCCCCCTTAGAAGGAATAAGATCATATCCCGAAGGGATAAGATCAAGATCCCTAAAAAGGGGGGATAACAATCGGTGGGGAAGGAAATAATGAGATTTCTTTCCTCCCACCTTGGCCAACGCCCCAATGGACTTGGAGGGCAAGAAACCAGCCCCTCCACCCCTATATATAGTGGGGAGGCGCATGGGAGCTACACACAAAGTTCTGGCGCAGCCCTCCCCCTCTCCCAAGTACTCCTCTTCTCCCGTGGTGCTTGGCGAAGCCCTGCAGGATTGCCACACTCCTCCACCACCACCACGCCGTTGTGTTGCTGCTGGATGGAGTCTTCCTCAACCTCTCCCTCTCTCCTTGCTGGATCAAGGCGTGGGATACGTCACCGGGCTGTACGTGTGTTGAACGCGGAGGTGCCGTGCGTTCGGCACTTGATCATTGGTGATTTGAATCACGACGAGTACGACTTCATCAACCCCGTTCACTTGAACGCTTCTGCTTAGCGATCTACAAGGGTATGTAGATGCACTCTCCTTCTACTCGTAGCTGGTTTCTCCATAGATAGATCTTGGTGACACGTAGGAAAATTTTGAATTTCTGCTACGTACCCCAACAGTGGCATCATGAGCTAGGTCTATTGCGTAGATTCTTTGCACGAGTAGAACACAAAGTAGTTGTGGGCGTTGATGTTGTTCAATATGCTTACCGTTACTAGTCCAATCTTGTTTCGACGGTATTGTGGGATGAAGCGGCCCGGACCGACCTTACACGTACTCTTACGTGAGACAGGTTCCACCGATTGACATGCACTTGGTGCATAAGGTGGCTAGCGGGTGCCAGTCTCTCCCACTTTAGTCGAAACGGATTCGATGAAAAGGGTCCTTATGAAGGGTAAATAGCAATTGGCATATCACGTTGTGGTTTTGCGTAGGTAAGAAACGTTCTTGCTAGAAACCCATAGCAGCCACGTAAAACATGCAAACAACAATTAGAGGACGTCTAACTTGTTTTTGCAGGGTATGCTATGTGATGTGATATGGCCAAAAGGATGTGATGAATGATATATGTGATGTATGAGATTGATCATGTTCTTGTAATAGATGATCATGGAGCCCCAAGATGGAGATCAAAGGAGCTATATGATATTGGCCATATCATGTCACTATTATTTGATTGCATGTGATGTTTATCATGTTTATGCATCTTATTTGCTTAGAACGACGGTAGTAAATAAGATGATCCCTCATTACAATTTCAAGAAGTGTTCTCCCCTAACTGTGCACCGTTGCTACAGTTCGTCGTTTCGAAGCACCACGTGATGATCGGGTGTGATAGATCCTTACGTTCACATACAACGGGTGTAAGACAGATTTACACATGCAATACACTTAGGGTTAACTTGACGAGCCTAGCATGTACAGACATGGCCTCGGAACACGGAGACCGAAAGGTCGAGCATGAGTCGTATAGCAGATACGATCAACATGAAGATGTTCACCGATGATGACTAGTCCGTCTCACGTGATGATCGGACACGGCCTAGTTGACTCGGATCATGTAATCACTTAGATGACCAGAGGGATGTCTATCTGAGTGGGAGTTCATAAGATGAACTTAATTATCCTGAACATAGTCAAAAGACCTTTTGCAAATTATGTCGTAAGCTCGCGCTTTAGTTCCACTGTTTAGATATGTTCCTAGAGAAAATATAGTTGAAAGTTGATAGTAGCGATTATGCGATCAGTAGAAAGCTTATGTCCTTAATGCACCGCTCAGTGTGCTGAACCCCAACGTCGTTTGTCGATGTTGCGAACATCGGACATACACGTTTTGATAACTACGTGATAGTTCAATTAAATGGTTTGAGTAGAGGCACCAAAGACGTTTTCGAAACGTCGCGGAACATATGAGATGTTTCGAGGGCTGAAATTGGGATTTCAGGCTCGTGCCCACGTCAAGAGGTATAACACCTCCGACGATTTTCTTAGCCTGCAAACTAAGGGAGAAAAGCTCAATCATTGAGCTTGTGCTCAGATTGTCTGAGCACAACAATCACTTGAATCGAGTGGGAGTTGATCCTCCAGATGAGATAGTGATGTTTCCCCAAAGTCATTGCCACCAAGCTGCTAGAGCTTCGTGATTAACTATAACATATCAAGGATAGATATGATGATCCTTGAAATATTCATGATGTTTGACACCGCGAAAGTAGAAATCAAGAAGGAGCATCAATTGTTGATGGTTGGTGAAACCACTAGTTTCAAGAAGGGCAAGGGAACAAAGGGATACTTCATGAAACGGCAATTCAGCTGCTGCTCTAGTGAAGAAACCCAAGGTTGAACCCAAACCCGAGACTAAGTGCTTCTGTAATAAGGGGAACAACCACTGGAGCAGCATTACCCTAGATACTTGGTAGATGAGAAGGCTGGCAAGGTCGATAGAAGTATATTGGATATACATTATGTTAATGTGTACTTTACTAGTACTCCTAGTAGCACCAGGATATTGGATACCGGTTCGGTTGCTAAGTGTTAGTAACTCGAAATAAAAGCTACGGAATAAACGGAGACTAGCTAACGTATTATTATTATATAACTGTATTATCCGGAAATAAAAGCTAACTCGAAATACACGTGTGAATATGCCCTAGAGGCAATAATAAAAGTATTATTATTATATTTCCTTGTTAATGATAATTGTCTTTTATTCATGCTATAACTGTATTATCCGGAAATCGTAATACACGTGTGAATACATAGACCACAATATGTCCCTAGTGAGCCTCTAGTTGACTAGCTCGTTGTGATCAACAGATAGTCATGGTTTCCTGGCTATGGGCATTGGATGTCGTTGATAACGGGATCACATCATTAGGAGAATGATGTGATGGACAAGACCCAATCCTAAGACTAGCACAAAAGATCGTGTAGTTCATTTGCTAGAGCTTTGCCAATGTCAAGTATCTCTTCCTTCGACCATGAGAGCGTGTAACTCCTGGATACCGTAGGAGTGCTTTGGGTGTATCAAACGTCACAACGTAACTGGGTGACTATAAAGGTGCACTACAGGTATCTCCGAAAGTATCTATTGTTTTATGCGGATCGAGACTGGGATTTGTCACTCCGTGTAAACGGAGAGTTATCTCTGGGCCCACTCGGTAGGACATCATCATATGCGCAATGTGACCAAGGAGTTGATCACGGGATGATGTGTTATGGAACGAGTAAAGTGACTTGCCGGTAACGAGATTGAACAAGGTATTGGATACCGATGATCGAATCTCGGGCAAGTAACATACCGATAGACAAAGGGAATTGAATACGGGATTGATTAAGTCCTTGACATCGTGGTTCATCCGATGAGATCATCGTGGAACATGTGGGAGCCATCATGGGTATCCAGATCCCGCTGTTGGTTATTGACCGGAGAACGTCTCGGTCATGTCTACATGTCTCCCGAACCCGTAGGGTCTACACACTTAAGGTTCGATGACGCTAGGGTTATAAAGGAAGTTTGTATGTGGTTACCGAATGTTGTTCGGAGTCCTGGATGAGATCCCGGACGTCACGAGGAGTTCCGGAATGGTCCGGAGGTAAAGATTTATATATGGGAAGTCCTATTTTGGCCACCGGAAAATGTTCGGGATTTTTCGGTATTGTACCGGGAAGGTTCTAGAAGGTTCCGGAGTGGGGCCCACCTGCATGGGGGGACCCACATGAACGTGGGTAGTGGGGGCAAGGCCCCACACCCCTGGTCAAGGCGCACCAAGATCCCCCCTTAGAAGGAATAAGATCATATCCCGAAGGGATAAGATCAAGATCCCTAAAAAGGGGGATAACAATCGGTGGGGAAGGAAATAATGAGATTTCTTTCCTCCCACCTTGGCCAACGCCCCAATGGACTTGGAGGGCAAGAAACCAGCCCCTCCACCCCTATATATAGTGGGGAGGCGCATGGGAGCTATACACGAAGTTCTGGCACAGCCCTACCTCTCTTCCTACTCCTCCTCTCCCATGGTGCTTGGCGAAGCCCTGCTGGATTGCCACGCTCCTCCACCACCACCACGCCGTTGTGCTGCTGTTGGATGGAGTCTTCCTCAACCTCTCCCTCTCTCCTTGCTGGATCAAGGCGTGGGAGATGTCACCGGGCTGTACGTGTGTTGAACGCGGAGGTGCCGTCCGTTCGGCACTAGGATCATCGGTGATTTGAATCACGACGAGTACGACTCCATCAACCCCGTTCACTTGAACGCTTCCGCTTAGCAATCTACAAGGGTATGTAGATGCACTCTCTTTCTACTCGTTGCTGGTCTCTCCATAGATAGATCTTGGTGACACGTAGGAAAATTTTGAATTTCTGCTACGTTCCCCAACATCCATAGTATGAAAGTACTGTGCGATGGAAAGCGCCTGGAAAACCGAAACGAAATTTTGGGATAATCCGGCTCCAAATATACACCCAGTCCGAAGTAAAAGGGTGCACTATCATAAGACACCCGTGTTAATTACAAAGAAGCAAAAACCCTCTACAGGGTGTGGAACCGTATTGGAGGGATGGCTTAATGTACCCTGCAAAATTCATAGTACAACGGATACCATACCAACACACAACCTTAGAGCATGTTGGGTACTCCGGTAGGTGGCCAAAAGTGGTGAGGATCTTCTCATCCCAGATACCACAGAGCACCATTCCGGGGATAACAATACGGTATTAACAGTCTTCGAGACCTTCGCATCAAATAATAGGCGCAAGCGAACACTCCGCAGCCTTGCCGAAATCTGCCACGTGGCAGCAATAAATCCATGGAGTGACACGGCTATTACCTTCAATGCCAGTGACGAACCTAAATTCTGAACAGCCCGAGCACCAGCCGCACTGGTCCTCAGTCCAATTGTCGACGGCTTTCGACTCACCAAAGTACTCATGGACGGCGGCAGTGGATTAAACCTCATCTATGAGGAAACTCTTCAAAAAATGGAAATAGACTGGAACCGCATTGAGCAAAGCAGCACAACCTTCAGAGGAATCATCCCCAGTCGGGAAGCACGATGTGCTGGCAAAATCACACTAGATGTGGTATTCGGCACGCCGGAGAACTATAGGTCCGAAGAAATTACATTCCAAGTGGCCCCATTCAGTAGCGTTTACCACGCCCTTTTAGGGCGGGAGGCGTTCACGATCTTCCAAGCCATACCCCATTACGGGTACATGAAGCTCAAAATGCCCGGGCCCAACGGAATCATCACTCTCGCTAGTGATCCGGACACAACACTCCGCGCCGAAAACAAAACAGCCGCATTGGCCCTCGAGGCATTATCCGAAGCCCTTTCGGCTGAGGAATTAACTGCGCTACGCTCCAGAGTGGACAGGGACGACATGATACTTGACAAGAGATCCAAGTCCACCTCTTTTAAACCAGCGGATGAAATAGTCAAATTCCAAGTCCACCCAACAGACCCTACAAAAACAGCCTCCATCGGGGCATAGTTAAACCCCGCCGTGGATGCCGCACTACGAGAGTTCTTGCGCGAGAATTGGGACATATTCGCCTGGAACCCCTCAGACATGCCAGGAATCCCACGCAGGCTGGCCGAGCACAGTCTTAATATTCTAAAGGGATTCAAGCCGGTCAAGCAGACTCTTCGGCGTTTCTATGAACCTAAGAGACAAGCTATGAGTGAGGAACTAGCCAAGTTATTGGAGGCCGGATTCATTAGAGAAATAAAACACCCGGACTGGCTAGCAAACCTTGTGATGGTACCAAAGAAGGACAAATCCTGGCGCTTATGTGTCGATTTCAAGGACCTCAACAGGGCTTGCCCAAAGGATCCCTTCCCCCTCCCCCGCATTGATCAAATTATCGACGCTACCGCAGGACACGATTCATTGTGTTTCCTTGACGCATACTCCGGCTGCCACCAAATCAAGATGGCGGCGTCCGACCAAGCTACAACGGTATTTATCACACCATACGGCCCCTTCTGTTTCAACACAATGCCTTTTGGGCTAAAAAACGCCGGCACAACATATCAGCGCATGATTCAGACATGTTTGGAGAAACAGATCAGCAAAACAGTAGAGGCATACGTAGATGATGTGGTCGTCAAAACCAAACACGTCGACTCTCTAATAGACGACTTGAGGCTCACATTCGACAACCTCTGAACATACGACATCAAGCTCAATCCGGAAAATGCGTTTTCGGTGTACCAGCCGGAAAACTCCTAGGTTTCAATGTCTCCGGTAGAGGAATTGAAGCAAATCCAGCCAAAATCCGAGCTCTGTCACAGTTGGCTATCCCAACGGACCTCAAACAAATCCAGAAATTGATCGGATGTGTGGCAGCTCTAAGCCGCTTTATCTCCCGCTTAGGAGAAAAGGAATTACCCCTTTATCGCCTCCTTCGGCGCACCGAACACTTCGAGTGGACGGACACTGCCACAGCCGGATTGGAAGAAATAAAAGCCATACTGGCAACCAACCCAATCCTGGCCGCGCCAAACATCGGCGAACCAATGTTGTTGTACATTGCGGCAACTCATCAGGTTGTAAGCGCAGTGCTCGTCGTTGAATGAGAAACGGACGGACATAAATTCCCCCTTCAAAAGCCGGTATATTATGTATCCACTGTCCTCACTCCATGCAAATCATGGTACCCACATTATCAAAAGATAGCCTATGCGGTACTCATGGCATCCCGGAAGCTGCGACACTACTTTCAAGAGTGTTCAGTTACAGTAGCCTCGGAAGTGCCACTTAATGATATTATAAACAACCGCGACGCCACGGGCCAGATTGCCAAATGGGCCATTGAGCTCCTCCCGTTCGACATAACATACAAACCCCGGCGAGCCATTAAATCACAAGTATTGGCCGACTTTGTCGCCGAATGGACGGAAGCCGAACTCCCTAAAGAGTACGGCGCATACTCCAATTGGATCATGCACTTCGACGGTTCTAAAATGCTGGCTGGTCTAGGGGCTGGCATCATCCTGACGTCCCCAACCGGAGATACCGTTCAGTACGTACTGCAAATATTGTATGCAGACTCCAACAACGCAGCCGAATACGAAGCTCTGTTACATGGTCTTCGGATGGCAGTTTCCATGGGCATTCAATGCCTGGAGGTGTGTGGGGATTCGAACCTTGCAATATCCCAAATAAATGGAGACTTCGATGCCAAGGATCTGAAATTGGCGGCCTATTGCAACATCGTCCTAAAGATGTCAGCTCGGTTCGAGGGGCTCGAATTTCATCATGTGGCTCGGGAAAACAATCAGGCGGCGGATATCCTCGCCCGCATCGGTGCAAAACGCGGTGCGGTCCCCCCAACATCTTTTTGGAGAGGTTGTTTAAGCCATCCGTGGTATGGGAAGGGGACACCGGTAACAATAGTCCGGACCCGGCCAAAATGCCTGATACCGAACACTCTGACATAATCGGAGGCTCTGCCACCGAAATAACACCTTCAGCCCACGTAATAATGGCCATCATCTCCCCGTGGACAGAACCATTCCTGGCCTACCTAACTAGGCAGGAACTTCCCGAGGACCAAAACGAGGCACGCTGCATAGTGCGGCGATCTAAAGCCTACAGGGTCCATGAGGGAGAGCTGTATAAAAAAAGCACTACCGGAGTCCTTCAAAGGTGCATCTCCGAAGAGGAAGGGCGGAAGCTTTTGGCAGAAATTCATGCCGGACTCGGCGACCACCACGCCGCAGCCCGTGCCCTTGTAAGCAAGGCCTTCTGTACATGTTTTTATTGGCCGACGGCTCGGGTAGATGCATAGGACTTGGTCCAACGTTGCGTCGGTTGCCAGCGTTTTGCAAACCAAAGCCACATGCCACCCACCGCCCTCCAAACAATCCCCATTACCTGGCCCTTCGCGGTCTGGGGGCTTGACATGGTTGGACCCCTTAAAGGGGGAACCCATAAGAAAAAATACTTACTGGTCATGGTGGATAAATTCACCAAATGGATAGAAGCCAAATGTGTTAAAACGGTCGAATCTGGACCGGTGATAGACTTTATATCCGGGATTGTACACCGTTATGGCGTCCCCCACAGCATCATCAATGACAACGGCACGAACTTCACGGCCGACGAGGTAAAACTTTGGTGCAGCAACATGGGCATCAAGCTCGATTATGCTTCTGTCTATCACCCACAAACCAACGGCCAAGTTGAGCGAGCAAATGGTCTTATCATGAGCGGCATCAAACCCAGATTAGTGCGGTCCTTAAAGGAGTCTAACACGCACTGGGTAGAGGAGCTCGACTCTGTACTCTGGGGGCTGCGGACCACGCCGAATCGTACTACCGGATACACACCCTTCTTTATGGTGTACGGCGCAGAGGCGGTTCTGCCCTGCAATTCATGACTCACCTCGAGTGCGCATGTATGAAGAAAGAGAAGCCGAGCTCGATCGGCAGGACAGTCTTCCCTGGAGGAGGAGCGCGACGTGGAAAAAGCCCGTTTCGCATTCTATCAGCAATAGGCTCGAAGATACCAAAGCAGAGAAGTACGGGCCAAAACCTATAACATTGGCGAGCTAGTTCTACGCCTGCCAGAGAAGAAAAAGACCAAGCTCGAGCCCAAATGGGAAGGTCCCTTCATTATTGACCAAGTTCTGACCGGTGGAGCATGCCGTCTGCCGGATGCACCGAATAATCGACTTGAGCCGAACCCATGGAACGCAGCCAGGCTCCGAAGATTCTACGCCTAGTGCCGGACTCTATGTTTGTCTCCTTCCTCTGTCCATTTTTTGCATATACATTCTCTGTCTTTTCTCTCTTTCTTTCTTTTATTCTTTCTCAAGGCCTTCAAGGGCCAACGTGTGCCTTGCTTGCACACTATTGATGCGCTAACCACACTGATTATACCTGGGGGCTTCTTACACATAAGCTTAATTGTTTATCTGGGCTTCATGCCCCGCACATGTGTTATTCTTCCGCATGTACCTTTTCTTCGCCATTATATACATCGATATGACTTAAGTTTTGGCCAAGCTGGGTTGCCTGGCTCTTGTATTTATGCCATACGTTCCTGTTAATTCGGCTAGGGTATAAGGGGAGCACCACTGCGATTGTTACTGTCGGGTCAGCCGGATGTGTACCTCAGACTGGGTGAAGCCGAAAGCTAGCGTTCTTAAGGGAATATTCGGTTGGTGAACAAAAGATGATTTTTATTTATTTTCCATATGTGCCCCCAGATGTTTTTGCCCGTGTCTCCTCTTGCAGTCTGGACATGCACTTTAGGGCATGCGTACCCAGGGAAAGGAACCCTTAAGGGAATTATTCTCCCTAGAAGATGTTTCTTACTACCCATGTAATATAACATAACTAGTTGGGTACTTGTCTGTTCAAGCACTAATGACCCCTACGCCTGGTTTCCACGCATACCCCGGTTCTTATATAACTGAGCGGGTATTCGGATACACTCCAGACTATCGGGTCCCGAGGTTGAAGCGAAAAGGTCTGCCATGACAAATGATTTACAATCCGGCTAGAAGGCATTATACATGTCACTTTAATTACATAGTCATGTAGACTGACTAAATTCCTCTTCTATACCATCCAACAGGCTGTCTAGCCTACAATCCTATTAGGAATACTTTGCGGCTAATTCTACTTGCCCATACACTAAGCTAATGGGGATCTCTTTCCCATCAGGCCCCACAGGTCCGACCTCGGCCATGTGGTTTGGGTCAGCCTTGGTATACCGCGTCTTCACCATGGCCCAGGCTTCCCTGGCACCTTGATGGCAGGCTGATATCTTCCATAATTGGAAGCGCCGCCGTGCTCCCTTGAGTTTCTCCGCAAGCTCTCCAATGCCTGCTGGCAGGGAGACGGATGGCCACAAGGCCTAGGCAATACTTTGCATCACCTGCCGAACTTGTTCGTGCAGTTGTGAGAGCTCGGGTAGAAGATCACCCGCAGACCAGGGTATCTCCTCCGCGGGACGACCCGTCAGCATACCTGCAAACATAACTCTGTTAGTCGGCTTCGCCGCCGCACTCTTTTAAGGGTTCGTTCAAGCACTTACTGAAAATGCCGCGTCGAAGCCGCTTATTCTCCTTCACGGAGTCCGCAAGCTGGGCTCGAACATCTTTCAATTCCACGCTCAGCTTGGTATTGGCGTCTTGGAGATTGTTTTTCTCCCGCATGACCTTAGTCAGCATGCGTTCGCCAACCTTTAGCTGTCGTACGACAGGCTGGTCCTCCAGATTCTCTCCGGAGTCATCTGCAATATCTATTGTTAGATCTGCAGCCATGCCGCACACTATATGGTACCTATCATTCTTTGAAACAAATATTACCAGCTGGGGAATTTTCAGGTTCCTTCAATGCGGCGACAGCGGCCCAAAGTTGGGTCTTGCATTCCTCCAGCTCCTGTGATAGTCGAGTATTCTTCTCTGTAAGAACTTGCACAATAAATGATCCTTAAATCAGGTGTGCCAACTGTTTCAAGTCTCAGGGGATACTGATATATATACTCATCAAATTTTCTTACCCGTACATCCTTTACATGCTGGTTCGTGGCTCTGGCTAGACCATTTTGAGAAGCACGGATGTACGCATCGCCTGAGTTGAATGCATCAAACGCCTCTCGGGAGAAACAAGCGTCACGGAGTACGGCTCGGTGACGCCTGTGATTCATGGCGCTCTCCACTTCGGAATTCGTTGCGGATATCTTATCCGCATCCTTTGTAGAAGGAGTATCCAGCGTGTGCCTCGTGTTAGCTTCCGCCTCTTTGTCCGACCCTGGAGCCCGACTGGTAGAGGCGTGATCGGCGACCTCTCCGGATATTGTCCGACAAGGGTTCTTCCTTCTAGGAAACACGGGTGTTATTATGTTTTTAAAGACGACAACCACGGAGTGAGGTGTTGCATCATACCTCTGTGCCAGCATCTCCGTCCGGACCGCCTTCCTTTTTAGCCTGTCTAGCTTTGAAACCCCTTGTTGGCGAGTCGCCGCGGGCTCGACATGGCGTCCCGAGGGCCTTACCTATAAAACACCGTTTGTATATGGTAGGTGAAGTGCATAAAAGGAAATCCTTTTCAAAGGTTGGGACTCCGGTCTCATTTACCTGCAAGGCTGGGAGTAGCCCAGGGTAGTCGGCTATAATGGCCACCATGGCGTCATCACAACTTAGCTGATAGAAAATCCTATCAATCAGCTCCATGAATATGTCCGGATCCTCTTTGAGGCTGGGGTGGAGGACCCGTTCAGGATCCTTCGGTTGTGGAGGTGGGCTATTGATCTCCCCTACCGCCTTACGCAGTTCCTGCGATGAAACGGCAAGGTAAATATTTATCACGAAAACAAGGGTAGGATGGAAGTAAAAAGAGCGGAAGCTCACCCAACTTCGAGGGTTGTTCATGGAGAATCCATCCCATGGCTTGATGCGGAGGAACTCCTCTTCTTCCCCCTTATACAGATCGGATAGAATTTTTGCTAGAGCAGCAACTGAGTCCGGTCCCTTGCGCCCGCAGCGAGTGGCATCATCTTCCCCGTTGAAGTGCCACATGGGGTGGCCTCGATATTGAAGTGGCTGCACCCCCCGCATAATGCATATTGCCATAACCTCGGTTATGGTCAGTCCTGATTTGGCCAGCAACTTTATCCGGCCCATCAGATAAAATACGTCTCTATCATGTTCCTCCTGTGGGCTCCGTGGGCGTCAGCATAGGTGTTTCTTCAAAGGGGCGTTGTCGAACTTAGGAAGACCGATTTGGATAGGATCCGGGAGAGGAACACCCCCATATAAAACCACTCCGAAGGCCAGTCCTCGGACGTCTTTTCGGGGTACCGGATAGGTATCCGGTCCCGGCGATGCGCCATACTTCGGCTCCGCCTACTTGATATATTGATCCCCTCTGTGTACGGGGCACATGGCAGAACAACTTCTTCCACAGCGTGAAATGAGCTTCGCAACCCAGAAACAGCTCGCAAAGGGCTACGTAACCAGCAATGTGCAGTATGGAGGCAGGGGTGAGGTTGTGCAACTAGAGGCCGTAGAACTCCAGGAGCCCTCAGAGAAATGGATGGATTGGAAATCTGAGTCCCCTTAACAAATAAGGGACAAGGCATACCCGCTCTCCCTTAGAGGGGTTGGGAAAGCTCTCCGCTTGCTCCCCGCCATTATAGGTGGCGAGCCCGCCTCGAACCGGGACCGTATACGCTGGGGGGAGGAATCCCTGGGTCTGTAGCTTCACTAATTAGATGTGCAGGACGGAACACTTATCCCAATCTCTAGGCTTGGGGCTGCGGGAGCGAGAGGAGGAGCTGCGCTGGCCGGCCATGTTGGGATGGATTTTTTCGGGCGCGCTCTGATGAATGCTCGCGGAGGGAGGATGGTGTGGGTTGGATCTGAGGATCCTCGTCTCTTTAATAGACAGTTCATTGATACGTCTCCAACGTATCTATAATTTTTGATTGCTCCATGCTATATTATCTACTGCTTTGGGCAATATTGGGCTTATTATACACTTTTATATTACTTTCAGGACTAACCTAGTAACCGGAGGCCCAACCCAGATTTGCTGTTTTATGCCTATTTCAGTGTTTTGAAGAAAAGGAATATCAGACGGAGTCGAAACGGAATGAAATCAACTAGAGAAGTTATTTTTGGAACGAAAGCCACCCCATGGACTTGGACCCCACGTCAAGGAAGGAAGGAGGAGCTCACGAGGGTAGGGGGCGCGCCCACCCCCCTGGGGCGCGCCCCCTGCCTCGTGGGGCCCTCGTGGCTCCCCTGACGTGGTTCTTCCGCCTATATAACTCCACGCACCCTAAAACTTCTAGAACAGATATTAGATCGAGAGTTCCGCCGCTAGAAGCCTCCGTAGCCACCAAAAGTCAATCGGAACCCTGTTCCGACACCCTGCCGGAGGGGGGATCCCTCACCATTGCCATCTTCATCATCCCGGCGCTCTCCATGACGAGGAGGGAGTAGTTCACCCTCGGGGCTGAGGGTATGTACCAGTAGCTATGTGTTTGATCTCTCTCTCTCTCGTGTTCTTGAGATGACACGATCTTGATGTATGGCGAGCTTTCCTATTATATTTGGATCCTATGATGTTTCTTCCCCCCTCTTCTCTCTTGTAATGAATTGAGTTTCCCCTTTGAGGTTATCTTATCGGATTGAGTCTTTAAAGACTTGAGAACACTTGATGTATGTCTTGCCGTGCATATCTGTGGTGACAATGGGATATCATGTGCCACTTGATGTATGTTTTGGTGATCCACTTGTGGGTTTCGTGACATTGGGAACCTATGCATAGGGGTTGGCACACATTTTCGTCGTGATTCTCCGGTAGAAACTTTGGGGCACTCTTTGAGGTTCTATGTATTGGTTGAATAGATGAATCTGAGATTGTGTGATGCATATCGTATAATCATGCCCACGGATACTTGAGGTGACATTAGAGTATCTAGGTGACATTAGGGTTTTGGTTGATTTGTGTCTTAAGGTGTTATTCTAGTATGAACTCTAGGGCTGTTTGTGACACTTATAGGAATAGCCCAACGGATTGATTGGAAAGAATAACTTTGAGGTGGTTTCGTACCCTACCATAATCTCTTCGTTCGTTCTCCGCTATTAGTGACTTTGGACTGACTCTTTTTGGCATGTTGAGGGATAGTTATGTGATCCAATTATGTTAGTATTGTTGAGGGAACTTGCGCTAGCGAAAGTATGAACCCTAGGCCTTGTTTTCTATCATTGCAATACCATTTACGCTCACTTATATCATTCGTTACCTTGCTGTTTTTATTATTTCAGATTTCAAATACCTTTATCTACCATCCATATTGCACTTGTATCACCATCTCTTCGCCGAACTAGTGCACCTATACAATTTACCATTGTATTGAGTGTGTTGGGGACACAAGAGACTCTTTGTTATTTGGTTGCAGGGTTGCTTGAGAGAGACCATCTTCATCCTACGCCTCCTACGGATTGATAAACCTTAGGTCATCCACTTGAGGGAAATTTGCTACTGTCCTACAAACCTCTGCACTTGGAGGCCCAACAACGTCTACAAGAAGAAGGTTGTGTAGTAGACATCAAGCTCTTTTCTGGCGCCATTGCCGGGGAGGCGAGGAAAGCGGCACTAACACACCCCGTCAACTAAGCTCTTTTCTGGCGCCGTTGCAGGGGAGGTGAGCGCTTGAAGGTATATCTTTAGATCTTGCAATCGAGTCTTTTAGTTTCTTGTTTTATCACTAGTTTAGTTTATAAAAGAAAACTACAAAAACATGGAATTGAGTTTGTCTCATACGCTTCACCTTTTTAATATCTTTCGTAAGTATGATGGAAAGGAAAATTGTGCTCAAATGCTAGAAGAAGAATTACATAGAATGCTTGGCATAAAATATGTGAATGATGAGCACGATTGCAATGTTGTTAGTACAAATTCTTTGAATATCCATGATATTAATGATGATTGCACTAGTTATGATGCAAATGCCTCCTATAAACATGTCAATTTTTGTGGAGTGCATTGGGTTTGCAAGTACGCACCAAATAGGGAAGATAGATATTGCGAGAGGCATAAGTATTTAGAAACTAAATTGTTGCAAGAAAGTCTTGATGTGAGTGCTAAAATTTTAAAATATCTTTACCGTACTTGTGAACTTTGCAATGAACATGGTCATTTAAATATCAAATGCAAATTGTTTCATGATCGAATCGTGTCCAAAAATTGTGATGACTTGATTTCCCTTGCGCATTATAATGAACTAAGTTTGCTTTTGGGTTATGAAGAATTGAAGCATAAAACTAAGCATATTCCAGAATATAACCTCAAGAAATTCCTCGATATTGATCTGGAAGAGATTTATATGTATTGTGCGATGAATTGCATTGAAAATCCTTATATTGCCAATTACATAAAGAAAAGAAAACAAATAGAAGATGAAGAGAATACTAATGAAAGGGAAGAGACTTCCCCATATCCTCCTATTATTTCTTATGATGAATCCGGTAACGAGGAGGAGCCTCCTATTCAACCAATCTCATTAATAAGGACCTCCAAAAAGAGGATTGAACCCACACATGATGTGGTGAAGAAAAGGAAAAGAAAAAGGAAGAGAGGTAAAAAGATATCTCTCCCAAATAGTGCTGCTCCTATTACTATTGTGCCTTATGAAAATATAATTGTGGAAGATAATGACACTTCTTATGATATTGAAAATCTTTTTGGCACTTGCTTGGAAGAATATGATAATTGCTATACTATTGGTGCTTTCTATACTATTAAAGATGAGAGTGATTATGCTTATGATAAGAAAAGGCCCAAGCTTGGGGATGCCATGTTTGATGAAGATGATGTTTTTGAGAATATATTAGCTGCAATTAATGTGTGTCCCAAGCTTGGGGATGCTACGCTTAATGAAGATGATATTTTTAGTCTCCCAAGTTTTGATATGCAAATTTATAATGATGATAGCATGCCTCCTACTTATGATAATTGTTGTAATAATACATATGCTATAAAAAATAGTGTTTATTTTATAAAACTTTTCATAATTACGATTACCCCTTCTCTGAACATTACTCCTTTAATGTGGAAACAACTTATTGTATTCAAGTCTCTTATGATACTCCCACTATTCCGAATGAGAAGAATTTTGCTTATGTGGAGAGTAATAAAATTTCTATGCTTGTAGATCCTAAAAAGAATGCCATAGGTGCTGGTTATATTGTTGAATTCATTCATGATGCTACTGAAAAATTATTATGAGGGAGGAATATATGCTTGTAGGAATTGCAATAATATCAAGTTTCCTCTCTACGTGCTTAAAGTTTTGAAGTTATGCTTGTTTTGCCCTCCTATGCTAGTTGATTATTGTTCCCATGAGTTGTTTGCTCACAAAATCCCTATGCATAGGAAGTGGGTTAGGATTAAATGTACTATTCATATTCTTCATGATGCTCTCTTTATGTTTCAGTTCTTATCCTTTATGTGAGCATCTTTGAAATCATCATGCCTAGCTAGGGGCGTTAAACGATAGTGCTTGTTGGGAGGCAACCCAATTTTATTTTTGTTCCTTACTTTTTGCTCTTGTTTAGTAATAAATAATCCATCTAGACTCTGTTTAGATGTGGTTTTATTCTTTTAATTAGTGTTTGTACCAAGTAGAACCTTTGGGAAGACTTGGGGAAAGTCTTGTTGATCATGCTGCAAAAAAACAGAAACTTTAGCGCTCACGAGAATTGCTGCCGTTTTTATTTGGAGAGTTATATTTAGTTAATTCTTTTTGAAGATGATTAATAGATAAATTCCGCAAGTCCAGAAATTTATTTGAGAATTTTTTGTTCTCCATAAGTATACGTTTGATTCAGATTACTACAGACTGTTCTGTTTCTGACAGATTCTGTTTTTCATGTGTTGTTTACTTATTTTGATGAATCTATGGCTAGTAAAATAGTTTATAAACCATAGATAAGTTGGAATACACTAGGTTTAAAACCAATATAAATAAATAATGAGTTCATTAATGTACCTTTAAGTGGTGATTTACTTTCTTATACTAACGGAGCTTACGAGTTTTCTGTTAAGTTTTGTGTTGTGAAGTTTTCAAGTTTTGGGTAAAGATTCGATGGACTATGGAATAAGGAGTGGTAAGAGCCTAAGATTGGGTATGCCCAAGGCACCCCAAGGTAATATTCAAGGATAGCCAAGAGCCTAAGCTTGGGGATGCCCCGGAAGGCATCCCCTCTTTCGTCTTCGTTCATCGGTAACTTTACTTGGAGCTATATTTTTATTCACCACATGATATGTGTTTTGCTTGGAGCGTCAATTTATTTTGTTAGGATTTGCATGATGATATTTATAAAAATGTTTTGCATCTTTTATTTCAATAAAAGTGGCACTGGTAGCCTTTACTATGCCTATGTTAAAAGTATACATGTTGCTGTTTGAAAACAGAAAGTTTACCACTGTTGCAATAATTCCCTAGAAAAGTTAGAATGTGATAAAATGTTGAAACCTTTTGCATATTAAGATCTGATAAATTTATTACACTGGGAATTTTCTTTCATAATTTTTGGAGCTAGGGAAGTATGGATGTTGCAGCATTCTTTACAGACTATCCTGTTTAGGCAGATTGCTGTTATGTTTGCATTGTTTGCTCTTTAATGATTCTATTTGAGGATAGGACTATTAAATATGCAGAGGCATTTAGTATGCAATTTTGAATAATAATTTTAGTGATTTTCTACAGTAGAGTATGATAAGGTTTTTGCAATGGTTTGTACTAACTTATCTCACGAGTCCTTGTTGAGTTATGTGTGGATGAAGCTTCTGAGATTTAGGGAGACCATGATATGAGAGGAATTAAGGAGACACAAAAGCTCAAGCTTGGGGATGCCCAAGGCACCCCAAGATAATATTTCAAGAAGCCTCAAGCATCTAAGCTTGGGGATGCCCCGGTTGGCATCCCACCTTCTTCTTCAACAACTATCGGTTAGTATCGGTTGATCCTAAGTTTTTGCTTCTTCACATGATGTTTGCTATTCTTAGATGTCTTTTTATTTTGCTTTGCTTGCTGTTTAAATAGAATACCAAGATCTAAAATTATTAAATGTTAGAGAGTCTTCACATGGTTGCATAATTATTCGACTACTCATTGATCTTCACTTATATCTTTCGGAGTAGTTTGTCATTTGCTCTAGTGCTTCACTTATATCTTTTAGAGCATGGTGGTAGTTTTATTTTGAAGAAATAGATGAACTCTCATGCTTCAGTTAGATTATTTTGAGAGTCTTAAATAGCATGGTAATTTTCTTAAAATCCTAATATGCTAGGTATTCAAGAATAATAAAATTCTCTTATGAGTGTGTTGAATACTAAGAGAAGTTTGATGCTTGATGATTGTTTTGAGATATGGAGATGGTGATATTAGAGTCATGCTAGTTGAGTAATTGTGAATTTGAGAAATACTTGTGTTGAAGTTTGTGATTCCCGTAGCATGCACGTATGGTGAACCATTATGTGATGAAGTCGGAGCATGATTTATTTATTGATTGTCCTCCTTATGAGTGGCGGTCGAGGACGAGCGATGGTCTTTTCCTACCAATCTATCCCCCTAGGAGCATGTGCGTAGTACTTTGTTTCGATAACTAATAGATTTTTGCAATAAGTATGTGAGTTCTTTATGACTAATGTTGAGTCCATGGATTATACGCACTCTCACCCTTCCACCTTTGCTAGCCTCCCTAGTACCGCACAAGTTTTGCCGGTACCATAAACGCACCATATACCTTCCTTAAAACAGCCACCATGCCTACCTATTATGGCATTTCCATAGCCATTCCGAGATATATTGCCATGCAACTTTCCACCATCCAGTTTATCATGACACATCCATCATTGTCATATTGCTAGCATGATCATGTAGTTGACATCGTATTTGTGGCAAAGCCACAATTCATAATTCTTTCATACCTGTAGTTGACATCGTATTTGTGGCAAAGTCACTGTTCATAATTCTTTCATACATGTCACTCATGAGTCATTGCATATCCCGGTACACCGCCGGAGGCATTCATATAGAGTCATATCTTGTTCTAAGTATCAAGTTGTAATTCTTGAGTTGTAAGTAAATAAAAGTGTGATGATCATCATTCAATAGAGCATTGTCTCAAAAAAAGAGAAAGGCCAAATAAAAAAAAGAAAGGCCAAATAAAAATAAAAAAATAAAAAATAAATAAAAGGGGCAATGCTACTATCCTTTTTCCACAATTGCGCTTCAAGGTAGCACCATGATCTTCATAGTAGAGAGTCTCTCATGTTGTCACTTTCATATACTAGTGGGAATCTTGTATTATAGAACTTGGCTTGTATATTCCAATGATGCGCTTCCTCAAAATGCCCTAGGTCTTCGTGAGCAAGCAAGTTAGATGCACACCCACTAGTTTCTTTTGTTGAGCTTTCATATATTTATAGCTCTAGTGCATCCGTTGCATGGCAATCCCTACTCACTCACATTGATATCTATTGATGGGAATCTCCATAGCCCGTTGATACGCCTAGTTGATGTGAGACTATCTTCTCCCTTTTTGTCTTCTCCACAACCACCATTCTATTCCACCTATAGTGCTATATCCATGGCTCATGCTCATATATTGCGTGAAGATTGAAAAAGTTTGAGAAAATCAAAAGTATGAAACAATTGCTTGGCTTGTCATCGGGGTTGTGCATGATTTAAATATTTTGTGTGGTGAAGATGGAGCATAGCCATACTATATGATTTTGTAGGGATAGCTCTCTTTGGCCATGTTATTTTGAGAAGACATGATTGTTTTGTTAGTATGCTTGAATTATTATTATTTTTATGTCAATATGAACTTTTGTCTTGAATCTTATGGATCTGAATATTCATGCCACAATTAAGAAGAATTACATTGAAATTATGCCAACTAGCATTCCACATCAAAAATTATCTTTTTATCATTTACCTACTCGAGGACGAGCAGGAATTAAGCTTGGGGATGCTTGATACGTCTCCAACGTATCTATAATTTTTGATTGCTCCATGCTATATTATCTACTGTTTTTGGCAATATTGGGCTTTTTTATCCACTTTTATATTACTTTCGGGACTAACCTATTAACCGGAGGCCCAGCCCAGATTTGTTGTTTTATGCCTATTTCAGTGTTTTGAAGAAAAGAAATATCAGACAGAGTCGAAACGGAACGAAATCAACTAGAGAAGTTATTTTTGGAACGAAAGACACCCGATGGACTTGGACCCCATGTCAAGGAAGGAAGGAGGAGCTCACGAGGGTAGGGGGCGCGCCCCCTGCCTCGTGGGGCCCTCGTGGCTCTCCTGACGTGCTTCTTCCACCTATATAACTCCACGTACCCTAAAAATTCCAAAACAAAGATTAGATCGAGAGTTCCGCCGCCAGAAGCCTCTGTAGCCACCAAAAGTCAATCGGGACCCTGTTCCGGCACCCTGCCGGAGGGGGGATCCCTCACCTGTGGCCATCTTCATCATCCCGGCGCTCTCCATGACGAGGAGGGAGTAGTTCTCCCTCGGGGCTGAGGGTATGTACCAGTAGCTATGTGTTTTATCTCTCTCTATCGTGTTCTTGAGATGATACGATCTTGATGTATCACGAGCTTTGCTATTATATTTGGATCCTATGATGTTTCCTCCCCCCTCTTCTCTCTTGTAATGAATTGAGTTTCCTCTTTGAGGTTATCTTATCGGATTGAGTCTTTAAAGACTTGAGAACACTTGATGTATGTCTTGCCGTGCGTATCTGTGGTGACAATGGGATATCTCGTGCCACTTGATGTATGTTTTGGTGATCAACTTACGGGTTTCGTGACATTGGGAACCTATGCATAGGGGTTGGCACATGTTTTCGTCGTGATTCTCCGGTAGAAACTTTGGGGCACTCTTTGAGGTTCTATGTATTGGTTGAATAGATGAATCTGAGATTGTGTGATGCATATCGTATAATCATGCCCACGGATACTTGAGGTGACATTGGAGTATCTAGGTGATATTTGGGTTTTGGTTGATTTGTGTCTTAAGGTGTTATTCTAGTACAAACTCTAGGCTGTTTGTGACACTTATAGGAATAACCCAATGGATTGATTGGAAAGAATAACTTTGAGGTGGTTTCGCACCCTACCATAATCTCTTCGTTCGTTCTCCGCTATTAGTGACTTTGGAGTGACTCTTTGTTGCATGTTGAGGGATAGTTATGTGATCCAATTATGCTAGTATTGTTGAGGGAACTTGCGCTAGCAAAAGTATGAACCCTAGGCCTTGTTTTCTATCATTGCAATACCGTTTACGCTCACTTATATCATTCGTTACCTTGCTGTTTTATTATTTCAGATTTCAAATACCTTTATCTACCATCCATATTGCACTTGTATCACCATCTCTTCACCGAACTAGTGCACCTATACAATTTACCATTGTATTGGGTGTGTTGGGGACACAAGAGACTCTTTGTTATTTGGTTGCAGGGTTGCTTGAGAGAGACCATCTTCATCCTACGCCTCCTGCGGATTGATAAACCTTAGGTCATCCACTTGAGGGAAATTTGCTACTGTCCTACAAACCTCTACACTTGGAGGCCCAACAACGTCTACAAGAAGAAGGTTGTGTAGTAGACATCATTCATTCACATAGATGGGGTGGTAAATGTAAAAACACCCTGGCTCCTCACATTCGCTTGATACGTGGAAGATAGCCATTATTGGACGCAGAAGCCAAGAAGCCGGACACTATTTAGCAGGTACTTAGAGTTTGAAGAAGAACCCGCCTTGCAATGCCGAAGACAATCTGCATGCAGGACTCATGGTCATTGAAGCCTGGTTCGGGGGCTACTGAGGGAGTCCTAGATTAGGGGATATCCGGACAGCCGGACTATATCCTTTGGTTGGACTGTTGGACTATGAAGACACAAGATTGAAGACTTCGTCCTGTGTCCGGATGGGACTCTCCTTGGCGTGGAAGGCAAGCTTGGCAGTATGGATATGTAGATCTACTTCCTTGTAACCGACTTTGTGTAACCCTAGCCCCCTCCGGTGTCTATATAAACCGGAGGGTTTAGTCCGTAGGACCAAAAACACACAATCATACCATAGGCTAGCTTCTAGGGTTTAGCCTCTTCGATCTCGTGGTAGATCAACTCTTGTAATACTCATATCATCAAGATCAATCAAGGAGGAGTAGGGTTTTACCTCCATCGAGAGGGCCCGAACCTGGGTAAAAACATCATGTCCCCTGTCTCCTGTTACCATCCGCCTAGACGTACAGTTCGGGACCCCCTACCCGAGATCCGCCGGTTTTGACACCGACGAGTGCCGTAAGGGCTGCCATTGACTTCGGCTTTTCTTGTCCGAGATGGCGTGCTAGCCATTCGTCACAGATGTTGTGTTTGAAGGCTGCTAGGGCCTCGGCGTCCGGACAGTCGACAATCTGGTTCTTTTTGGTTAGGAACCTAGTCCAGAATTTTCTGGCCGATTCTCCGGGTTGTTGAACTATGTGGCTTAGGTCATCGGCATTTGGTGGACGGACATAATTTCCTTGGAAGTTGTCGAGGAAAGCCTCTTCCAAGTCCTCCCAGCTGCCGATTGAGTTCTCGGGCAGGCTATTTAACCAGTGCCGAGCTGGTCCTTTGAGTTTTAATGGGAGTTATTTGATGGCGTGGAGGTCGTCTCCTCGGGCCATGTGGATGTGGAGAATGAAATCCTCGATCCGTACTGTAGGATTGGTTGTGCCGTCATATGATTCGATATTGACGGGCTTGAACCCCTCGGGGAATTCACGATCCAGAACTTTATCTGTGAAGAAGAGCGGGTGTGCGGCGCCTCTATATCGGGCCGCATCATGGCGGAGCTCTGAAGGAGTCCGTCTGTGGCATTCGGCTCGAGCGTGATTAGGTTTGTCACGGCCGAATAAGTAGCCGTCGTCACGCCTCAAGGCACGTCCTCATGATCCATAGGTCGATCTTGTGTGTCCTGCTCTACTATCCAGGGTCTGTCAGAGGTCGTACATTTGACTCCAGACTCTTTCGTCCCTATTTTGATGGGGTGGTGGGCGGTCTGCTGTTTGGCCTGAGTTGCCGCTTTATCTCGACCGCGGGGTGGCCGCTCCGCTGCCCTGTCCCGACCAAGTGGTGGTCGATCCGCTTTACGCGAGGGAGATATATGCTTCGCCACCTCCTCATCGAATTGAGGTAGCAGACTTTGTTTCGGGTAGCTCTTGGCTGGGCGGTTAAGGACGTATTCCTCGGCTGTCAGGACATCAGTCCATCTGTCGACGAGCAGGTGTTTTTCAGCTTGAAGCTGTTGTTGTTACTTTTTCAGGCTCCTTGCAGTGGCTATGAGCTGAAGCTTGAAGCGCTCCTGCTCGAGAGGACCCTCAGGCAGGATGAAGTCTTCGTTGCGAAACCTTGTCCCCTCCTCAGAGGGCGGACGGTAACTATCATCCTCCGGGTCATCTTCTATGGCCTGTTCGTCAGGGTTGTCTTGCCTGCTGTCGTGTTGCTGTTCGGATGTAGCGTCGCCCGGAGTAATATTTTCTCTGGTGCCAGTGTTGCCATCCTTTGAGCGGCGGGGCTTGGGCGGCGTTTGAGCCGCCAGCGCTTGGACTGTGTCTCAGAGGTTTTGGTCGCATCCGACTCTTCTTTGTCATCGCCAGATCCTTTAGGTGTATCAACCATGTACACGTCGTATGAAGAGGTGGCCGTCCAACATCCAGTAAATGGCGGGTCTTGGCCTTGCTCCTTGTCGGCATCGTCGTCCATACCGTCGATGTCTTCGGAGCCATAGTCGAGCACGTCGGTTAAGTCATCGACGGTGGCTATGAAGAGGGTGGCGGGTGGGAATCGAAATTCCTCATCATCCGTCTCTAGCTCAAACCGGACATAGTTCGGCTGTCAGTCCACAAGCAAACTAAGTTCATTATGATGTGCAAGGGAAATCAAGTCATCACAATTTTTGGACACGATTCGATCATGAAACAATTTGCATTGGAGATTTAGATGATCACGTGCATTGAAAAGTTCACAAGGATGGCAAAGAAATTTTAAATTTTCAGCACAAGCATCTAGCCTTTCTTGCAACCATTTAGTTTCTAAATACTCATGCCTCTTGCAAAATCTATCTTCCCTATTTGGTGTGTACTTGCAAACTCTATGCACTCCGGAAAAATTGACATGCTTATAAGAGACATTTTCATCATGACTAGTGCAATCATCATTAGTACTATGGATATTCAAAGAATTCATACTAACAACATTACAATCATGGTCATCATTCAAAGATTTAGTGCCAAACATTTTAATGCATTCTTCTTCTAGCATTTTGGCACAATTATCGGAATCCTTATTTTCATAAAAGATATTAAAAAGATGAAGCATATGAGGTACCCTTAATTCCATTTTTTGTAGTTTTCTTTTATAGACTAAACTAGTGCTAAAACAAGAAACAAAAAGATTCGATTGCAAGATCTAAAGATATACCTTCAAGTGCTAACCTCCCCGGCAACGGCGCCAGAAAAGAGCTTGATGTCTACTACACAACCTTTTTCTTGTAGACGTTGTTGGGCCTCCAAGTGCAGAGGTTTGTAGGATAGTAGCAATTTTCCCTCAAGTGGATGACCTAAGGTTTATCAATCTGTGGGAGGCATAGGATGAAGATGGTCTCTCTCAAACCACCTGCAATCAAATAACAAAGAGTATCTTGTGTCCCCAACACACCCAATACAATGGTAAATTGTATAGGTGCACTAGTTCGGCGAAGAGATGGTGATACAAGTGCAATATGGATGGTTGATATAGGTTTTTATAATATGAAAAATATAAAAACAGCAAGGTAACTAATGATAAAAGTGAGCGAAAACGGCATTGCAATGCGTTGAAACATGGCCTAGGGTTCATACTTTCACTAGTGCAAGTTCTCTCAACAATAATAACATAATTGTATCATATAACAATCCCTCAACATGCAACAAAGAGTCACTCCAAAGTCACTAATAGCGGAGAACAAACGAATAGATTATTGTAGGGTACGAAACCTCCTCAAAGTTATCCTTTCTGATCGATCTATTCAAGAGTCTGTAGTAAAATAACACGAAGCTATTCTTTCCATTCAATCTATCCTAGAGTTCGTACTAGAATAACACCTTAAGACACAAATCAACCAAAACCCTACTGTCACCTAGATATGCCAATGTCACCTCAAGTATCCGTGGGTATAATTATACGATATGCATCACACAATCTGAGATTCATCTATTCAACCAACACAAAGAACGTCAAAGTGTGCCCCAATGTTTCTACTAGAGAGTCAAGACGAAAACGTGTGCCAACCCCTATGCATAAGTTCATGAGGACACGGAACTCGCAAGTTGATCACCAAAACATACATCAAGTGGATCACGTGATATCCCATTGTCACCACAGATAAGGACATGCAAGACATACATCAAGTGTTCTCAAATCCTTAAAGACTCAATCCGATAAGATAACTTCAAAGGGAAAACTCAATCCATCACAAGAGAGTAGAGGGGGAGAAACATCATAAGATCCAACTATAATAGCAAAGCTCGCGATACATCAAGATCGTGTCGAATCAAGAACACGAGAGAGAGAGATCAAACACATAGCTACTGGTACATACCCTCAGCCCCGAGGGTGAACTACTCCCCCCTTGTCATGGAGAGCGCCGAGATGATGAAGATGGCCTCTGGAGAGGGATTCCCCCCTCCGGCAGGGTGCCGGAACGGGTCTAGATTGGATTTCGGTGACTACGGAGGCTTGCGGCGGCGGAACTCCCGATCTAGGTTATTTTTCGGCGGTTTCTGTATTTATAGGAATTTTTGGCATATGTCTCATGTCAGGGGGGGGTCTCTGAGTCGTCCACGAGATAGGGGCCCACACCTAGGGTGCTAGGGTGCGCCCCCATCCTTGTGGATGGCCCGGGACTCTTCTGGCCCAGCTATTTTACTCCGGACGCTTCTTTTGGTCCATAAAAAACCATGAAAAATTGGCACGTCAATTGGACTCCGTTTGGTTTTCCTTTTCTGCGATACTCAAAAACAAGAAAAAAACAGAAACTGGCACTAGGCTCTAGGTTAATAGGTTAGTCCCAAAAATAATATAAAATAGCATATAAATGCATATAAAACATCCTAGATGGATAATATAATAGCATGGAACAATCAAAAATTATAGATACGTTGGAGACGTTCCAGAGCCGCGCTGACTGTAGGACACGCTAGACTACCGACGTGTTAAATGGACGCTAGTTAGACTAAAAGTTGAGTGCCGGTAGTGTTTGTAGTTGATTGTTGCCTTGCATACACTCGTTTTATTGTTATTCTAACCTACTAATGGTTGTGAATGTAGATGGCTTCGGTGCTGTATCTGTGCCAGTTGCAGCTGATGCCGTACACGTCGCCGCATCTCCTTCGTAATGTGTGGCATCAGTTGTACCCTCTCGGTGACGATCCAGCCGATCATGTGTACCAGGAGCGTCTAGTAGACTCAGTGTATGAGTATCACGCAGTGGTTACTCTGCGTACCAGTTCATCTTCCAGCACTTACATTCGTACCTCCCGAAGCGGTTTCGCTTCTACCGCTCCTCATCCTGTCTAGTTTGCCGCATTTGAGGTCCTCGTCAAGTTGCGCTACAACGAGGTCCGGATGTAGAACCACCCAGGTTCCCACTTCTATCCCTCCTTGCACGACAATGGTCGTGTCCGTTTTCCTGTCATTGATCCGGAGTCTGATAGTACTGCCAGCCACCTTTCTCGCTACATCACTGCTAGCTACCTTCTGATTCACGAGCTGGCTCGAGAGCTGACTCGTGCTCGCACTGCTTTAGCCGCCACTAGAGCAGTCTCTACTCCATCGTCTACAGGATTTACCCCTTGTATTCCACCCGGTTCTAGCTCGCCTATTTCACCGGTTACTCCTCCGAGTAACTCGGGCACCTCGACCCTGACTCCTCTCATTGCTCCTGCCAAGTGGGTTTCCCTTCTCGCTACCCCCGTAGCATCAATGCTCCAGCCTCAGCCTGCACCTGCTCCTGAGGGAGAGCCCTCGAGGCAGCATCGTCGTGTTACCTGTAACCCAGAGGTGTCGGTGAACATCGTCAGTTCGGGATCCAAGTCCACTTCAGGGGAGGACCCCGCAGCACTAGCAGAGCATTAGAGCGACCAAGTATCTGCAGTTGTCATGTTGATGTACGGATGTAGTCGTACGAGTCATGATGTTCCGTTCTATGTATGAGAGTAGTCGGACTTATCATGTCATTTATCTTTCATGTATGAGTCTATGTATAATTATGTTGGAACCCTTCTTATTCACCGTGTTTTCTTCGATATTCCGTTTTCTTTCGGGTTTTGTCACTGGCTTTTCCCCACTATTCTTGAATGTTGCTCATCTCGGTTGCATTTTCTTGAAAAAAACAAATAATAGGATGACGCGGGGAGGCGGCAGTAGTGCCGCTTGTGCGGATGTCCCTGTTCGTCGTTCCCCGCGATAGGCAGGGCACTCTCCCGAGCCGTACGTTCCACCACCGCCTCCACCACCAAATCCACCCTCCACCGAGCAAATTTTACGCATGTATGAGGAAAGAAGGAATAATGATCTGCTTGAAATATTAAGAAGTGTGCAAGCTATGGTTGGGCAGAATGGAAATCAGAATGGTCATCACTCTAAACTGTCAGATTTTCAGCGAACCAAGCCTCCTAGTTTCAGTCAGGTTATTGACCCCTTGGATGCAGACGATTGGTTATGAACTATTGAGAAATAGCTTGAGATTGCCTGTACCAAAGAGGATGACAAGGTTCTGTTTGCAACACATTATCTCAAAGGAGCTGCCTCTATATGGTGGGAAAATGCGAAAGCCATGTGGCGTGCTGATGAGGAAATCACTTGGGCAAATCAAAGAACACTTTCGTAAATACCATATTGCTGCTGGTATTATGAAAGTCAAGCAACGTGAATTCCTCGCACTCATCCAAGGAAGGCAGTCTCTGAGTGATTTTTTGCATAAGTTCAATCATTTGGCCCGTTACTCCCTCTATGATGTGGCCACAAAAGAAAGAAAGATTGACCGGTTTCTTGGAGGATTAAACAAGCATCTCCGGTGCACACTCAGTATGTTTGGTTTTCCAGATTTCCAAACTCTGGTAAACAAGGCCCTCATTGCTGAAAGGGAGCACAAGTTCATACAAGACAACAAACCTTCCACTAACGATCACAAGTGCAAGTTTGAGCCTAGGAAAGGTTTTCAGCCAGTGCAAAAGGCTCATACTTGGCAGCCTACTCAATTAGAGTACAAGCCCAATTGGCAGCAGAATGTTAACAAAACTACTACACAAGTCAAGAATGTGGTGACCAACCCGGTGCGAGAAGAGTGCCAGCGCAACAATTCTTGTTTTAGTTGTGGGCAAACCAGACATTATGCCAGGCAGTGTCCCAAGAACTTTATGGGGCCATACCCTGTCCAGCAAAACATCACCGGGAAAGTCCATCACCTCTCTGCAGATGAAGCCCAAGAGAACCCCTAAGTCATCATTGGTATGTTTTCTGTTAATAGCATACCTGCCATAATTTTATTTGACTTAGGGGCTTCCCACTCTTTTATTTCGCGAAGTTTTGCTGCACAAAACAAATTTTCTTGTTCGATTTTGAGAAAGAATATGCTGGTACAATCCCTGAGATCTCTGCTCAGAAGCAATCTGGTCTGTCGTAATTTGGAAATTAATATCAACGGAGTCCGATTTCCAGCTTCCTTGATAGTCATTGAATCTGCCAAATTGGACATTATCTTGGGAATGAATTGGTTAACCCAATTCCAACTATGCATTAACTGCGTGACCCGAGAAGTCACCTTGACAAGTCAAGAAGGGCAGACTACAAAATTCTATGCCTGCAGAAGCATACCCAAGAAAGAAATGGTCTTCACCACTATGGCTAGTGAATTGGAATTAATTCCTATGGTCAGTGTGTTTCCCGATGCATTCCCAGAAGAACTGCCAGGCATGCCGCCAGACCGAGAGCTTGAGTTTGCAATAGATCTTGTGCCCGGAACTGCACCGATACACAAGAAATATTATCGGATGCCTTCGTCAGAATTAGTGGAGTTAAAGAAACAACTTGATGAGATGCTCCAAAAAGGTTATATCCGACCCAACTCTTCACCATGGGAATCACCCGCAATATTCGTGGATAAGAAGGATGGTAGTCTCCGGATGTGTGTGGATTACCGATAGTTGAATGATGTCACATCAAAAACAAATATCCGCTGCCCAGGATTGATGACTTATTTGATTAACTCAGTGGCGCAAAGGTATTCTCCAAAATTGATTTAAGGATAGGGTACCACCAACTCAAGATTAGAAAGGAAGATATTCCAAAGACCGCGTTCACTACCCGGTACTGTCTTTACGAATACACCGTTATGTCCTTCGGCCTCACCAATGCCCCTGCTTTCTTCATGCATATGATGAATAAAGTATTCATGGACTTCCTGGATAAATTTGTGGTGGTTTTCATCGATGATATCCTCATATACTCAAAAAGTGAAGAAGAGCACAAGGGACACCTCAGAGTTGTCTTACAAAGACTCTGTGACCATCAACTATACGCCAAATTCAGTAAATGCGAGTTTTGGCTCAAACAAGTTGGATTTCTTGGATATATACTATCAGCAGAAGGTATAGCCATGGATCCAAGCAAGGTGAAGGACATGCTCAATTGGCTGGCACCCACGAAAGTATCCCAAATCCGGAGTTCCCTTGGATTAGCCGGATACTACCATCGTTTCATTGAAGGTTTCTCTAAGATTGCCAAGCCAATGACAGAGCTTCTCAAGAAAGATAAGAATTTGAATGGACTGAGGATTGTGAGAAAAGTTTCAATAAGCTAAAAACCAGACTGACAACATCACCTGTGTTGACTCTTCCAGACATCTACCGCAGCTTTGATGTGTACTTTGACGCTTCCAGACAAGGTCTCGGATGCGTACTTATGCAAAAAGGCAAGATGGTAGCATTTGCATCTCGACAGCTACGCCCCCACGAAGGGAACTATCCTAGTCATGATCTGGAATTAGCCACGGTGGTTCATGCTCTAAAAATCTAGGCGCACTATCTCATTGGAAAGAGGTGTCAAATATTTACTGACCACAAAAGCCTCAAGTACACCTTTACTCAGCCAAATTTAAACCTCCGCCAATGAAGATGGCTTGAGTTAGTCAAGGATTATGATTTTGGAATTAATTATCACTCGGGTAAGGCCAATGTGGTTGCCGATGCACTCAGCCGAAAGCCTGTCAGTCTGAATGCCAGGATGGAATCCTTGCCTCCCGAACTTCAGGAAGAGATTACCCAGCTCCACCTGGTCATAGTTGATGCGGGTCTTGCTAATATTATGGAAATTACTCCTACCCTCGAGGATGAGATCCGCAAGGCCCAGCCAAATGACCCAGTGCTAGAAAAACATGCCAGGCGTATGTTAGCAGGACAGACCCCATATTTTTCTAAGGATCAGCAAGGTACACTAAGGTTCCACGGAAGGATTTGTGTACCAAATCAAGCCGACTTCAGGAAGAGGATACTGTCAGAAGCACACGAATCTTCGTACTCTATTCACCCCGGAGGCACTAAAATGTATGAAGACCCTCGACATATCTTTTGGTGGGCTGGGATGAAGAAGGATATCGCCTATTTTGTGGCCTGTTGCGACATATTCAACAAAGTGAAGGCGGAATACTAGAAACCAGCTGGACTCCTCCAACCGTATCCCATTCTGCAATGGAAGTGGGATGATGTCTGCATGGATTTTATCACAGGGCTACCAAAGACTCAGCGATGCAATGATGCAGTATGGGTCATAGTGGACACCTTAACCAAGGTAGCTCATTTTATTCCCTTCAAAGCCACATATCGAGCCAATCAGCTCGCACAATTGTATGTGTCCAGAACAGTCAGTCTGCATGGAGTAGCTCGAACAATCACTTCCGACCGGGGGTCACTATTTACCTCTGCTTTCTAGTCACGTCTCCATCAAGCTTTGGGGACAACGCTAAAATATAGTACCACTTATCATCCTTAGACCGATGGACAGACTGAGCGGGTAAACCAAATACTCCGAGATATGCTTCGAGCAGGTGCCTTGGCCCAAAGGCCTAAATGGGAAGACTATCTGCCGTATGCCAAGTCCTCCTACAACAACAGTTTCCAGGACAGTTTAGAGATGTCACCTTATGAGGCTCTGTATGGCCGTTAGTGCCCCACTCCGTTGAATTGGTCTCAAACTGGAGATGGACGCATTTTTGGAACAGATCTCATGATGGAAGCCGAAAAGCAAGTCAAGGAAATCCGAGACCGATTGCAATTAGCCAAATACCGACAGAAGAGTTACTATGACGCAAAGCACCGACATATCAGTTTTGAACCCGGAGACCATTTATACCTCCGAGTCACTCCTATGAAAGGAGTCAAGAGGTTTCAGACTCATGGAAAATTGGCACCCAGATTTATTGGTCCGTTCTCAGTTATGTCCAGAGTGGGTACTGTTGCATATCAGTTGGAACTGCCCCCAGAATTGTCAGAAGTGCACAATGCGTTCCATGTCTCACAGTTGAGAGATGTATATCGCTGCCCAAGAAAAAGCATGCTATGACATAAATAGAGTTGGCTAAGGATTTAACGTATGAAGAGAGACCGTTCAAAATTTTAGATGAGATGGAAAGGGTCACTCGTAGTAAAACAAGAAAATTTTACAAGGTTCAGTGGGAGCATCACACAGAGGCAGAAGCAACTTGGGAACGAGAAGAATTTCTAAAGGCAAACTATCCATAATTGTTTTCCCGAGCAACCGAATCTCGAGGATGAGATTCATCCTAGGTGGGGGAGGTTTGTGACACCCTAGTTTGTTCCCTCACTTCCTTTTCTGATTTTATTTGGTTTTGATTTTGAATTTGGAGTTTTGGATCATTTCAGTTGGACTTAACACTTGGGCATCACCTTGATTTTCACCCAAGTGACTCATTCCTCGCCCTAGCCATCATTTCTTCTCTGTTTAGCCTCAGAATAATATTATGAATATTTTCTTAAATGAAAAATATTCATTTTCTTCTCCAAAACCCTAACCAGCCACTTTGTTCCAAAGCAACCCCTATTTTCCTTGCCCACAAAAATCTGAGAAAATTCCCAAATATTCTTTGAACCCTAGGGCACCTTTCTGAGCAAAAATATTGCATCACTTTTTGGAATATTTTAGCTACAGAAAATATTTCCTGTTCTGACGAGAAATGGTGGTTTCTACAACAACTACCATTTTACTTGCTCCAATGCCGCTGAATTTTCTTGTGCATCACTACCTTCCTAGATGATTACTAGCCTCGAAAGTTCAGCTCTCAACTCCTAATGGTTTGACCACAGTTAACTCTCAAAGTTACTATCCAGAAACTTAGCAGGAAGTAAAACTCCAACTTATAGCACCTGAGCTCGACTCTAAGCATTGGCACAACCCTAACCAGTAAGGACTACACACCAGACATGAAATTGGGGCCAGCCGTGGATCTATGCCAAAGTGCACGTGGTGACCACGCGTGTGCACGGTGCTAGCATGCTAGCCGACGCGCTCTGAGTGCCGCCGAGCGCTCCATGCGTCGCGTGCCCGCTTCCCCGGCTGCCGCACCTCGCCACCATCACCGTCTTTACTCCCTTAACTACCTCCCGACGCTCGCCGACGCCAGAGCTTGCCGCAGCGAGCACGGGCGCGGTCCGGCCAACAGAACAGTGCACCGTGCACTGTGTTCGTCGACACCCCCTTGATCCTATGCTCATCGCCGCCCACTCACAGTGCCCGCGTGAGCTGCGTCACCTTCCCCCTCGCTCACTGACGCCGTTCGTCGCCAGGTGCCATGTCTAGGTGACCTACGGCGGAGCCCGAACCCCTCACCTCGCTCGCCTATAAATCCAGCCCTCCCCAGCCCTCTCGACCATCACAAACCCACCTCACACACTCCACAAGACCGTAGGAAGACGTAGCCCGGCCGGGCAGGCCTCGAGCCACCGTCCCCGAGCTCAAGCTCGCCGGTGATCCCCTTGGTTCGCCCCCACCATTCCAGCCCCTCCCGAGCTCAAGCTACTCTTCTAGAGCCTCCGCTGTGCTGCAGTGGTGCCGTCCGAGCCGGTTGGAGCCACTGGTGCAACCTCTGGTCCCCGTCATCTCCAACTCCAGCGACCTCTACTCTATATCGCCGCTGGAGAGGCTCGTTCCAACGTTGTCCGACCACCCCTAGCTAATCTATGGGTACGGGCAGGTGCGCCACGGTCTCCTCTCTCGATCTATCACTCTAGCTCCAGCCAAGATGCCCTCCTCGCCGGCGTGTGCTCTGGCGGAGCCTCGCCGTGCTCTGTTTCATTCTCCCCTCCCACTCACCTGACCAGCGGTGCCCACTGTCAGCCACTCTGGCCGCACCCGAAGCTGTACGAGTGGTGGCGCCCCGCGGGTTTACGTCTTCGACGTCACCCCCCAGATCTATTTTTATTTAAATCAAATTCAAATTTAAACAGAGAGCTTCAAACAGCCACAACTTTTTAATCCTAAGTCCAAATGAATTGATTCTTTTTGCATTGGGTTCTTTATGAAAATATTTATCAGCTCACCAAAAATGAGATTTTCCCCTGCTGTCTAGATTTTCTAGTGAATTTCATAGTGTTTCTTGATGTTTTCTTTTTATGTTTTCAATTGTTTTCAGAAGGTGAAGCTTGTCTTGAGGATCACCAGGAGGAGTGTGAACCTCATCTGCACAAAGGCAAGCCACAACAACATTTTCATGGTGCCATTGCAATATTTGTGATTTTTCACCTTGAATGAATGAATTAGTTCATGCATTTAAACCACTAAAATAAATATATATTTATTCTATTGAATGCTTGTTTATGTTGATATGTTTTGTTTACAGAAGGTTAAAGCTAACTAAGTTAGTTTAAGTCATTAGAAGTAATATTTGATTATGAAGAAATAATTTGTTTATGAAAAAGAATTAGTTTGGGTTAATATTTTCTTGAGTGAGACAAGAATTATACTAAGTTATTGTCATGGTTAAGTTTGCTGAATAAACATAACCAGAAAAGTGTGATGAATTTCTGATAGGTATGGTTAGTGGTTGATATAGTTGATCCATTATTTTTCAATGATAAGTGATGCATGTTATATGATTGCATTTTCATGGCATATCATGACATCGGTCATTTTTACTTTAAGTTGAACCTGATAATAACTCGACTTAACATATCGCTGATCAGGTCATGGTGCCACTGAATCGAGTTTTTCCCCAGTGCAACTACATTTGCCTTTATGGGAAGACCTTTATTCAGTCTGTGGTCATGCCTCTGGTCGGTGCCTCCAATGAGGGAGGGTTATGGGCGTGCGTTACCCTGGCCCGGTAAGCAGACATAACCTTGTGTGCCCGTTGTTGTGATGGTACCTTGTCCTCGTTTGGGACTGTTTATGTTTTTACCACGACGGTGGTCGTTGGTGTCTTTGGTAGAGACGGGGCCACCCATGACTTAGCCCAGCGGGTTGTTAGTCGGACTGGCCGGGAGAGTGTCATGGCAATGGCAGGGTTCCATCGGAATGTCGTTGGTCCACCAGAATGGGAGTATGAGGCCATGGATTCCGTCGTGTGGGTACAGTGTGCTACCTCTGTAGAGTGTATTTAATCTATCGATAGCCGAGTCCTCAGTTACGGACACACTCGAAGTAGGTCACACCATGGATCAACGTTTAAATGATGTTGCACACTAAAGCTAATAACATTGCACTATTGGGAAGAGGATGGTTGGGAAACCATTCTGATTATGGAGACCAAGTTGTTGGTCAGTTTGTGATCCAAGAAAGATCACCGTGTGGTTACGAGGTAACCCGTTTAAAGACCAAGATGTTGGTTCGTTTGTGATCCGAGAAACATCACTGCTTGGTTACGAGGTAACCCGTATGGTAAGCAAGTCCGAGGGGCTTGAGGCACGAGATTTTATTCACTGCATCACTAGTATGTTCTTACATTGATGATAACCTGCTTAATATCATGATATTGTTTGTCATTATGGTTATGCTTGTTGTGAGCTTGCAAGTACATTCAATGTATTGACCTGGCATGTCATGCCAGATTTCAGGAAAGTCTCATTGGAACGGAGTGCTGTCTGAGTCTAGATCGTGTCCACATCGGTGTCCCTGTGCTATGGAGTTCCTCTACGTCGTCGTTCCGCTGCCGAGTAGTTGTCATGATCGAGGCCCCTTGGTGTTCATTAAATAATGTACATATTGTTCAGCCGCACCGTGTGTGTCGCTTGGCCTTGCAACTTGCTGTAATATGAACTATGTTCCGCTAGCATCAATAAAGCGGTTGTTTTCTGTACCAAGATGTTGTGTGTTACCAGAAGACATGATCTCTGGGCTGGCAATGCAAGGTAAACCGGTTGCTCTGAACCGGGGTGCCACATCTAGTTCACATAGCTATGTGATTAACACCCAAAGAGTACTAAGGTGAGATCATGTTTTGCTTATGAGAGAAGTTTAGTCAACGGGTCTGCCCCATTCAGATCTGTATGTATTTTGCAAACTTCTATATCTACAATGCTCTGCATGGAGCTACTCTAGCTAATTGCTCCCACGTTCAATATGTATCCAGGACTTAGAGTCATCTAGATTAGTATCAAAGCTTGCATTGACATAACTCTTTATGACGAACTCTTTATCACCTCCATAACCAAGAAACATTTCCTTAGTCCTCTTTAAGGTAATTAAGGATAATTTTGACCGTTGTCCAGTGATCTAGTCCTGGATTACTATTGTATCCCTTTGCTAAACTCATGGCAAGGTAGATAACATGTTTGGTACACTACATGACATACATTATAGAACCTATGGCTGAGGCATAGGGATAACTTTCATTCTCTCTTTATCTTCTGCCGTGGTTTGGTTTTGAGTCTTTACTCAACTTCAACCTTACAATACAGGCAAGAACTCCTTCTTTGACTGATCCATCTTGAACTCCTTCAAAATCTTGCTAAGGTATGTATTCATTGAAAGTCTTATCAAGCGTCTTCATCTATCTCTATAGATCTTGATGCCCAATATGTAAGCAGCTTCACTGAGGTCTTTCATTGAAAAAATCTTATTCAAATATCCTTTTATGTTATTCAGAAATTCTACATTATTTTCAACCAACAATATGCCATCCACATATAATATCAGAAATGCTACAGAGCTCCCACTCACTTTCTTGTAAATACAGCCGTCACCATAATTCTGGATAAAACCATATGCTTTGATCACCTTATCAAACCATATATTCCAACTCCGAGATGCTTGCACCAGTCCATAGATGGATCGCTGGAGTTTGCACACTTTGTTAGCACCTTTAGGATTGACAAAACCTTTTGGTTGCATCATATACAACTCTTCTTTAAGAAATCCATTAAGGAATGCAGTCTTCACATCCATTTGTCAGATCTCATAAAATGCGGCAATTACTAACGTGATTCAGACAGACTTAAGCATCGCTATGAGTGAGAAAAACTCATCATAGTCAACACCTTGAACTTGTCGAAAACCTTTCATGACAAGTCAAGCTTTGTAGACAGTAACACTACCGTCAGTGTTCGTCTTCCTCTTGAAGATCCATTTATTCTCAATGGCTTGTCGATCATTGGGCAAGTCCACCAAACCCACACGTTTTTCTCATACATGGATCCTATCTCAGATTTCATGGCGTCAAGCCATCTGTCGGAATCTGGGCTCATCATAGCTTCTTCATAGTTCGTAGGTTCATCATGGTCTACTAACATGACTTCCATAACAGTATTACCGTACCACTCTGGTGCGGAACGTGCTCTGTTTAACCTACGAGGTCCAGTAGAAACTTGATCCAAAGTTGCATGATCATTATCATTAGCTTCCTCTCTAGTTGGTATAGGCATCACGAGAACGGATTTCACTGATGTGCTACTTTCCAATTCAAGAGAAGGTGCAATTACCTCATCAAGTTCTACTTTCCTCCCACTCACTTCTTTCGAGAGAAACTCCATCTCTAGAAAGGTTCCATTCTCGGCAAAAAAGAGTTTGCCTTCGGATTTGTGGTAGAAGGTGTACCCAATTGTTTCATTAGGGTATTCTATGAAGATGCACTTCTCCAATTTGGGTTTGAGCTTATCAGGTTGAAGCCTTTAGACATAATTTTCACAACCCAAACTTTAAGAAACGACAGCTTAGGTTTCTTGCCAAACCATAGTTCATGTTGTGTCGTCTCAACGGGTTTAGACAGTGCCCTATTTAACGTGAATGCAGCTATCTCTAATGCATAACCCCAAAACAATAGTGGTAAATCGGTAAGAGACATCATAGATCGCGCCATATCTAATATCATATGGTTACGACATTCAGACAAACCATTACGCTGTGGTGTTCCAGGTGGCATGAGTTGTGAAACTATTCCACATTGTCTTAAATGAATGCCAAACTCTTAACTCAAATATTCGCCTCCGCGATCAGATCATAGAAACTTTATTTTCTTGTTACGATGATTCTCCACTTCACTCTTAAATTCTTTGAACTTTTCAAATGTTTCAGACTTGTGTTTCATTAAGAAAATATACCCATATCTTCTCAAATCATCTATGAAGGTCAGAAAATAACGATACCCGCCGCGTGCCTCAACACTCATTGGACCACACACACCGATATGTATTTTTTCCTATAAGTAATTGGCTCGCCATATTGTTCTGGAGAATGGAGGTTTAGTCATCTTTCCCATGAGGCATGGTTCGCAAGTATCAAATGATTCATAATCAAGTGATTCCAAAAACCCATCTGCATGGAGTTTCTCCAAGTGCTTTACACCAATATGACCTAAATGGTAGTGCCACAGATATGTTGCAATATCATTATCAACTAGGCATCAATATTATGAATATGTGTATCACTACGATCGAGATTCAATAAACCATTTATATTGGGTGTATGACCATAGAAGGTTTTATTCATGTAAATAGAACAGCAATTATTCTCTGACTTAAATGAATAACCGTATCGCTATAAACATGATCCAATCATATTCATGCTCAACACAAACACCAAATAACATTTATTTAAGTCCTATACTAATCCCGAAGGTAGAGGGAGGGTGCAATGGTGATCTTATCAACCTTGGAATCACTTCCAACACACATCGTTACCTCATCCTTAACTAGTCTTTGTTCATTTTGCAACTCCTGTTTTGAGTTACTAATCTTAGCAACTGAACCGATATTTAATACCCCGAGGTTACTATGAAGATTAGTAAAGTACACATCAATAACATGTATATCAAATATACCTTTGTTCCCTTTGACATCCTTCTTATCCGCCAACTATTTGGGGTAGTTCCGCTTCCAGTGACCGTTCCCTTTGCAGTAGAAACACTCAGTTTTAGGCTTAGGTCTAGCTTTGGGCTTCTTCACAGTAGTGGAAACTTGCTTGTCATTCTTATTGAAGTTCCCGTTCTTTTCCTTTGCCCTTTCTTCTTGAAACTAGTGGTCTTGTCAACCATCAACACTTGAAGCTTTTTCTTGATATCTACCTTCGCCGATTTCAGCATCGCGAAGAGCTCGGGAATCGTTTTCGTCATCCCTTTCATATTATAGTTCATCACGAAGTTCTAGTAGCTTGGTGATGTTCCAAGATCTTATCTGGAAGATTAACTCCCACTTGATTCAAGTGATTCTACTACTCAAACATTCTGAGTACATGCTCACTGGCTGAGCCACTCTCCTCCATCTTGTAGGCAAAATAATTGTCAGAGGTCTCATACCTCTTGATACAGGCATGATTTTGAAATACCGATTTCAGATCTCGGAACATCTCATATGCTCCGTGGCGTTCAAAACGTTTTTGAAGTCCCGGTTCTAAGCTGTAAAGCATGGTGCACTAAACTATCAAGTATTCATCATACCGAGCTTGTCAAACGTTCATAACATCTGCATCTACTCTTGCAATAGGTCTGTCACTTAGCGGTGCATCAAGGACATAATTCTTCCAAGAAGCAACAAGGATAATCCTCAGATCACGGACCCAGTCCGCATCATTGCTACTATCATCTTTCAACTTAGTTTTCTCTTGGAATATATCAAAAACATAGGGGAGCTACAACGCGAGCTATTGATCTATAACATAGATATGCAAATACTATCAGGACTAAGTTCATGATAAATTAAGTTCGGTTAATCAAATTACATAAGAACTCCCACTTAGATAGAAATCCTCGAGTCATATAAATGATTATGTGATGCAAATCAACTAAACCATGTCCGATCATTACGTGAGATGGAGTAGTCTTCACTGGTGAACATCTTTATGTTGATCTTATCTACTATATGATTCACATTCGACCTTTCGGTCTCCAGTGTTCCCAGGCCATGTGTGTACATGCTAGGATTGTCAAGTTTAACCCGAGTATCCCGCATGTGGGAAACTGTCTTGCACCTGTTGTATGCGACCATAGAGCCTGTCACACCCGATCATCACGTGGTGTCTCAGCACGACGAACTATCGCAACGGTTCATACTCAGGGAGAACACTTATACCTTGAAATTTTAGTTAAGGGATCATCTTATAATGCTACCGCCGTACTAAGAAAAATAAGATGCATAAAAGATAAACAACACATGCAATGAAAATATGTGACATGATATGGCCATCATCATCTTGTGCTTTTCATCTACATCTCCAAAGCATCGTCATGATCTACATCGTCACCGGCTCGACACCTTGATCTCCATCGTAGCGTCGTGGTTGTCTCGCCAACTATTGCCAACGCATAGTGATAAAGTAAAGCAATTACATGGCGTTTGCATTTCATACAACAAAGAGAAAACCATAAGGCACCTGCCGGTTGTTAGATATCTTACAAAACATGATCATCTCATACAATAAAGTTTATCACATCATGTCTTGACCATACCACATCACAACATGCCCTGCAAAAACAAGTTAGACGTCCTCTACGTTGTTGTTGCAAGTTTTGCGTGGCTGCTACGGGCTTCTAGCAAGAACCGTTCTTACCTACGCATCAAAACCACAACGATGATTTATCAAATTTGTTGTTTTAACCTTCAACAAGGACCAGCCGCATTCAAATTAGATTCAACTAAAGTTGGAGAAACAGACACCCGCCAGCCACCTTTATGCAAAACTAGTTGCATGTCTGTCCGTGGAACCGGTCTCATGAACGTGGTCATGTAAGGTTGGTCCGGGCCGCTTAATCCAACAATACCGCTGAATCAAAATAAGACGTTGGTGGTAAGCAGTATGACGATCACTGCCCACAACTCTCTGTGTTCTGTTCATGCATATCATTTATGCATAGACCTGGCTCGGATGCCAAAGTTGGGAAACATAGAATGCAATTTAAAAAAAAAATCCTACACTCATGCAAGATCTATCTAGTATATGCATAGTGATATGTCTCCAACGTATCTACTTTTCCAAAAACTTTTGCCCTTGTTTTGGACTCGAACTTGCATGATTTGAATGGAACTAACCCGGACTGACGCTGTTTTCAGCAGAATTGCCATGGTGTTATTTTTGTGCAAAAATAAAAGTTCTCGAAATGACCTAAAAATCCATGGAGACGCGTTTTGGAATTAATAAAAAAATACTGGCGAAAGAATCAGCATCAGGGGCCCCACACCCTATCCACGAGGGTGCAGGGCGCCCCTCCCGGGACGCGCCCCCTGCCTCGTGGGCCCCCTGAGACTCCACTGACCTCAACCCCAACTCTATACATTCACTTTCGGGGAGAGAAAAATCAGGAAAAATGGATTCATCGCGTTTTACAACACAGAGCCGCCGGCAAACCCTAATCTTCATCGGAAGGGCTGATCTGGAGTCCATTCGGGGCTCCGGAGAGGGGAATCCGTCGCCATCGTCATCATCAACCTTCCTCTATCACCAATTTCATGATGCTCTCCGCCGTGCGTGAGTAATCCCGTCATAGGCTTGCTAGACGGTGATGGGTTGGATGAGATTTCCCATGTAATCGAGTTAGTTTTGTTAGGGTTTGATCCCTAGTATCCATTATGTTGTAAGATTGATGTTGCTATGACTTTGCTATGCTTAATGCTTGTCACTATGGCCCGAGTGCCATGATTTTAGATCTGAATCTATTATGTTTTCATGAATATATGTGAGTCCTTGATCCTAAATTGCAAGTCAATAGTCACCTACTATGTGTTATGATCCGGTAACCCTGAAGTGACAATAATCGGGAACACTCCCGGTGATGACTGTAGTTTGAGGAGTTCATGTATTCACTAAGTGTTAATGCTTTGGTCCGGTACTCTATTAAAAGGAGGCCTTAATATCCCTTAGTTTCCAATAGGACCCTGCTGCCATGGGAGGGTAGGACAACAGATGTCATGCAAGTTCTTTTCAATAAGCATGTATGACTATATTCGAAATACATGCCTACATTACATTGATGAACTGGAGCTAGTTTTTTGTCACCCTATGTTATAACAGTTGCATGAGGAATTGCATCCGACATAATTATCCATCATTGATCCATTGCCTACGAGCTTTTCTCATATTGATCTTTGCTTAGTTACTTTTTCCGTTGCCACTGTTACGATTGCTACAAAAACTACTACTGTTACTTTTGCCACAGTTACCGTTACTTCCATAGTACTTTTCTACTAAATACTTTGCTGCAGATATTAAGTCTTTCAGGTGTGGTTAAATTGACAACTCAACTGCTAATACTTGAGAATATTCTTTGGCTCCCCTTGTGTCGGATCAATAAATTTGGGTTGAATACTCTACCCTCAAAAACTGTTGCGATCCCCTATACTTGTGGGTTATCACATAGCAACGAGATGGGGAGAGTGTGTCCACGTACCCTCGTAGACCAAAAGCGGAAGCTTTTGACAACGAAGTTGATGTAGTCGAACTTCTTCTCGTTTCGACCGATCAAGTACCGAACGTACGACACCTCCGAGTTCTGCACACGTTCAGCTCGATGACGTCCCTCGAACTCTTGATCCAGCAAATGTCGAGGAAGTAGACGAGTTCCGTCAGCACGACAGCGTGGTGACGATGATGGTGAAGTGATCCGCGCAGGGCTTTGCCTAAGCACTACGAAGATATGACCGGAGGCGTAAACTGTGGAGGGGGGCGCCACACACGGCTAACAATTGTTGGTGTGTGTTCTAGCGGT
>NC_041388.1:528042088-528111837 GCF_002162155.2 Triticum dicoccoides
TGGAGGGGAGGAGAGGCAGCCAAGGGGGTGCCCCAAATAGGAGGAATCCTACTTGGAGTCCCTCCCAAGCCGCGCGCACCCCCTGCCATATATAACCGAGGGGGGAAGGAAAGAGGGGGGGGGGGAGAGGGAAGTAAGTAGGAATCCTAATCCACCCTTTCCTTGCCCTCCCCTCTTTCCTTCTCCTCCTCATAGGGTTGGCATCTGTAGGGGTGCACCAGGGCTGGTGTGTTCCCTCACTTGGCCTATAAGGCCCATATCTTTGTCGGGGGTGCCTGAAACTCCTTCCCCACGACCCGATAAGTACCCGGTACACTCCGGAACACTTCCGATGTCCGAATACCATCGTCCTATATATTAATATTTACCTCTTGATCATTTCGAGACTCCTTGCCATGTACATGGTCTCATCCGGGACTCTGAACAACATTCGTTCACCAAATCACATAACTCATATAATACTATATCGTCAAGGAACGTTAAGATTGCGGACCCTACGGGTTCGAGAACTATGTAGACATGACCGAGATACCTCTCTGGTCAATAACCAATAGCGGAACCTAGATGCTCATATTGGCTCCTACATATTCTACGAATATCTTTATCGGTCGAACCATTATGACAACATACATAATTCCCTTTGTCCATCGGTATGTTACTTACCCAAGATTCGATAGTTGGTATCTTCATACCTAGTTCAATCTTGTTACTGGCAAGTCTATTTACATGTTCTGTAATACATCACATCATGACTAACTCCTTAGTCGTTTTCTTGCAAGATTATGATGTGTATTACCAAGATGGCCCAAAGATACCTCTCCGATACTCGGAGTGACAAATCCTAATCTCGATCTATGCCAACCCAACAAACACCATCGGAAATACCTGTAGAGCATCTTTATAATCACCCAGTTACGTTGTGACGTTTGATAGTACACAAGGCATTCCTCCAGTATCCGGGAGTTGCATAATCTCATAGTCGAAGGAATATGTATTTGACATGAAGAAAACAATAGCAATAAAACTGAACGATCATTATGCTAAGCTAACGGATGGGTCTTATCCATCACATCATTCTCCTAATGATATGATCCCGTTCATAAAATGACAACACATGTCTATGGTTAGGAAACTTAATCATCTTTGATCAGCGAGCTAGTCTAGTAGAGGCTTACTAGGGACACAGTGTTTTGTCTATATGTATCCACACATGTATCAAGTTTTCGGTTAATACAATTCTAGCATGAATAATAAACATTTATCATGATATAAGGAAATATAAAATAAAAACTTTATTATTGCCTCTAGGGCATATTTCCTTCAGTGTTCTAACCCTAGGGCTAGGTGAATGTAATTGTGATTCGATCCCCTCTACGGGCTAAACCCTCCGGCTTATCTACACGCCAGGCGGGGGAGCTAGGGTTACATAGTCGGGATCCAGGGCGGATATGAAGGTGGTAGGAGAACTCTTGGAGTGTACGTCAAGTCTTCAGCAGGCGCGGCCCTGATCTGGCAAGCAGCCTCTGGAGTCCACCTTGAAGAGAATGAGGGCCCATCGTCACATCCGAGGACTACGAGCCGACTGGGTTAGTACCCCCTAGTATGGGACACTGTCAGTAGCCCATGAACTGGTCTTCGACACCCAGGACCATATTCACGAACTTCGGTTCCGGAGTCTTGGCTCGATAGGCAAGTTCCTTCATAGTACCTTTTCAGCTAGGCTTTGATGTCTTCAGTCCTATAGATGGTTTTGCTTGAGGCTTGGCCCCACTACACATGGTGTAAAATCCCCGACCACGATCCCCGTGTATTTTGGGAAACTGAGTCGCTTTATGGTGAGACGTCGAAGCGTCAGCCTATTTTTTCCTTTATTTATAACCACATAGTCCAGAGTTACAATAGAACACATCTCGACCTTACCCTCGACAATCCGCGGGTGCTTCTCCTCCTCTCCTCGGTCCAACCCCGTGAGTTTCAACAATGGCGAGCAACGCGAGTTCCTCAAGGCGACCTCATGGTCCCATCAAGGGTGACCGGGGGAGCTACTTTGTCCCATGTCTCCAACTAGAGCGCACGGCCACCCAGAGCTATTTGCGAGACTCGGATCTCGCCTCCACTCACACGGGAGTGACATCAATGAACGGGCAAGCGCATGCCGAAATCCATCCATCCCCACGTGAGGGGAACGTGTATGGTTCGTTCCCTTCCTTCTCCGCGGCCTGGGATTCCCGATTCACCCCTCCCTCTGAGGTTTACTTGAATTCTATGGGCTACAACTCCACCACCTCACTCCCAACTCAATTTTACATATCGCTGGGTTTGGAATGTAAAATCTATTGAAGTTTGAAAATCACAATATTGGTCCTACAAGCAATTCATGAAAGATTAGCATATGAGGAGAACTTTCACATACAAATATATTATCATGGACATATTTTATGCTTGTGAATACCCATAGTTGTATTGTTATGGATCCTCCAACATGTGGTGCTTGTTTATAATCTTTGCTTGCCAAAATTTCTTTACTAAGCAGGAATACTGCTTGTGCATCCACAATCGTTGAGCCAAGTTTCTTCCATGAATGTCCACCATATCTACCTATATGCGGTATTACCTTGCCGTTCCAAGTAAATATGCATGCATGTGCCATCTCTAAATCATTCTAATAAACATCTGTTTTTTGTGCCCATACCGCTGACAGAGCGATGGGGCGGTCAATATTTTCCATGTTAAGTGGGTTATTCTCACGAGAGATTTTATTCAGTTGTCTTGCACGAGAGAGGCTAGTATTTAGGATGCCCAGTCCCGTTAAACAAAAACAATGAAAACATATAATAAAACAATATCTCCTCGGAAAGTTGATTTTTTCGAGGGAACCCGTAGATTCGGCTAGCCATGACTTGTGATTGTAAGGTTGTGGGGGAGTAAATCTTTTCCTTTTTGCATGGGAACCGCCAATAGTGTGTTCAATGTGAAAGATATTGAAATCCTTTGTCGTGACATTCACACGAAAGCACACCACTCAAAATACATTCATCTCTGCTTTTTGCAATGAGCTCTGGCACCGCTGCAAATCCCTACTTCCATCTACAAAGGGCTTATCTTTTACTTTTCTATCTATTTTATTTTTGTTGAGTCAACTTCTTATTCCAACCTCGGTTATTCTCTATTTGGCAAGCATCATGTGGTCGGTAAAGATCTAGACAAATATATCCAACCAAATATATTTGATCATGAATTATTATTGTTGAGAATTATCTCTATGACAAGTAAGTTGGGAGGCGAAACATTAAGCCCCTATATTCCTCTATGTCAGACTGATATTGTCTTTTCTACAAATATGATTTGAGTACTAGCAATCATAGAATACTATATGATAATTGAGTATGTGGAGCTCTTACTTAGACCTATATGAATTGTAATTGTTTGGTGACTAAGAACATAGGTTGTTAAGTTTTAAGAGAATGCATTATTTGAACCATAACATATAAATTGATTCCTACTTTATCATGATGAGTTTTTTGAGAAAAATTTGTTGTTTATGATGCTAGGAAAAGTGATTAAAATTATCATTCATCAAACTATGCACTATGCTAGCATTCACAATTCATTAATTATTTCTTTTATCATTTACCTACTTGAGGACGAGCAGGAATTAACCTTGGGGATGTTGATACATCTCCAATGTAACTATAATTTATGAATAATTTCATGCCATATTTACAACAATTTTATATGGTTTTTTGGTGCACTCTATATGATTTTGCGGACTAACCTATTAACCTAGTGCCCAGTGCCAGTTCATGTTTTTGGCAATTTTTTGTTTCACGGAAAACCCATACCAAACGAAGTCCAAATGCCATGAAAATTTACTATGATTTTTACGGACAAGAACATGCCCATGAAGCATTGGAGGAGTACTAGACGAAGTCCATGGGAGACACGAGCTCACCCGACACTCCCCCTAGGGCACACCATATGAGCTGGTGGGTCCCACGGGACCCCCCTGACGTGAAACCAATGCCAAAAATTCTTATAAATTGGGAAACCTCCTGAAAGAAACCTGGAACTTTCACGTTGCCGCTGCAAGCCTTGATACGTCTCCAACATATCTATAATTTTTGATTGTTTGATGCTATTGTATTACCTTAGATAATTTATATCATTTTCGGGAACTAACCTATTAACTCACTGCCCAGTAACAATTGTTGTTTTCTTTGCTTGTTTAGGGATTTTCAGGAAAACGGTACCAAACAAAGTCCAAACACGATGAAATTTTACAGTGATTTTTTTGGACTAGAAGGTACACTAGAACGCTCGGGAGGAGGCTAGAAGATCTACGAGAGAGCGACAATCTTACCAGGCGCGACACAGGGTGCGCCCCCTAAGCTCACGGGTCCTACGCAACTCTGATTGACCTAATTCCAACACCATAAATTCCCAAATATTCCCTAACTAACAGAGAGCTGCTCGAAACACTTTTTCCGCCGCCGCAAGCTTCTGTTCTTCCGTGATCCCATCTGGAGGCCTTTTCTGGTACTCTACCGGAGGGGGAATCGATCACGGAGAGATTCTACGACATCCTTGTTGCACCTCTAATCATGTGTGAGTAGTTTACCATAGACCTATAGGTCCATAGCTAGTATCTAGATGGCTTCTTCTTTCTCTCTGATCTTCAATACAAAGTTCTTCGTGATCTCCATGGAGTCGTATCCGATGTAATCTTATTTTTTGATGTGTTTGTTGGGATTCGATGAATTTTGGGTTCATCATCAGATTATTCATTGAAAGTAATTAAGTCTTTACTGAACTTTATGATGCATGATCGTTATAGCTTTGTATTTCTCTCCGGTCTATCTATTTGGTTTGGCCAACTAGATTGATTTATCTTCAGTGGGAGATGTGCTTTCTAATGGGTTCAATCTTGCGGTGTCCTCACCTTATGATAGAAGCGGTGGCGAGGCACATATTTCTATTCTTGCCATTAAGGGTAAAATGATTGGGTTTATTCATATTGCTTGAGTTTGTTCTATCTACATTATGTCATCTTGCTTAAAGCGTTACTCTATATGTCATGAACTTAATATCATAGATGCATGCTGGATAGCAGTCGATTGGTGGAGTAATAGTAGTAGATGTAGAATTGTTTCGGTCTACTTGTCACAGACGTAATGCCTATATACATGATCATCGCCATGAATAACATCATAACTATGTGCTTTTCTATCAATTGCCCAACAGTGGTTTGTCCACCCATCATATGCTATTTATTCGAGAGAGAAGCCTGTTGTGAAAATTATGGCCCCGGGTCTACTTTTATCATATTACAAAAACCAAAAATCCCTTGCTGCAATTTATTATCTTTTATTTTGTTCTGCAATTTATATATCTACCACTACCAGATTTGATCCTTGCAAGCAAGGAGTTCAAGGGGATTGCAACCCTCTTACCCACGTTGGGTGCAATTATTTGCTCTTGTTTGTGAAAGTACTGTTCACTAGGCTTTGCCTGATTCTCCTATTAGTTTGACAACCTAGATTCTCACTGAGGGAAATACTTATCAGCTACTATATTGCTTAACCCTTCCTCTTCAGGAAAAATACCAACGCAGCTCACAAGTAGGAGAAAGAATTTTTGACGCTCTCGCAGAGGAGACATCATCAAAACCTACAAGTACCTTCGTTTACATTATCATTTACTTGCACTACTTTTATTAGTCTTGTTATAAAAATCAAAAAACACAAAAATATTTTATTTTGCTTGTCTTCTTGGAATAATCATGTTATCACAAAAGAACTGAAGATTCGCTCGCCTCAACGCAGTCCCGTGATACGTCTCCAATGTATCTATAATTTTTTATTGTTCCATGCTATTGTATTATCTATTTTGGATGTTTTATATGCATTACTATTCTATTCTATATCATTTTTGGGGGCTAACCTATTAACCTAGTGCCCAGTGTCAGTTGTTGTTTTTCCTTGTTTTTGTCTTTTGCAGAAAATCAATACCAAACAAAGTCTAAATGGAACGAAATTTTTTGACGATTTTTCATGGAAAACAAGACACCTAAGAAGCTTCAGGAGGAGGCCAGAAGACCCACGAGGAGGCCACAAGCCCTAGGGGCGCACCCCAGGGGTGGCACGCCCCCTAGGCTTGTGGGCCCCTTGCAGACCTTCTAACCCTAATTCCAGCTCTATAAATACCCAAATATTCCCCTTACGTCAGAGGGCACACAAAAAATACTTTTCCGCCGCCACAAGCTTCTGCTCTCGTGAGATCCCATCTTGGGGCCTTTTCCGGCACTCCGCCGGAGGGGGATTCGATCACAGAGGGCCTCTACACTAACCTTCCTGCCCTTCCGATGATGTGTGAGTAGTTTACCACTGTAACATCCCGATTCTCGGAATGTTTAAGAATTTTTTATTCCAAAAATCAGGGCAAGAAAATTTCGTTTGTTTTATTTGGTAACAAAGCTTAAATTGGACTTTTATAATTTGGCGGATTTAATTTGATCTAATACGAACTTAAATTTAAATTTAAGTTTTGTTCTTCTCTTTTAGTTCGGCTTTGTTTTCTCCCTTGAGCATACTAAATTATGTGCATATGTATTTTGGAACTTCTTTTGAATTTGTTAGCTTCTATTCATTTTCAAGATTTCCCTAAGAAAGGAAATATATTTAATTTCTTTTCCCAAACTCTAGGCAATATCCAATGCCCAATCTACCTTCTCTATTTTCTCTGTGTTGCTTATTCCTCTCACCCGAATGAACCCAGCCCATATCTTTTATTTTTCCTTTCTCCATCCCTCTTGGACCGTAGCCCAACTTCTCCCTCTCACTTTTTTTTCATGCTCCACTTCCTCTCCCATAGGTCTAGGCCAACTCTCCCAACCAAGCTAACCCTTCCCCTCCTTGTGTACGCTCACACATACACGTACGGGAAGAGGAAACCTCAAGAGCCACCTACATGACACATAAGAAACGGCTGCACCCTCCTCCTTTAATTCCCTCTGGAGTTGCGGAGGTGTTTAGAAAAGTTGCTTAGAGAAATAAACCAAGCTTTGCTTAAATATCGGTGCTTATTTGTACAGGGTAGACACTTAACTAAGCGTCTCTCCTATAAAAATAGGCACCGGTGCTTCAGAAAAATTCGATTTATTTTTCTAAGCACCTCTCTAAGCCTCTCTCATTGTACCAGGCCTCGTAGCCCCAGTCTCTAGCACTTCATCTCCTTCCTTTCCTTCACCTACGCACACATACAGGTGCACAACTTATAGAGGAGAGGAAACTTACATGAGAGAAACAGCCCCTCCTCTAATTCCTTCAAATCTTCACCGTTTCCAAATCCGTGATTACCTAGATGTGCGTCCTGATCTCCTCTCTCATATCCCCTTGTTTCTTTGCTCTCTCCCATCCTAATACACCCAAGAACTCTCCGCGAACAGAAGGTGTTTCATGGACGAAGTTGCTCGATCCCGGTGACTTGGATCATCTCCGTACGAACCCTTGCGCCAGAAGATTCTCCTCCATGTCGTAGCTCCATTCAGAGAAGAAAGAACGCGGTCTGTCAACCAAACACGAAGAATTCTGCATGTCCGTGTACACTGTTCATCAAGTTCGTCGACCTTTCCGTCAAACCTGGTGGCCACTGTTCAATTCCTCACACCTCCTTAATGTCATACATACTATCTCCTAGACATCATGTTTTCATCTATCTATGTCGTTGGACGCGCACACGCAGGAGCAGCCACACCGTCGCCTCTCGGCCTTGTCTATACCGTGCTCCAAGGGTGTGCTCGTGAACCGACCATGTCATCTTCTTCATCTCGCGTCCAGGACCACACCAACTTCTTCTTCCACGTGGGAGTCGACCACGCACGGACAACTTTTGTGTTTCCTTCAACTTCATTGGTTCGAGTTCATCACATCGTTCCTTCGCACTCGGTGAGCCCTTTTCCATATCCTTTGGTAGACTTGTTCCTTGAAACCACCATCATCTATTTGACATCATGGTTCGCCTTAGTTTTGTACTTGGTCACGTTGACACCGCTATGTGCGTGAAACGAACGACATACAAAGGCATCGGCTTGACTCTCTATTTTCTCCATCGGATGATCTTGTGTTCAACCTGTCAAATATTTCTATGTCCATAGGAATACTATGGTGGTGCTAGATTGCTAGTTTGGTGGATCATGATTTTGAATATATTTTTTATATAGTCGTTTCGCCGAGGTATATGGATTTTTATGTGTAGTGGACTTTGTGTTGAGGTGTTAATTTTCATATGTTGGTGATATGCTTAGGAGTCGCTCCTAATTATTTCATAATCGTAGGAGTTACATATGATTCACTAGATTTGTTTTACTCTTATTTAAAAAGTGGTACCTCTTGTTTTGGCTCGATATTTTGTGTTACTACGAGTCATATTTTGTGCTTATGTAATGATCTTGCTGAATTTGTTGGCATGTTTAGTATTCGGTATATTTGATATAGAGTTTGTATGAGTGAATGAATATTACATATGTTTTGTTTAATTATTTTAAACATGCGGATATCATAGGTTTGGTCTCTAGAATTATTTTCATCCTTGTTGCATGTGTGTACTATTGTAGTATTCATACCACATTGTAGGTGCTTGTTTATCTAAATTAGATGAGATGTATAGTTTCCTTCTACTAGTTGACAAATGAATATGTGATGTTATATTTTAGAATAGAGCCTATGCTATTTTAGTATTGTTTATAGAGCTAATCTTAATATTAGTCCAAGCCATGATGTTGCATGTGTAGTTATTTGTATTGAAATCATGACATGTCTATGATAGTTATTTAGGCATCTATTGTATGTGTTTTGCATAGTTTTCTTTATGCTAGATGTCTTGTATGATGCCTTGTTGTTTAGAAATGAGTATAGTGTAGTTCGTTGCATGGAGTATTATTGCTTAGTTGTTCATCTTGTTTCGTCGATGTAGTTATCCAAGTTTACATGGTTGGTTGCTTTGTGACATGGGTAGACTTGTGTTGTTACATGGGATTTATTCTTATGGCAAAGAACTATTATCTTGTGTATTCGTTTACCTTAGTTTATTGCCATGCCATGATAGCAATTTCTTAAAATAGGTTGCATGGTTTATTGAACAGTCCTCATGCATGTGCTATATCATTGCTAGTTTGTACTTTATGATCATGTATATGATTAGTACTGCTTGGTAGAGATACATGTTAGTAGATACATGCTAGTAGTGTATGATTCTGTCTTGCTTGATCGGTACCACATCATTATGTTGTGATTGTATAACTACACTACATTGTGCGTGTACCAATTTGTGTGTTAGAAGATCATGTCATGTGATGCATGTTATGTCCTTGCAATTGTAGGTTGTACCAAATAGAAACTCATGTAGTTTAATATATGTTGATTTGGTTTGATGCCATGATCAAGTTGATTACTCACCAAAATTCTTAGTACGGTACATCCATATGTTTAAATGTCATATGTAACACCCACGATGCGGATATATCTCCCATGTGTCGAAGCACGACTTAGAGGCATAACCGCATAGTAGGCATGTCGCAAAAGGGGTAATCTTTACACATCCCATGTACTGAATAAGAAAGGGATAAAGAGTTGGCTTACAATCGCCACTTCACACAATACATAAATATAGCATTACATCATCCAGATACAATCAAGGTCCGACTACGGAACCAAAAATAAAAGAAGACAACCCCTAATGCTAGATCCCCGATCTCCCCAACTGGGCTCCACTACTGATCGAAAGGAAACGGAACAACACAACGAACATGATCTTTATCGAGCTCCCCTTGAGCTCAGTTGCGTCATCTGCACTGGTATCAACGGCACCTGCAACTGGTTTTGGAAGTAATCTATGAGTCACGGGGACACAGCAATCTCACACCCTCGCGATCAAGACTATTTAAGCTTATGGGTAGGGTAAGGTAATGAGGTGGAGCTGTAGCAAGCACTAAGCATATATGGTGGCTAACTTACGCAAATGAGAGCGAGAAGAGAAGCAAAGCACGGTCGTCAACTAGAAGTGATCAAGAAGTGATCCTGAATCTACTTACATTGAAGCATAACACCAAAGCCGTGTTCACTTCCGGAACTCCACCGAAAAGAGACCATCACGGCTACACACGCGGTTGATTCATGTTAGTTAAGTTAAGTGTCAAGTTTTCTACAACCGGATATTAACAAATTCCCATCTGCCCATAACCGTGGCACGGCTTTCGAAAGTTCAAAACCCTGCAGGGGTGTCCCAACTTAGCCCATCACAAGCTCTCACGGTCAAGGGAGGATATTCCTTCTCCCAGGAAGACCCGATCAGACTCGAAATCCCGGTTACAAGACATTTCGACAATGGTAAAACAAGACCAGCAAAGCCGCCCGAATGTGCCGACAAATCCCGATAGGACCTGCACATATCTCGTTCTCAGGGCACACCGGATTGTCCAAGATTCCGGTAGGCCAACCCAGAGTTGCCCCTGGTGGCCACCGGCTGCTGACAGGTTGGACCAACACTCAGAGGAGCACTGGCCCGGGGGTTTAAAATAAAGATGACCATTGAGTCTGCAGAACGCAAGGGAAAAAGGCTTAGGTGGCAAATGGTAAAACCAAGGTTGGGTCTTGCTGGAGGAGTTTTATTCAAGGCGAACTGTCAAGGTGTTTCCATTATAACCCAACCGCGTAAGGAACACAAAATCAAGGAACATAACATCGGTATTACGGAAACTAGGGCGACAAGAGTGGAACAAAACACCAGAGATAAGGCCGAGCCTTCCACCCTTTACCAAGTATATAGATGCATTAAAGTAAACAAGATATAGTAATGATATCCCAACAATATCCATGTTCCAACAGGGAACAAGCTCCATCTTCACCTGCAACTAGCAACGCTGTAAGAGGGGCTGAGGAGAGCGGTAACATAGCCAAACAACGGTTTGCTAGGAAACGTGGGTTAGAGGCTTGACATGGCAATATGGGAGGCATGATATAGCAAGTGGTAGGTATCGCGGCATAGCAATAGACAGAGCAACTAGCAAGCAAAGATAGAAGTGATTTCGAGGGTATGGTCATCTTTCCTGAGATCCCGCAAAGAAGAAGAATGAGTCCATGAAGAAGACAAACAGACGTAGATGAACGGATCCTCAAAAATGCGAGGTTATCGGAACTAACCCGAAGAAGCAACACCGAAAAGAAGCAAACAACATGGTAAACAACCATCACATAATGATGGCATGATGCACAACCAAGTATGATGCATGTCCGGTTTAATGATATATGGCATGTCAAAGTGCACAAGCAAAACTACAAGTTAAGTGGAGCTCAATATGCAATGAGTTGCATATTGGCGAAACACCACAACAATTATTTAGTTCTCTCTCGTTTAAGTACTCAACAACATTAAATGTTTGTTAACATGGCAAGGGGTGAAGCAAAAGAAAACAACCTATCTAGGCAAGTTTAAATGAGGCCGGAAACAACGAACAACAATTCCGGTAAATCCCCATATGCAATTTATGGATTTGGTACTGTTCTGCCCTAAACATATTTTTAGAGTTGTTAAACATGCAAAGTAAGTACACCATGATAAACTAGGCATTTTTCCACCCCATTTACATATAAAGTTTAGTAAATTCCGAGTTACAGTTATTTAGTTACAAATTAAACCGTTTTAGCATGCTATATGACCAAATTTAATCAAACATAATTTTAAGCATTTCAAACATGGATGAAAGTGGCATATTATGAAACTAGACAGAAATCTAAGCATTTTTCATATATGAAGTTTTTACAAAAGATGCATTGTTTGTGAGATATTAAAAGCATGTTCTAGAGGGGCTATTCTGCAAAACTGGCAGTCTCAGGAAAAAAACAGGAATTCCCAAAGCCTAAAAAAACCTATACGGGCCGAAAGGGAGATCTGGCCCAGGGCATGGAGGAGCTGCTCACATCAACTTGTGGATCTGGGCCAAGGGATCTGGACTTGCGGTCAACGGGCCGAGGGGAGGTCGCCCAGCTCCTGGAGCGGAAGCGGTCAATGCAGCGAGCGTGCGTCGTCCTCCCTGCTCGAACGAAGCAGAGGAGGCGAGCAAGGCGACGAGGCGGCGAGGATCCAAGGAAGGAGGCGGCCCGCGGTGGCACTGTGCTGGACTTGGTGGCCGGGAACCGGGCGAAGAGGGCCATGGCGCGACGCGGGCAGTGGAACGGGTCTACGCAGGGGGCGGCAACGTTCGCTCGAACTGGATGAAGCAGAGCGACGGCGAGGGACTTGGTGCGGGGTCGTGGGGCTCCGGAAACAGGGAGGCGCGTCCATGGGGAGGCAGGGGCGCGGACGGTGCGGAGACGGCTAGATCCGGGCGGCGTCGCTCCCAGCAAGAACTTGGTGGCGGCGGTTCCTTGCTGCGGCAAGTACAGGGAGAGAGAGAGACGTGAGAGAGAGCATTAGGGAAGGGAGAGAGACAGGGAGGAGAGGAGCGGGACGAGGCCGGCCCTGGACGTTGTTTCCAATGGCGGGTTCGCCGGAGGGCGCGGCCAGCGGGTTGGTCGCCAGCTCAGGCAGAAGAGCTCGCTGGCTCGCGCGAGGGTTGCGGGCACGGGGCGGCCCGGCCTCGGGAACCAGAGGAGGCGCACAGGGAGGAGTTGCTGGAGGACGAGGAGGCTGTTGGCCCGGTGGATTTTTGGATCGGGAGATGGCTCGGGATTGGTTCGGTGCTGAAAACGAGGGGAGGTGGTGGATCGGGAGGGATCCCGATGGATAGAGAGGCGGTGGCGAGGGGGCTTGGTGGATTGGACATGATAGGCTAGGGTTTGACTGGTTATTTAGCATTGGATTTAGGTTAGGGCTAACTCGTCCCTCCGATCGCAATCGAACGATCGCGAAAAAATAGCTAGGGAGTCCAAAAAACAAAACGGTGATGTTTTGTAGATGTTTGGGGATGATCCGGATTCAACAGTGACGACTGCCTGGGTCGGGTCCGGGGAAGTTTCGGACGCGCACGTGAGGGGTTGGTGCACTGTGCAAAGAGCGGTTTTCGGACCATGCGATCGCATCGGACGGCTCCGGACGCGAAGAGGGGTAGGTGGATGGACTAGGTGGGCTGTGGCGAGGCTGAGAGGAGAGAAGAGAGAAAGAGGCCCGGAAGCAGTTTTCGGAGACCGAAAATGTCCGACGTTAGACCATCAGCGGTGCCGCTATAGTTATCCATTGGGGCGTCAAACGGACTCCGAATGCGATGAAACTTGGCAGGCAGCCTATCTACACTATAACAACACCGCATGCCAACTTTCAACCCATTCCAAGAATATTTTCCGGGACTTATAAAATAATATTTTGGGCGTGCCGCGGGCGCGTGCAAGTGTGGTTGGGCTCGTAACGGACAACGTACAGAACTGGGGGAATCCAGACGGATGCAAGTTTTGAAAACATGATGATGCGATGCACATGATGACATGACAAGATGCAACACGCAAGCGAATGACATGGCAACAACGTGCATAACTGGAAGACACCTGGCGCAACGGTCTCTGGGCGTCACAACACTCCACCACTACGAGAGGATCTCGTCCCGACATCTAGGATGGCACCGGAGAGAAAATAGAAGAGGAAGAGGTAAAACAAAGTTGCTTCTTTGGCAAACGAGTGAAACCATGAACCTTGAGAGGTTGAACCAATTGAAAGAATACAATGAATATTAACAAAGTTGAAAACACTTCATTAGAAAAGAGGAACAAGGAACATTACTAGAACTTTGTAGGTTGAAAGACATAAACAAAGTGTTACAATGGACAAGAGGTACATGCAAGCACTCCGATTGAAACGAAATGTACAAGGAACGATAAGGGTCAATTACAACAACACTCAGGTTAAAACAAAACAGAGAAGGAATAAGAATGATATAATTTGGGCAGCACTCCGACTGTAAATGGAAGGAATCGAACAAGAATTTGACAAGAAGAGAGGATACTTGGTGAAATCAACTGCACACTGCCTCCGGAACTATTGAAAGAATGGCACAATGGGTAAGAAAGATTTCAGACAGCACTCCGGTTGAGAAGAGATGCAAGACTTGACAGAATGGGAAGAACTTGAAAAGAGGGCACGATACTCCGGTTAAAAGGACCAGAAAGGAAAAGATATGATGATGATATGAAAAAATGATGGTTCGAAGAGAGCAATGTGACAAGGCATTCGATGAAAGAATAGAATATAGATCAATGAAAGAAAATGAACGGAGAAGAAAATGACAACTTCTCCCATGATTGAATTAGACAGAGCAGCCTTACAAAGATGGATTGAATAGAGTTGTTGGAAGAATCAACAACGAAAATAATAAACTTGATGTGGGCTTATGTAAAAACATCTCAAAACTTTAGGTGAAATTCTGCCACTAACTTAAACAATTGATTTGATTGAGAGCACCAAAGAGATGAAAATTTTCTTCCACCAAGATGATAAAAAGATAACTTGGAACATTGGTAAGCACCACAATAGCAACATTCCCAATGGAAGGCTTTAGGTGAAATCTATACCAAGATAACTCGAATGAAGAGATTGATGGATTGAGAAAAGCTCATGCTCGAAGAAATTGATGGGTTTAACTACCTCATTCTTGACAACTATTGCATCATGATACACGAAAGAAACTATCAAGAATGACATAACACCACCTCAAAAGATAAGGTAGAAAGAATTTCACTTTAGAATGAAAGAAGAAAGAATACTTGAAGTATAGCTTGGCGGGTCATAGCTTTGAGAGAACTCTTGACGAACAATTGAAGAATGAAAGGAATCCTTGACGAACCACCATGTAGAGCCTCCATGAAGAACTCCGGTAACAAAAGAAGGATCAAACGGAAGGAAAGAGAAGTTGAAAACACAAGGTGAAGCCTTGTAATGATTTGGATGGATCTTCGCGATGATATAACTGAGAGAGCTTGGAACTCCGAGAAAAGAAAAGATGAAACAATAAAACCGTGAATTTGATGAGCATCCGGAATAAGGAATTAATCACTTGGATGAAACAAGAATAAGAATTACATTATTCTTATCCTTCATCAATTAAATTGATGACAAGCAACGGATTTGGCATACTACTCATTCTCGTAGAAAGGATTAATGAGAGATATAACGCAAACTTGGGATGGTCTTCAACGAACCACTGGTAGAATTGAAACAACGAATAAATTGATATGATAAAAGAAGGAAGAAGAATCTTGGAAGAACAACCATAAGAATTGAAAACGATCAAAGGAAAGATAGCGAAACACAGGGAAGAATTAGCAAATGAACGAAGATGCTTGAGAGAATTTGATACAAGAGAACGAAGAGATCATGAACTAATTACAGGATATTTGAACGATGCACCGGTAAGATTTTGAGAATGAGAGCTGAAAGCTGAGAATGAATAAACCCGAAATGATGGCCTTCGGAGAATCAAACTGAAAAGACTCCTGAATTGCTCCGGATGGGTGAAAAGAATTCTCATAATCGAAAACAATTATGAGAGGATGGCAGCAAGCTAGCACCATGAATCTTTGGGATAACGGGTGAGGATTTAAGGGGAACTCTTCTTCGGTCTTCAAAATTCAAGAATGACGACGAGAAACACCACCATGAATTATTTGGACACTCCGGGAGAATCAAAAGCGAAGAGGTTGAGCCAACTATGAAATAATTTGAAAGATCCAGGTGAAAGACATTTGACTGATGATAATTCATTCTTACGTCAAACTTGGAAAAGACTTTGGGAGTTAAAATGGCAAAATGGAAGAGTCAGGTAAGATCCTGGGAAAAGACATGTGGGTTAGGGCCCACTCAAAAGATACACCGTTGAGCAATTTAAAAGATAGATTGCGCCGGTTGAATTAAATGGCTTGAATGAGATAACAACCTCGAGATAGCTTAAACGAATTAGCAATGGAAACGCGAATCTCCTCAGATATCTTCAGCACTACGGATATGAATAGAGAGAGATGAGCGATTAAGAGGTGCACCGATGTGAGAAAGCATTGTGAAATGAGGAAAAGGGATAAGATTAACACCGAAATCTTGGATTGAATCCACTGGAGAAGACAAAGAACGAAGAATGACGAACTTTTTGAGCATCTTCATGAGAACCACCGGGTAAGAACATTGATTGAAAAGAATGAAGAGACTTCACATGAATAAAATGGATACTTGATTAATACATCTAATTCCTTGAAGAAAAAAGGGGTGGGTGGGCGGGAAAAACAAAGGCAACTTGGGGACAAATGAAACGAACAACATTCGAAAAAACTGAGAGGTGATCTTGCGGATGTTGAAATGATCGGATCCACTTCAAGAGGAACACGCCGGTTGAAAAGGATTGACATTACAATCTCGATTATCATGAAGGATTGGTATTCACATAGGAGTATGAGAACACCGCTTCGGAAAGGTATGGAATCAACACTTGACTTCGAAGCAACTCGAATACCACAACTCAAAACAAAACAAAGGATTGGCTTGCAGAATAAGCCGGAAACAAACATATGATAGATCCCATATCGTATCATGTGTTTGTTGGAAGGATATCCTACGAGCTACTTGAATTCCCACTTATAAACTCCCGAAACTTCCTGGTTATGCAATCAGGTGTTGGGGATACAGGGGAAGCATAATATCTCACCCAAAACTAAGAAATCCTACATCCAGCTATATCCATCATTCAACACATAACCAAGAAACCTTCGGAAATCATTTACCTCAACCTTCGAAAAGCATCCGTTATACGAGTTATGGCAATACTCCCGAACTCCCGCCCCAGTACTGGGTGGCGTCGAGGTTATCTCACCAACAACTGCATAAAAGAGATTTTCGATGTCGGCAAAACTCAGGTATTCCAGAGCTGCAACGACAAAATTGTGACGACAACACCTCGGAGCTCAACTCCTCGGGACACTACCACAACCCCTAAATGTCAGGAGGCACCAAGAACAATGTTCTCGTCACAAAACCATCGGAATGATTCCAAGATACTCGTGTGATCCTAAAAAAATATTTCATGAAATTTGAGAAGAGAAGAGTCAAAACTCTACGTTAGGAGGCCTCAACAGAGCGACGAAGGGATTGAGGAGTAAAAAGAATCCTACTCTCCAATATATATATAATCCTATAAGACTCAAAACATTTTTCTAGACTCAACAACGCCAGCGATTCGATCAAGCAAGAGGCTCCTAAGTCGGGGAACGCTCTCATTACCAACTTGTAACACCCACGATGTGGCTATATCTCCCACGTGTTGAAGCACGACTTAGAGGCATAATCGCATAGTAGGCATGTCGCAAAAGGGGTAATCTTTACACATCCCATGTACTGAATAAGAAAGGGATAAAGAGTTGGCTTACAATCGCCACTTCACACAATACATAAATATAGCATTACATCATCCAGATATAATCAAGGTCCGACTACGGAACCAAAAATAAAAGAAGACAACCCCTAATGCTAGATCCCCGATCGCCCCAACTGGGCTCCACTACTGATCGAAAGGAAATGAAACAACACAACGAACACGATCTTCATCGAGCTCCCCTTGAGCTCGGTTGCGTCATCTGCACTGGTATCAACGGCACCTGCAACTGGTTTTGGAAGTAATCTGTGAGTCACGGGGACTCAGCAATCTCACACCCTCGCAATCAAGACTATTTAAGCTTATGGGTAGGGTAAGGTAATGAGGTGGAGCTGCAACAAGCACTAAGCATATATGGTGGCTAACTTACGCCAATGAGAGCGAGAAGAGAAGCAAAGCACAGTCGTCAACTAGAAGTGATCAAGAAGTGATCCTGAATCTACTTACATTCAAGCATAACACCAAAGCCGTGTTCACTTCCGGGACTCCGCCGAAAAGAGACCATCACGGCTACACACGCGGTAGATTCATTTTAGTTAAGTTAAGTGTCAAGTTTTCTACAACCGGATATTAACAAATTCCCATCTTCCCATAACCGCGGGCACGGCTTTCGAAAGTTCAAAACCCCACAGGGGTGTCCCAACTTAGCCCATCACAAGCTCTCACGGTCAACGGAGGATATTCCTTCTCCCAGGAAGACCCAATCAGACTCGGAATCCCGGTGACAAGACATTTCGACAATGGTAAAACAAGACCAGCAAAGCCACCCGAATGTGCCGACAAATCCCGATAGGAGCTGCACATATCTCATTCTCAAGGCACACCGGATTGTCTAAGATTCCGGTAGGCCAACCCAGAGTTGCCCCTGGTGGCCACCAGTTGCTGACAGGTTGGACCAACACTCAGAGGAGCACTGGCCCGGGGGTTTAAAATAAAGATGGAGTCTGCAGAACCCAAGGGAAAAAGGCTTAGGTGGCAAATGGTAAAACCAAGGTTGGGTCTGGCTGGAGGAGTTTTATTCAAGGCGAACTGTCAAGGGGTTCCCGTTATAACCCAACCGCGTAAAGAACGCAGAATCAAGGAACATAACATCGGTATTACGGAAACTAGGGCGGCAAGAGTGGAACAAAACACCAGACATAAGGCCGAGCCTTCCACCCTTTACCAAGTATATAGATGCATTAAAGTAAACAAGATATAGTAATGATATCCCAATAATATCCATGTTCTAACAGGGAACAAGCTCCATCTTCACCTGCACCTAGCAACGCTGTAAGAGGGGCTGAGGAGAGCGGTAACATAGCCAAACAACGGTTTGCTAGGAAAGGTGGGTTAGAGGCTCGACATGGCAATATAGGAGGCATGATATAGCAAGTGGTAGGTATCGTGGCATAGCAATAGAGCGAGCAACTAGCAAGCAAAGATAGAAGTTATTTCGAGGGTATGGTCATCTTGCCTGAGATCCCGCAAAGAAGAAGAACGAGTCCATGAAGAAGACAAACGGACGTAGACGAATGGATCCTCACAAATGCGATGTTATCGGAACTAACCCGAAGAAGCAACACCGAAAAGAAGCAAACAACATGGTAAACAACCATCACATAATCATGGCATGATGCACAACCAAGTATGATGTACGTCTAGTTTAATGATACATGGCATGGCAAAGTGCACAAGCAAAACTACAAGTTAAGTGGAGCTCAATATGCAACGAGTTGCATATTGGCAAAACACCACAACAATTATTTGGTTCTCTCCCGTTTAAGTACTCAACAACATTAAATGTTTGTTAGCATGGCAAGGGGTGAAGCAAAAGAAAACTACATATCTAGGCAAGTTTAAATGAGGCCGGAAACAACGAACAACAATTCCGGTAAATCCCCAGATGCAATTTATGGATTTGGTACTGTTCTGCCCTAAACATAATTTTAGAGTTGTTAAACATGCAAAGTAAGTACACCATGATAAACTAGGCATTTTCCACCCCATTTACATATAAAGTTTATTAAATTCTGAGTTACGGTTATTTAGTTATGAATTAAACCGTTTTAGCATGCTATATGAGCAAATTTAATCAAACATCATTTTCAGCATTTCAAACATGGATGAGAGTGGCATATTATGAAACTAGACACAAATCTAAGCATTTTTCATATATGAAGTTTTTACAAAAGATGCATAGTTTGTGAGATACTAAAAGCATGTTCTAGAGGGGCTATTCTGCAAAACTGGCAGTCTCGGGAAAAAAAATAGGAATTCGCGGAGCCTAAAAAAACCTATATGGGCCGAAAGGGAGATATGGCCCAGGGCGTGGAGGAGCTGCTCACATCGGCATGTGGATCTGGGCAAGGGATCTGGACTTGCGGTCAACGGGCCGAGGGGAGGTGGCCCAGCTCCTAGAGCAGAAGCGGTCAATGCAGCGAGCGTGCGTCGTCCTCCCTTCTCGAACAAAGCAGAGGAGGCGAGCAGGGTGACGGGGCGGCGAGGATCCAAGGAAGGAGGCGGCTCGCGGTGGCGCCGTGCTGGACTTGGTGGCGGGGAACCAGGCGAAGAGGGCCATGGCGCGACGCAGGCGCTGGAACGGGTCTATGCAGGGGGCGGTAACGTTCGCTCAAACCAGATGAAGCAGAGCGACGACGAGGGACTTGGTGCGGGGTCGTGGGGCTCCGGCAGCAGGAAGGTGCGTCCATGGCGAGGCAGGGGCGCGAACGACGCGGAGACGGCCAGATCCGGGCGGCGTCGCTCCCAGCAAGAACTTGGCGGTGGCGGTTCCTCGCTGCGGCAAGTACAGGGAGAGAGAGAGACGTGAGAGAGTGTTAGGGACGGGAGAGAGACAGGGGAGGAGAGGAGCGGGACAAGGCTGGCCCTAGACGTTGTTGCCGACGGCGGGGTCGCCGGAGGGCGCGGCCTGCGGGTTGGTCGCTGGCTCAGGCTGAAGAGCTCGCCGGCTCATGCGAGGGTTGCGGGCACGGGGCGGCCCGGCCTCGGGAACTAGAGGAGGCGCACAAGGAGGAGCTGCTGGAGGACGAGGAGGCTGTTGGCACGATGGATTTTTGGATCGGGAGGTGGCTCAGGATTGGTTCCGTGCTGAAAACGAGGGGAGGTGGTGGATCGGGAGGGATCCCAATGGATAGAGAGGCGGCGGCGAGGGGGATTGGTGGATTGGACAGGATAGGCTAGGGTTTGACTGGTTATTTAGCATTGGATTTAGGTTAGGGGCTAACTCGTCCCTCCGATCGCAATCGGACGATCGCGAAAATATAGCTAGGGAGTCCAAAAAAGAAAACGGTGATGTTTTGTAGATGTTTGGGGATAATCCGGATTCAACGGTGATGACTGCCCGGGTCGGGTCCGGGGAAGTTTCGGACGCGCACGTGAGGGGTCGGTGCACTGTGCAAAGAGGGGTTTTCGGACCGTGCGATCGCATCGGACGGCTCCGGACGTGAAGAGGGGTAGGTGGATGGACTAGGTGGGCTGTGGTGAGGCTGAGAGGAGAGAAGAGAGAGAGGGCCCGACAGCAGTTTTCGGAGTCCGAAAACGTCTGACGTTAGACCGGCAGCAGTGCCGCAATAGTTATCCGTTGGGGCCTCAAACGGACTCCGAATGCGATGAAACTTGGCAGGCGGCCTATCTACACTATAACAACACCGCATTCCAACTTTCAAACCATTCTGAGAACATTTTCTAGCCACTTATAAAATAATATTTCAGATGTGCCGCAGGCGCGTGCAAGTGTGGTTGGGCTCATAACGGACAACGAACGGAATTGGGGGAATCCAGACGGATGCAAGTTTTGAAAACATGATGATGATGCAATGCACATGATGACATGACCAGATGCAACACGCAAGCGAATGACATGGCAACAACGCGCATAACTGGAAGACACTTGGCGCAATGGTCTCGGGGCGTCACATCATAACTAGTCTCCTAGGTTGTGTCCTATTGCCATGCTTGCTACTTATGTTAGTTGTTATAAACTAAGTTATGTTACACTCTTGAGTTCTACTGCATTGGTACCATAGCATCATGCTTATGTGATGATCATCTCCATGCTAAGAAATATATGGCAATTTGTGGTATGCCTAAGCCTAGACATAAGTCATCCCAGTGATATTTCATGTCTCTTATTACACTCCATGTATTACAGTTGTGCTTGTGTTGCTTATAGATGTTTAACTTTGTCACATGTTAGCATTATGAGTGATTTATATTTGTTAAGACAGTTCATATCATGCTTAGGATAGTTTACCTTTCATGTTAGATGATTTGTGTTGTGGTGATATTATAACTGCTAGTGGTTATTGATATTAGTTGTTCTTTAGTAGTAAGACCATGTCCTAGTTTAGTATCTTCTCATGATAACTCATATGTGTGATGCTTGTGTTATTAGATAAGACATCTTCGTGATTATCTACTCATATGCTTTGCATAAGAGGTGTCTTATTATCTAGTTGTTTAATTAGCTTTCACCATACTATTGGTTGTCTCTTGTTATAGAGTGTTTGCTGGTAGTTGTTGTACTTATGTAGTTAAGATGCATCGGATGGCTCCATGTCATGTGTGTTGATTTCATTATGTTTGTTTATAGTAGTTCTCTTTAGTTAGTCGTGATGTGTACTGGGTACTACTTGTGGTTAGTATCACAGTTCATATTAGAACGTTAATCCTGACCGCCAAGCCTTCCTTAGCCACCATCAACCTAAACCCCATCACTTCGTTCAATCCTATCTCTTACCTCCCTATCATGCAACATCATTCGGAATCTCCATCTTTTTTAATATCTTGTTATCCATCCACTCTTAATTGTTTTGGATGTTCTTTGGATTTGTTATTGCTTTGGTATTTATTTGTTGGTCTTTCGCTATCGTTACGACGAGTAGAGAGTGATGATGGTGTTGGACATGAACAAAAACAGGTTACCGAAGAAGGACTCTGTAACACCCATGATGCGGCTATGAAGAAACAATTGCTAGAATCAATCGTCTATTTGATTCTCTAATGATTACAACTTATATATCTCCTAAAGAGACATGTCCAACAGACACAACGCTTTGGAGAGTCGGGAGAGAAGAGACGCGCCGGTTAGTTTGCTAACCGACTCTCTAGTACAACGTGGAGATTATTCACATAATTAATTACAATAATTAATTCCTAACACTCCCCCTAATCTCCACTTTGTCTATGTAGAATCATCATCTTGAGAAACGCTCCTCCAAAAAGCCTGTGGGAGAAATATGAGGAGATATACATAATATGCCATGAAAAACTCCTTTCAAAAACCTAGTGGGAAAATAAGGAATAAATGACATATCATGATACTTGTATTACTATTGCCTCATTAAAAACCTTTCATGAGAAACCATATAGGAAAAACTCATAAAGGAAAAGAGTGCAATATCAAGGATCCGAGGATCTCGAACAGGTTATCGTCCAGAAGAGCACTCCCCCTGAACCATGCAAAAGTCATCTCGTACCACATCATTAACATCTTTCAGGAATGAAGAAGTTGGTAAAGATTTTGTGAACACATCACAAAGATCATATATGACTTTGCTTCCAAAATATTTATCTTCCCACTTGTTTTCAACTCATGAGGAAGAAGATATTGTCAGAGTAATATTGCTCTTTATAACCTGTCCGCATCTGCGTAATACAAACAATATTATCATCATAGATAAAGGTGGGTGATTCCTACCAATCAAACCCGTCTGAACTTTCAACAAAGTTCATCTTTCTATGAAGCCAAGCAGATTTAGATGTTGCTTCATACACTCAGAATAAGTAGTGGATGCAGCCACTAAAGTTTTTCCTTCTCGACTTTCAAGAGAAGGCCATACCTCCATTCGAGAAGACAAAACTAGTCTGTGATATGGGATTATGGGGATATGATATATGCCCAACATCATGATATCCAACCATGGCCAGATCTTGATTTTTCTCATAGAATAAACCAAGGTCTACGGTGTCCAGAAGATATGCAAAAATATACTTCACACCAACCCAATACCTTGTATTAGTGATGCATTGTATCTAGCCAATCAATTCACTACAAATAATATACCAGGCCTGGTGCAGCTCTCTAGGTACATTAGTGTGTCAATTGCGTCGTGATATGGAAACTAGGTTCCATTATCTCTTCATCACCATTATTAGGTATAAATGGGTATTTATCTCTATTACTCAAGAGATCTCAGACACCATAGTTCTGTGATGGATAAACAAGTATTCTCGAAGGAATACACTCGAGTTCCTAACTCAAGCATAGTATGGTTTCAACCAAATCTTTCACCTCAAACTCCGTCATAAGATGATTTGCTTACCTCATGTATTTCTTGTGTAGTTCCAATGATATTCAGATCATCAACATACACGTAAATTGTACAAATCCTTCTTTGTATTTCTTGATGAGTATACATGAGCAACTATCATTGTTTGAGTAATCCTTATAACGAAGGAACTCACTCAGTCGGTTATACCACATCCTTGCCGACTTCAAGTCATAAAATGGCCTTTAAAGCTTTCACAATACATGTTGTGAATAAATTCAAAATCTTCATTCCATCATGAATTATCATAAAGATATCTGAATCAAGTGACTCATACAACTATGCAGTCACAACATCCATCAGTTTGATAAACAAATTCATTATTAACTACCAGTGATATTAACTATCGGAACGTTATTGTACTCACAACAGGAGAACATGTTTCATCTTAAACGATGAAGGGTCTCTGCTGAACCCATGTGCTACAAGCCTTGCTTCATGTCTCACCACCTAATTGTTTTCATTACTCACATGAACAAAAACCCATTTGCTCCCCTACGGAACAAATTAAGAGGAGTGGGTATTACTGATCAGGTCAATACCCCCTCTTCTTGAGAGCGAGCGCATCCTCAGTTGCTGCCTTCCTTTGGATCAACTAGAGTGTTTTAGATACTCAGCCATGCATGGACTTAGCTTCTAGATCCAATCCAAGGTCTTTTGCAAGTCACAAGGATAAATAAATGTCGACATAATGTAGTCTTTATTATATGATTCTCCCGAATCCATATCCATAGTGGAGATTTCATCATTACCCTTTGACTCTTTGTGATTTTCCACAACAATTGAGTCTAGGTCTTCCAATGTCCCAGCGCCAATATTTATGTGCTGGGTCCTGGATGTGTCCAACATCCTTCAGGTGTCCTTTCAACCCCAGGTTGAATGTCAATACCAAGTTGACTTGCATTTACTGTTTGAGGATTCCTCATTCCCCTCGGACACTTCCTTGAAGCTTTGTCCTCTAGTGTCCAGATTCCTCCCCCTCTTCGGTGGCCGAGTGGACCTATGGGTCACATCAACTCTGTCTGGCACATTCACTATGGGAACATTTTACTTTGTGACACCTTTATACTCAATAAATGCAACTGGCAGATTATTTGTGATACTTTGCAAATTCATAATCTTCTGAACCTCCAGTTCAGACTCATTTGTACTTGGACCTAAGGACTAGATGTCTATTCACATCTCATCTATTTTCTAGCATTCAATGTGGTCCATATCCCCCCTAATGCCGGAAAATGTCCTGATCAAAATACAATCAGAGTACCAGGCCATAAACAAGTCCCCTTCTTAGGACTACATGTACTTTATGATTGACGGAGAATTATACCTCACATAGATCCCCAATTTCTATGAGGGCCCATATATGTACGTTGTGGTGGTGAAATTGGTAGATGCAGTACATGTACTAACCGAATTATCGCAGATGGGAAATACTTACTCATTTCCATGTACTAACTGCAATGGGGAGACCATATAATATGCAGTCCATCGAATTTGTATATGCAGTACGCAAAACTACAATGTCCCCAACTAGATGTTGGGAGATTACAATTCTGTAGGAGCAATCTTTCTATCAACTTATCCTCTTAACAAGTGATTTCGCAAAATAATCTTGCTATCAACTTATCCTCTTGATAAGTGATTTCGCGAAACAAATCTGGGTACGTACACAAAGTACAAATATGCTCCACAGTTATGCCTCAATCTAGGCAGTAATCATCAAATGTTCACAAAGTAAATTTCGCAGCATTATCCATTTTGATGGATTTTATCCCGTGCTCACGATGATTTGCTCTCAAATTAATGATTTGAGCAATAAGCTTTGTAAAAGCATGGTTCCTTATAGAAGTAAGACGCACATTGGGCCATCTCACCGATGCATCCAAAAGTAGTATGAGATATCTCAATATTTCATATAATGGTTGAATTAGATCACATGCATCTCCTGTACAAGGAAATCTACTGGCTCATCCTTTATCTTTAGATATGATGGCCTTGTGATCAATTTTCCAGTCTACACTTATCGTGCATAAATAATCCAATGAATTTGGAAAATTCACACCATTAGGTCGTGTGTAGTAGAACCATCAATAATTTTCTTATCATCCCAATACTAGGGAGACCCAGGCAACCACATGCCATATCTTGAACTTATCAAGATTCTATAAAATTATCTTGTATGCCAAATGCGCATCCAATTTAATGTATGTATAGTATATTAATCCAAAATATAGAGAAGACCTTTACACTAGGATTTCATTCAAATCCTTTTTGTTGAGTCATGTGTAGGCTTCCAGTCTCACTCACTATACAAGTTTCAACATATAAACCATTGCAGATATCCTTATAACTTAACAAGGTACGAGTAGAATCTTGATGCATGAATGCATCCAGGATTATCATATAGTAACCCTAGGGAGTGCAATTAGGGCTTGACCAGAACCAACAATTACCCCATCACGACCAACAATTGTCATGATGTTTTCACTACTCTTCTCAAGAGTTTGGAAATACTTAAACTCCCTTAGTATCATGTTAGTAGACCCAGTTTCTACTAACACATTTTCTTCTCAATTGGATTATTCCAATAGGCTTCTATAGAGAAAGAAACCAATTTCAAGATATGATTAAGCTCATATGAAATACATACATTGTATATCACTGGTAGCGAAGTCCACTAGCATGTCACGGACACTAAGTAGTGGGACTTCGTTTTGCTGAGTCTGGGCATGGCTTCCCACGTTCTAAGAAACGCCTTGGGAATTTTTAACAATAGGAACATCATTATTATGTCAAGTGAAGCAAGCTGCACACTTGTTTCCATGGGCCTGTTGTCCTTGGCCAATTGATGCATGTATAGTCCACCAAAAGCATGGAAATATCACATTCCCTTGCACTGTGAACAACCACATGTGTAGAATCAATGCTCTCCAATAAATGACTTTTTACAGTTTGTGCTCCATTCATATCTGCTTCTCATCATGTCTCCACATTCCTTCACCATTGACGAAACTATCCAGTCAATAATCTTCATAAAAGGATTGAAAGTAGAACACATTTCATCGATGAGATTGGCATCTGAAACCACTCAATTGCAGAATCTCAACTCTTAGTTGATTTGATGCACATTAGAGTTGTATGTTGCCACTGACTTAAAGTCATGAAATCAGACGAGTGTCTATTTCATATACACTTCATGCATAATTACCACCCCGTGTTGGTCATATCACTCCATTTAAGAAGTTCCAGAGTGTTGGGGAATTCTCCTTCATCACACACTCTATTTTGAGAACCTGGTGCAGGTGGTGTCAGATGAAGTGTAAAACAACATATTTTGCTATATCAACTATAGCACGGAGCCCACTTAACCAATATGATTATGGTGAACCGAGACTCTGGGTCTTCAAGTTAATCTTGACATCCATGGCTAAGTCAAAAATTAGATGCCATTAATGGCAATCTCAACAAATCCTTTCTTGGATATGTTCAACATATCCTGCATGAAAACTTCATGCCCATTAATTTACTCTTAATTATGTTGTAAAAAAACAAAACAAATGCATGTGCACCAATCAAAATATAGCAATTTATAAATTGCCGGAACATATATGTTGATACACAATGTGCTTGTGGTACAGTAATATACATTAAATTACTGTAAAAAACACATATGAATAAAAACTGCATAGCTAAAAGCTAAACAGAAAATGAGAAACTTTAAAAAATAGCCCTTGGCCAAATCTGCACAACACAAGCCATTGGGCACAGCCCAAATTTCTGCATTTGTTTCTCCTTTTTTTTCTGGATAGAGATGGGCCTTCGGCCGTTCAACTATTTGACCGTCCCATAGGCCCGCACCGCCCCCAGATCGGATAAGGGAGAGGCAACGGGACGGCTTTCGTCCCCATCGACCAACCGCCCCCAATCCTGATCCAAACAACGGCCACCCTTGTGCTTCCACCGCCGACCGTGCTGCAGGAAGCCGCGCTTCCTCCTTAACAAGCCCGTCTGCCAGACCGTCGTGTCGTGCGCCGTCGTAGCCGGCCACACGTGGGAGGAGCGCCGCTGTCGCAATCGTTCTAAGGGGAGCCGCGCTCGGACAAGAGCTGCCATTCGCACTTCCTGCTGACCGCAGGCTGTCGGTGCGTTCGGAGTCGAGTGCGTCGATCCGCGTTCGACATCATTTATGAGGTAAGAACACAAATTGAAGGATAAAACATGTGCGCTTATAGTTCTTGGTTTGGATTTTGATCCATTGATCGAGAGTGCCAACGCAGCATAGTTTTATGTTCGTCTTTTTCTCCTGATGTCTTGCGGAAGGTTGCAAGTATTGCCTGATTCCTGGTTACTACAAGTGACAAACGAAACAAGGATCAATCCATTGCACTTTCTATTTCTTACCTTGATTTATGATGGTGGACAATTTCAAGTTTTTGTTGTCCTGCTTGGAGAGTTGGAGTATGACAAATCCATATTTTCTTGAGCGTGCGACTCAATCGGTTGAGTTCTTCCCCTGCGGGAGGGCATGCCGACACATGTCCGTGAGCAGCCTGATAACAGTTGTCGCCGAGGGAGCATCGCAGTGCCTTGCGCCAGAGGAGGAGCACTTCTTGCAGTAGGTACGAGCGGCCGCGCCATTCTTCATTCCTGCCGGCATGCGCCTGACGTTGGCCGCCTCCGCCGCCGATGGGAAGGACGTCACGGCTGTTGTCCATGCCGCCGGGAGGCTCTCTTCGCGCTCTGTGATTCTTGTGCACGCGTACCCGCCTTCTCGAGATGGCCTCTCTCGCTCAACGGAGAGCAAAGCGTCGATAACGTGTGAAGAAACAATTGCTAGAATCAATCATCTATTTGATTCTCTGATGATCACAACTTATATATCTTCTGAAGAGACATGTCTAACAGACACAACGCTTTGGAGAGTCGGGAGAGAAGAAACGCGTCGGTTAGATTGCTAACGACTCTCTAATACAACGTGGAGATTATCCACATAATTAATTACAATAATTAATTTCTAATAGTGGCTATATCTCCCACGTATCGAGGCACGACTTAGAGGCATAACCGCATGATGGTTTAGTCGCAAGTGAGGTAATCTTCACACAATCCCATGTACAGAATAAGAATGGGATAAAGAGTTGGCTTACAATCGCCATTGCACACAAATACAAGTTAAACATATATCATCCAGAATACAAACAAGGTCCGACTACGGAACTAAAATAGAAGAAGAAAACCCCACATGCTAGATCTCCAATCGTCCCAACTGGGCTTCACTACTGATCAACAGGAAACGAAAGATAACAACGACCAAGATCTTCACCGACCTCTCACTTGAGCTCGGTTGCGTCATCTGCACTGGTATCATCGGCACCTGCAATTGTTTGAAAGTATCCGTGAGTCACGAGGACTCAGCAATCTCACACCCGCGAGATCAAGACTATTTAAGCTTATGGGTAGGACAGGGTAATGAGGTGGAGCTGCAACAAGCACTAAGCAAATATGGTGGCTAACATACGCAAATAAGAGCGAGAAGAGAAGCAACACAACAGTCGTGAAGCTAGAAGTGATCAAGAAGTGATCCTGAAACTACTTACGCACAATCATAACACAAGAACCGTGTTCACTTCCTGAACTCCGCCGAAAAGAGACCATCACGGCTACACACGTGGTTGATGCATTTTACTTAAGTCAAGTGTCAAGTTCTCACGGTCATCGAAGGATATTCCTTCTCCCGGGAAGACCCAATCAGTCTCAGAGTCCCGGTTACAAGACATTTCGACAATGGTAAAACAAGACCGGCAAAGCCACCCGATGTGCTGACAATCCCGATAGGAGTCACACGTATCTCGTTCTCAGGGCAACACCGGATGAGACAAGCTACGAGTAAAACCAGAGCTCGAGTTTCCCCGAGGTGGCCCCGCAGGCGGCTCGGTTCGGACCAACACTTACAAAAGCACTGGCCAGGGGGGGGGGTTAAAATAAAGATGACCCTTGGGTTGGCCGACCCAAGGGAAGGGTAATAGGTTGTTAGGCAAATGTAAAACCAAGGTTGGGCCTTGCTGAAGGAGTTTTATTCAAAGCAAACTGTCAAGGGGTTCCCATAACACCCAACCGCGTAAGGAACGCAAAATCAAGGAACATAACACCGGTATGACGGAAACTAGGGCGGCAAGAGTGGAACAAAACACCAGGCATAAGGCCAAGCCTTCCACCATTTACCAAGTATATAGATGCATTAATTAAAATAAAAGATATTATGATATCCCAACAAATCCATTTTCCAACATGGAACAAACTTCAGCTTCACTTGCAACTAGCAACGCTATAAGAGGTGCTGAGCAAAAGTGGTAACATAGCCAAACAACGGTTTTCTAGGAAGGTGGGTTAGAGGCTTGACATGGCAATATTGGAGGCATGATATAACAAGTGGTAGGTAGCGTGACAAAGCAATAGAGCGAACAACTAGCAAGGAAAGATAAAAGTGATTTCGAGGGTATGGTCATCTTGCCTGAAATCCAGCAAGGAAGAAGAACGAGTCCATGAAGAAGACAAGCAGACGAAGTCGAACGAATCCTCACAAATCCGGAATGAAACCGACGCTAACGAAAGAAACAGCCCGGAAAGAAGCAAGCAACATAGTAAACAACCATCACATGAATATGACATGATGCGTAACCAAGTATGATGCATGTTCGGTTTAAAGAGGCATGGCATGGCAAAGTGCACAAACAATACTACAAGTTAAGTGGAGCTCAATATGTAACCAGTTGCATATTGACGAAACACCACATGACTTATTTAGTTCTCTCTCAGTTATGTACCCTAGAATAATAATTGTTATCAAACATGGCAAGGGGTGAAGCAAAAGAAAACTACCTATCTAGACAAGTTTAAATGAGGCCAGAACAACAAACAACAATTCCGGAAAATCCCCATGTGCAAATTATGGATTTGGTACTGTTCTGTCCTATACACAATTTTAGAGTTATTAAACATGCAAAGTAAAGCCACCATGTTAAATTAGGCATTTTTACCCCATTTACATATAAAGTTCATTAAATTCGGAGCTACGGTTATTTAGTTATGAAATTAAACATTTTAGCATGGCATTTGAGCAAAGTAAACACAAACAACATTTTAAACATTTTTAACATGGATGAAAGTGGCATATTATGAAACTAGATGAATTTCTAGTCATTTTCATATTAAGTTTGTTTAATTCTGATGCACGGTTGTGGAGTTATTAAATGCATGAACATGAGGGGCTTTTCTGCAAAACTGTAAAACAATGGAATAAAAGATAAATTCGCAAATCTGGGAAAAACATGATACTGGCTGAAACTGGAGCGCTGGCCCAACAGGAGGAAAAAACAGAGGGGCGCTGGGGTGAGGATTCTCACTCTGGGCCAAGATCTGGCCCGCTCGGTTGAAGAGAGACCGACGGGGCTGGCCGGGAGTGCTGGGCCTCTTGTGGATCTGGGCCACGCGCAGGGCAGCGGTCAACGCCGGCGTGCGGCGGCAGCGGCCGAACTCCGGCAAGGGCGGCGCACGGGGAAACGGCGACGGGTGCGGCCGGCGAGGTCGGGATCGCGTCGCAGGGCCCTGGATCCGACGGAGGAGTGCTTGACGACGCCGGCGCGGAGTTTGGACACGGCGCGGGTGGAGGTTGACTTCGGCGAAACTCCAGCGGAGGCGCACGCCGGCGGGCGGTGCGAGATCCAACGAGGTGGGTGGCAGGCGGCTCGCGCGCGAGGATGAGGAAGAAGGTCGGGGCGGATCCGACCGTGGTCGGCTCCTCCGGTGGCCGGCAGCGGGAAGGCAAGCGGCGCGAGCGGCACTCCGGCGAAGCACCGGCGAGGAGCGGGTGGCACGCGGCCGACGGAGCGGAGTGGGCTTCAGCGGCGTAACACGGGCTCCATCCGGGCCCAGGGCGACGTGGCCTCACATGAGTGGCTGCGGGTGGCCTGGCGGGGTGAGGTGGCGCACACCGGTTGGTCCGGGGTGCGATGGCGGCGGCGCCAAGTGGGGGCGCTTAGGTGGATGGGCGCAGAAATGGAGGAGAAGGTGGGAGGTGGAGGAGGGTGATGATGGGGGGGGGGGCGCGGATATCTAGGAGGAAGGGAAGGAATGTCCAGATTTGGAAGGAGGGGTTCTATTTATAGCTGGGGAGGCTAGGGTTTGGTCTAGGGGTGGTTTTGGGCCGTTTCGGAGCCGTTCGATCGCCATCGGATGGTCCGAAGCGGAGAGGGGTAGGTAGGTGGGCTAGATGGACTGTGTAGAGGGCCTTGGGATGAGAGGAGAGGAGAGGAAAGAAGGCAGCCCAACAACCGTTTCCGGAGACCGAAAACGTCCGACGTTTTGACCGACTATAATGCCGCTATAGTTAACCGTTGGGGCGTCAAACGGACTCCGAATGCGATGAAACTTGGCAGGCGACCTACCAACAACATAACAACACCGCATTGCAACATTCAACCCATTCCAAGAACATTTTCTAGCCACTTATAAAATAATATTTTGGACATGCCGCGGGCGCGTGCGAGTGTGTCTGGGCTCAGAACGGACAACGGACGGAACTGGGGGAACCCGGACGGATGCAAGTTTCGAAAACATGACGATGCAATCCACATGATGACATGTCAAGATGCAACACGCAAGCGAATAACAAGGCAACAACAGCGAATAACTGGAAGACACATGGCGCAACGGTGTCAGGGCGTTACAACACTCCACCACTACAAGAGGATCTCGTCCTGAGATCTAGGATGGCACCAGAGGGAAATGGAAGAGGAAGAGAAGAGGTAAAACTAAGTTGCTTCTTGGACAAACAAGTGAAACCACGAACCTTGAGAGGTTTGAGCAAATTGAAAGAAAGAACAACAACAAAGATGAACAAAGTTGAAAAACAATCCGTTAGAAAAGAGGAACAAGGAACATTATCAGAACCTTGTAGGTTGAAAGACATAAGAAAAGGGTTGTAATGGACAAGAAGTACATGCAAGCACTCCGGTTGAAACGAGATGTACAAGAAACGATAAGGACCAATTATGACAACACTCCAGTTAGAAATGGAAGGCATAGAATATATTATTGGCAAAATGAAAGCACTTGGATGAGAGTCCGGTTAAAAGAGGAATGATAGACACAACACTCCGGTTAAAACAAGATAGAGAAAGAATAAGAATGATATAATTCGGTCAGCACTTCGACTGTAAATGGAAGGAATTGAACATGATCTTGACAAAACAAGATGATGGGTCGAAGAGAGAAACATCACAATGCCTCCGAAAGAAAGAATAGAAGATAGATCATTGAAATGCAAGAATGGAGTAGAAAAATGCCAACTTCTGCCACAATGAACTTGGAAAGCACCCTTCCAATAAGGTTATAACGGAGTTGTTGGAAAAAACCAACAACGAAACAAAAAATCTTGTAGTGGGCTTATGGAAAACAACACAAAATTATGAGGTGAAATTCTGCCACTAACGGAAACAATGGATTGGATTGATATGAACAAGGAGACGAGAAACTTATTTCACCAGGAGGATAAATGAAGAACTTGAGTCATTTATGAGCACCATAATTAGCAACAATCCTAAGGGAAAGCTTTAGGTGAAATATAACCCAAGATAACTCCAATGAAGAGATTGATGGATTTAAGATACATCATTCCTGACAACTTGTCAAACATGAAACATGAAGGAAACTGTCAAAATGACATAGCACCACCTCAAAAGATAAGAGAGAAAGAATTGCACTTCGGAATGCAAGATGAAGAATGCTTGAAGACCTCAAAACAAGACATGTGTTGAGCACCATGTTTTGTTGAGAGTATAGCTTGACGGATCATAACTTCAAGAGAAATCTTAAAGAACGAATGAAGAATGAAAAAAAATCCTTCATGAGCCACCATGTTGAGCCATCATGAGAACTTCGGTAATAAAAGGATGATAAAAAGAAATAGAAGTTGAAAACACGAGGTGAAGCCTTGCGATGATTTAGATGGAGCTTCGCGACGAGGTAATCCGGAAAACTTGGAACTCGGGGGAAAAAGATGAACAATTGAAACCGAGAATTTTGATGAACCTCCGGAATAAGGAGTTGAATTTACTTGATGAAACAAGAATAATAATTACATTATGCTTATCCTTCGTCAATTTAAATTGATGACAAGCAATGGGTTTGGCATACTACTTATTCTCGTAGAAAGGATTAAGAGAGATATAGCACAAACTTGAGAAGGTCTTCAATGAACCACTGGTAGAATTGAAAATGGACGTAGCAAAGGCACAAATCACCGAGAAGAATTGGAAAATGAACAAAGATACTTGAGAGAATTTAGATACATGAGAACGAGTAGATCATGAGTTGATTAGAGAATACTTGAATGATGCACGGTAAGATTTGGGGAACAATAGCTAAAAGCTGGGAATGAATAAATCTTCTGAAATGATGATCTTCGGAGAATCAAACTGAAAAGACTCATGAATTGCTCCGGAAGGGTGAAAAGGATTCTCTCAATCGAAAACAATTATGAAAGGATGGCATCAAGCTTGAACTTCGCATCTTTGGAAGAACGGGTAAGAATTTAAGACGAACTCTTCTTCGGTCTTCACAAACCGGAGAATGACGACGAGAATACCACCATGAATTGTTGAGATACTCCAGGATGAAAATTAGAAAGGTTGAACCAATGATGAAAAGACTTTGAAAGATCTTGGAGAAAGGCATTTGACTGATGACAATTCGTTCTTGCGTTAAACATTGAAATGAATTTGAAAATTACTCCGAAAAATTAGAAGAGTCAGGTAAGATCCTGGGAAAGACCTGTGGGTTAGTGAGGGGGTCCTTGACTAAGGGGTCCTCGGGCGTCCGGCCTGTTATCCATGGGCCGGACAGATGGGCTGAGAAGACATGAAGGCCAAAGATTGTACATGTGTCCGGATTGGACTCTCCTTGGCGTGGAAGGGAAGCTTGACGACCGACTATAAAGATTCCTTCTTATGTAACTTACTCTATGTAACCCTAAATCCCCCCTCGGTGTCTATATAAACCGGAGGGGTTAGTCCGGAAATGATATACTCATTACCAGTCATACAGGCTAGGCTTCTAGGGTTTGGCCATTACGATCTTGCGGTAGATAAACTCTTGTAACTCCCATATTCATCAAGATCAATCAAGCAGGACGTAGGGTATTACCTCCATAGAGAGGGCCCGAACCTGGGTAAACATCGTGTCCCCCGTCTCCTATTACCATTGATGCTAGACGCACAGTTCGGGACCCCCTACCCGAGATCCGCCGGTTTTGACACCGACATTGGTGCTTTCATTGAGAGTTCCACTGTGCCGTCAACAAAAGGTTCAATGGCCCCTTCAATTGTCTATAGTGACGCTGTCCAAGGAGAAAGCTTCCTCCCAGACAGATTTTTGTGTTCGGCGGCTTCGTATTGCGGGCCAACTCGCTTGGCCATCTGGAGCAGATCGATAGCTACGCCCCTGGCCACCAGGTCAGATTTGAAGGCTTGAACTATGTCGCGGATATCCGTGGAGACTTGATCTTTGATGGATTTGAGACTGCAGCGATCGCTCCCCCTCACCCCGATGAACGTGACTTAAATATGTCATCGGATCACATCCAGGAGATGGTCCCTGTTGCTGCAATGGCCTTAGAACCGGAGCAGATCGTGCCATCCGAGGCCACAGAATCCGCGGCATTGGAGACGCACACAGACCCGGTACCCTGCAATATTTGTGTCAATGGAACCCCGGACTCGTCTCCAGCTATAAGTCTCGAACCGGGTACGCCTGCGGACACCAAGCTGGATTGGTTATCGATTCTCGAATTTAGCGCCACAGACATCTTCCAGCACTCACCTTTGGGTGATGTGCTAAACTCTTTAAAGAACTTGTCCTTGGAGAAGGACTCATAGCCGAACTATGTTTGGTTCGAGCCAGAGGCTGATGATGGAAAATTCCGCTTCCCACCCGCCACCCACTTCATAGCCGCTGTCGACGACTTAACCGACGTGCTTGATTACGGCTTCGAAGACATCGACGGTATGGAAGACGATGCCGACATGGAGCAATGCCAAGACCCGCCGTTTACTGGACGTTGGACGGCCACCTCTTCGTACGACGTGTATATGGTCGACACACCTAAAAAAACTAGCGACGATGACAAAGGAGATCCAGTTGCGAAGAAACCTTATGAGACACAGTCCAAGCGTCGGCGCCCTAAACGCCGCTCTAAGCCTCGTCGCTCAAATGATGGCAACCCTGGCACCGGAGAAAATAGTACTCCGGGTGACGCCAAAAACAATGAAGACCCTGTCGGGGTTGCATCCGAACAGGAGGAACAAGATAACGGGCAAGATAACCCTGATAACCAGGCCATGCCCAATGACCCAGACAATGATAGTTATCGTCCAGTCTCCGAGGATGATGAGAGCCTCGGCAATGAGGACTTCATCGTGCCCAAGGCACCCCTCGAGCAGGAGAGCTTCAAACGCCAGCTAATAGCCGCTTCAAGAAGCCTGATGAAGAAGCAGCAGCAGCTCCAAGCTCATCAAGACCTGCTCATTGACAGGTGGACTGATGTCCTGGCAGCCAAGGAATACGGCCTCGAGCGCCCAGCCAAGAGTTACGCAAAGCGCAGACTGCTACCTCAGTTCGATGAGGAGGCACCAGATCCCATACATCCATCACGCAATGCAGACCAACCACCACATGGTCGGGATAGTGCGGCGGACCGACCACCCCGCGGTCGGCATAAAATGGCAACTCAGGCCGAACAACAGCCCGCCCCACCGCCTCGCAAAAACAGGGACAAAACAGCTCGGGACCATACATATGACCATTGGCAGGAGCTCGACAGTAGAGCAGGACACACCAGATCAATCTACGGATCGCGAGGACTCTTCCCGACTCGGGATGACGGCTACCTATTCGGACGTGACAAACCTATTCACACCCGGGCCGATAACCGCAGACGGACTTCATCGGAGGTGCGCCGTGACGCGGCTCGATATAGAGGCTCCACACACCCTCTCTGCTTCACAGATGAGGTGCTGGATCACGAATTCCTCGAGGGGTTCAAGCCCATCAATATTCAATCATACGACGGAACAACCGATCCCGCAGTATGGATTGAGGACTTTATTCTCCACATCCACATGGCCCGTGGAGACGACCTCCACGCCATCAAATACCTCCCACTAAAGCTCAAAGGGCCAACTCGACACTGGCTAAATAGCCTGACCGAGAATTCCATCGACAGCTGGGAGGACTTGGAAGAGGCCTTCCTTGACAACTTCCAAGGTACATATGTCCGGCCACCCGATGCTGATGACTTAAGCCACATAGTTCAACAACCTGGAGAGTCACCAGAAAATTCTGGACTAGGTTCCTAACCAAAAAGAACCAGATCATTGACTGTCCGGATGCCGAAGCCCTAGCGACCTTTAAACACAGCATCCGCGATGAATGACTAGCACGCCACCTTGGCCAAGAAAAGCTGAAGTCCATGGCAGCCCTTACGGCACTCATGACCCGCTTTTCCGCGGGTGAGGACAGCTAGCTGGCTCGTAGTAAAAACACAGCCAGCGAGACAGGCCCCTCCGAGGCCAAGAACAGCTCCGGCAAGCTCCGGCGCAACAGACACAAACGCCAAAGCAATGTCGACAACACCGATGACACCACCGTTCACGCCGGATTCAGCGGCTCCAAGTCCGGCCAGCGAAAGAAGCCCTACAGAAGGAACAGTGAGGGACCATCCAGCCTGGATCGCATACTCGATCGTCCATGCCAGATACATGGTACCCCAGATAAACATGCCGATCACACCAACAGAGACTGTTGGGTTTCAAACAGGCTGGCAAGTTAAATGCCGAAAACAAAGAAAAGGGATCACAAAGTGAGAACGAGGACGAAGAGCCCCGGCAGCCGAACACTGGGGGCAGAAGAAATTTCCCCCTCAAGTCAAAACGGTGAACATGATATACGCTACACACATCCCCAAAAGGGAGCGCAAGCGAGCACTTAGGGACGTCTACACGGTAGAGCCAGTCGCCCCAAAATTCAATATGTGGTCGTCATTCCCGATCACCTTCGATCGTCGAGATCACCCAACTAGTATCCGCCATGGCGGTTCAGCCGCACTAGTCCTCGACCCAATTATCGACGGGTTTCACCTAACACGTGTCCTGATGGACGGTGGTAGCAGCCTCAACCTGCTTTATCAGGACACGGTGCGGAAGATGGGCATTAACCCCTCACGAATCAAACCAACAAAGACTACCTTTAAAGGAGTCATACCAGGCGTAGAGGCCCACTGCACGGGCTCAATTACGCTGGAGGTGGTCTTCGGTTCTCCGGACAACTCCCAAAGCGAAGAGTTAATCTTCGATATCGCCCCCTTTCGCAGCAGCTACCACGCACTGCTCGGACGAACCGTGTTTGCTAGATTCAACGCAGTGCCACACTATGCTAATCTCAAGCTCAAGATGCCCGGTCCACGCTGCGTCATAACAGTCAATGGCAATACTAAACGCTCCCTCCGAATAGAAGAGCACATCGTCGCCCTAGCAGCAGAGGTACAGAGCGGCCTTCTCAAGCAGCACCATAGTACGCCTGCCGAGCCCCTGGACCTCATTAAGAGGTTCCGGACTACACTGCAACAGGATAGCGCAGCTCATCAAGAACTCGATTAGCAATTCGGCCTCCATCCCAGTCCCGATGAAGTAGCAGCATTCGTACCACGCGTACATAATTACGCACACAAAATTCCATTGACATCGACGGAGGCACAAGCTAGCCCGGGATCTACAGTTCGGCTAGACCGATCCCGGATAGACATACAACTTTACTATTTTCTTTTTCCCTTTTTCGCAGGTTTCTCTTGTGCGGGCCTCTTTTGACGGCCTGATTTATGGTCCTGTCAAAGGACAAATATACCGGATCGACATGGAGCACATGCGTACAGGGGGCAGCCCTAGAGGCCAATCCAACGATTACTCTAACAATTCTCGGGACCCATGCGCAGCTCGCCTCCAGTTGTGGCATGTCAAATAGCCGTTTGCTTATTGCATTATTTTGTACCAATGTGCTTGGACGCATTAACCCAACTATAATGGAAACAGTTCATGATCCAAGTTCAAGGGCCCCAGATCCTATCTCGGTTCTCCCTTTGTTTTCCTTTATATTACTTATTTCCTAGCAACCGTACACTCTGGTACGCTTCACATTTGCCAGGGCCTCCCCATCGCCCGATGATACGGCAACAAAGTCCGAACACTCCTTAAATATAAGTTCGGTACCCCGAATTTAGCATTATATGCATTGGCTCCGAATAATGTCTTTGGTCAATAGTTGGGTTGCCCGACTTCTGTGCTTGCTACCCTACGTTCCGCTAAATCGGCTGGGGTAGTAAAGGGAGAACTACTGCGATTGTGCCCTGGCCTTGACCAGATGAGCGCCTCAGTAGAGAAAGCCAAAAATTCATTGTCATGATACGGCGAGAGCCGGTCAGCTGTTCGAGGGTTACAAATCGTTGGAGATTTTTTCCGCATTATGCAAAAGATCGGCACTTCCCGATCAGATGCCGACATCACTCTGGTTCGAACCAGCGGCTACGCCCATGCTTTATTATAAAACTCCTATGGCTAAGTGAGGGTGTTTAAGCCGTATAGTCTGATTGTCTTGTTCGTTGCGCTAAACAACTCCTTCAAGGACCATATAATTGGATCAAGATTGTTTAGATTCCATTCTGAACACCTCCGTACTACCTACGTGAGGGCAGAAGCCGACGACTGGCCAACCCTCAGATTACATACAACACGGCAGCACAAGAGGAAACAATTAAAGCATAACAAAATTACATCACCAAAACAGGCTTTGTTTTTCATAATACAAGGCAAGGGCAACATGAATACATTTATTCAGATACAACGTCCTGCGAACATTGTGCTGCCGCAAGGCGAGACCCCTCCAAGACATCCGCAAAATACTGTTCGGGTGTGCGGTGCTCCTTGCCCTCCGATGGCCCTCTGATCACCTCAACGACGTCCATCTTCGCCCAACACATCTTGCAACGGGCGAAGGCCATGTGTACACCTTCAATGCAGGCCGAGCGCTTGACGACGTCCAGCCGAGGACATGCGTTCACCATCCGCCTCACGAGTCCGAAGTAGCTGCTTGGCATAGCTTCGGCTGGACATAGCTGGATTATCAAATCCTTCATGGCTAGTTCGGCCACCCTATGAAGCTCCACCAGCTGTTTCAGCTGATTGACGAAGGACACAGGATGCTCTGGTGCCACATACTGCGACCAGAATAGCTTCTCCGTAGAACCCCCTCCATCAGCTCGATAGAACTCCCCGGCGTCTGATACACTGTGTGGTAAGTCCGCAAAAGCTCTTGGGGAACTCCAAACCCGGGTTAGTAAAAGGTACTGCTTCTCCGCATACTTGCTTTGCATCTTAAATGCCTTACCCGCCGTGATCTTCTTGGCCTCCTGGATCTCCTGGAGGGCGGCCTGGGCCTCATTCCGTGCGGTCTTCACGCTCTGACGAGCCTTGGCGAGTTCAACCCTTTGAACCGACGCATCATGCTCCAAGGCCTCGCATTTTTTCACCGCATCCTGGAGCTCCTGCTGGACTTCTTTGACCCGGGCCTTGAGCTTCTTACGGGTGGCTTGCTGCTGGACAGCCTTCTCCTCGGCCTCGCACAGGTCCTTCTTCAGGGCCTCGACCTCGGTCGCGGCTCCTGCAAATATTACGACACCGCGGTCAATATACGGCGCCTACTTCTTCCGAACACATAGCAAGTCGTCACTCACCTTGCTTCTCCTGGAGCCGAACCTTAACCTCGCCGAGCTCGTTCTCGGTCTGCTCCAGCCTCTGCCTCAGTTCAGAGACTTCGGCAGCATGCGAGGTTGCTCCAACAACGATGCCTGCTTATCCATCCATATTACGTTAGTATCCTATAACAAAAGATTGATCCTCTTTTCGGTTATTCTTGCCGAACACCGGACAGTGTCTCAGGGGCTACTATCTACACGGGGTTTTTCTCTTTCTTACCTCGAAACCTGTCAACAGGCTACTGCAGGCTTCATTCAGTCCACTCTTGGCGGACTGAATCTTCTCGATCACCGCACCCATAAGGACACTGTGCTCGTCCACGGCGGAGACGCCTCGAAGCGCCTCCATTAGGTTATCCGGCGCCCCTGGATGCACAGGGGCCACCGGTGGAAGCGGCGCACACCTCCTCCTTCAAAGGGGGCTGCTCGCCCGACTCCGGAGCCATATGGGCCTCCGGAATCGTATTCGGCTGAGGGTCGAACTGGATGCGGCCCTCTTCACCAGTCTCCATGGGGATCGGCTCCTCCATGCTTCCGGGAGTGGAGGTCTCGCCTTGTGGCGCCTCCCGGACAGTATCCTAGGCTCACCGGTTCGGAGCGGTCCTCCGGGATAACACTTAGGTGTCGTGCCTGGCCCCGGGGGAATAAGCAGGCGGTGTAGACATGCTTGCCATCTTTGACGGATCCAACGAACCTCTAGATGAGGATCGCTGGATAAGGTCGCGGGCCGGACTGCAATAGTACAATTAACTATGTCAAGATAATGAAGAGAAAGGGCCGGATGCGCGCATGAGCGAGCCATGTCACTTACGATGCGGCCAAGGGCTTAGTGCGGGGGCGTCGTTCCGGACTGCTGTCAGCATCCCACGCGGTGTTAATCGCTGGGGCGCCCTTCCCCTTCTTAGGCGTCTCCGCCTCCGAATGCGCCGAAGCCGCCCTCTTCTTCTTCCTCTCCTCAGGGGGAGGATTGTTTTCCTCCTCCTCCCCATCTTCCTCGCCATTGTCCTCAGGGACAGAGGAATGAGATTCGTCGTCTTCGGACGTCACCTCCAAAGTGCCCTTGCGACGGGGGCCACTCTTGGCCCCCTTGCCCTTCTTCTTGGCCTTTTTCTCCAGCGCCTTATAAGGCGCCGGCACCAGCATCTTCGCTAGACGCGGGATGACTGGTTCTTCAAGCAGCGGAGCTGGACACTGGATCCGCTTCGCCCTCTCCATCCAGTCCTGAAAAAGCAACAATAAAAGCTCATGCATCATGCTTGAAACAAACAAGTGGAGAATGCATCAAAAAGACATACCTCGCAAGCGAGGTGTTTAGCGTTGTGCCCGCGATCTAAATCTATGGCTGGCGGTTTCTCGTTGCCCTTAAAGAGCAACTTCCATGCACCTTCATGAGTAGTCTCGAAGAGCCTCACCAGGGTCTTGTGCTTCTTCGGGTTGAACTCCCACAGAGGATTGCTTCGGCGCTGGCACGGAAGGATCCGGCGAACTAGCATCACCTGGATCACATCAACGATCTTGACATTCTTGGTTACCATGCTTTGAACGCGCATCTGTAGTGCTATCAGCTCGTCAGGGGAACCCAGTCTGGACTCTTCTCGACCTAGGAGGTGAGTCGCATGGGAGCGCCGGAGCGGAATTCGGCAGCTGCGGCCCAGGTGGTGCCGCGAGGTTTCGTGATGTAGAACCACTGCTTCTGCCGCTCCTTTACCGTGTCCACAAATGTACCTTTGGGCCAGGAGACGTTGGACAGCTTGCTCACCATGGCTCCCCCGCACTCCGTGTGCTGGCCATCCACCACCTTCGGCTTCACGTTAAAGACTTTGAGACACAGCCCGAAGTGGGGTTGGATGCGGAGGAAAGCCTCACACATGACGATAAACGCCGAGATGTTGAGGAAGGAATTCGGGGACAGATCATGGAAATCTATCCCGTAATAATACATCAGCCCGCGGACGAAAGGCTGGAGTGGAAACCCTAGCCCGTGGAAGAAATGGGGGATGAACACTACCCTCTCGCTGGGCTTCGGCATGGGGACGACTTGTCCCTCGGTCGGCAGGCCGTGAGTGATCTCCTTCCCCAAGTATCCGGTCGCCCGAAGCTCTGTAATGTTCTCCTCCTTGACGGAGGAGACCATCCACTTGCCTTGACCTCCAGATCCGGACATGGTTGCTTGAGTGGAAAGGAGATGAGAACTTGAGCGCTGGAGCTTGAGATTGGAAAGGCGGAGACAGAGAGAGGGCGCGAGAGAGGAAGAGGGAACCTTTATCCCCTTATAAAGGCAACGAATATTAAACACCTCCTCGCTCGCCTTAAGATTCGCCTATTCCCAAGGGCTGTATAAACGGCATGGTTGGGTTACCCATGCCCGCATTGATGAGAATCCCGCGATAAGGGGACACGATCTCTGCTTTGACATGACGTGCCAATGGCAACCGCGTCTCGGGACGTGGGGCGTCAAAACATGAAAGCGGTTTGGAATTGTGACCGGGCAGACGTGATGTCATGTTGTAAAAAGCTGTCAGCAGATTAGACTCGTGTAAAAATATATTCTCTCTGCGGTCATGTATGGTGTATATGTGTGATAGGTCCAGATACTATCATCGCATCCGAAGACTATCTTGAAGGTCGGATAGAAGGGAACCTGCCTTGCAATGCTAAAGACAATCTGCACGCCGGACTCCTCATCATTGAAGCCAGGTTCAGGGGATACTGCGGGAGTCCTGGACTAAGGGGTCCTCGGGCATCCGGCCTGTTATCCATGGGCCAGACTGATGGGCTGAGAAGACATGAAGGCCGACGATTGTACCTGTTTCTGGATTGGACTCTCCTTGGCGTGGAAGGCAAGCTTGGCGACCGACTATGAAGATTCCTTCTTATGTAACCGACTCTATGTAACCCTAGATCCCCCCCCCTCGGTGTCTATATAAACCGGAGGGGTTGGTCCGGAAAGGATATACTCATTACCATTGTCATACAGGCTAGGATTCTAGGGTTTAGCCATTACGATCTCACGGTAGATCAACTCTTGTAACACCCATATTTATCAAGATCAATCAAGCAGGACGTAGGGTATTACCTCCATAGAGAAGGCCCGAACCTGGGTAAACATCGTGTCCCCCGTCTCCTGTTACCATCGATCCTAGACGCACAGTTCGGGACCCCCTACACGAGATCTGCCGGTTTTGACACCGATAGTTAGGGCCCACTCAAAAGAACCACCATTGAACGATTTAAAAGAGAGATTGCACCATTTGAATTAATTGGCTTGAAAGAGATAAACACCTCGAGATAGCTTGAACGGATTAGGAATGAAAACACGAATCTTCTGATATATCTTCGTCACTTCAGATATGAATAGAGAGAGATGAACGATTAAGAGGTGCACCGGCATAAGAAAACATTTGAAACAAGGAGAGGATATGCTCAACAAAGCTTGAATTGAATCCACCGGAGAAGAAAAAGAATGAATAATTTTAAACTCGAAGCTTCCTTAGTATCTTCCTGAGAATCACCGGATAAGAACATTGAAGGAAAAGTATGAAGAGACTTCGTGTGAATAAAATGGATAGTTGATTTGAATATCTCTGAGTCCTTGAAGAAAAAGGGTGGGAGGGCGGGAAAACAAAGGAAACTTGGGGACGGATGAAACAAACACCGATGTGAAAAACTTAGAGTTGATCTTGCGGACGTTGAAAATGATCGGATCCACTTGAAGAGGAACACGTCGGTTGAAAAGGATTAACATGACAATCTCGACGATCAAGAAGGATTAGCACTCCCATACAAATATGAGAACACCATATAGGAAAAGGTATGGATTCAACACTTGACTTTGAAGCAACTCGGATACCACAATCAAAACAAAAACAAAGGATTTGGCTCGCAGAATAAGCCGGAACAAACATATGATAGATCCCATATCGTATCATGTGTTTGTTGAAAAGATATTCTAGGAGCTACTCGAATTCCCACTTATAAACTCCCGAAACTTTCTGGTTATGCAATCAGGTGTTGGGAATATAGGGGAAGCATAATATCTCACCCAAACTAACAATTCCTACATCTAGCTGTATCCATCCTTCAACACATAACCAAGAAACCTTCGGAAATCGTGTACGTCAACCTTTGAAAAGCATCCGTTATACGAGTTATGGCAATACGCCCGAACTCCCGCCCCAGTATTGGGTGGCGTCGAGGTTATCTCACCAACAACTGCATAAAAGAGATTTTCGATGTCCGCAAACTCAGGTATTCCAGAACTGCAATGATAAAATTGTGACGACAACACCTCGGAGCTCAATTCCCCAGGACCCTGCCACAACCCCTAAATGTCAGGAGGCACCAATAACTATGTTCTCGTCACAAGAATATCAGAATGATTCCAAGATACCCGCGTGATTCTAAAAAAATTAGTGAAATTTGAGGAGAGAAAAGTCAAAACTTCTACGTCGCGAGGCCTCACCAGAGAGACGAAGGGACTGAGGAGTAAAAAGAATCCTACTCTCCGATATATATAATCCTCAGACTCATAACACTTTGTTCTAGACTCAACAACGTCAGCGATTCGATCAAGCAGGGGGATCCTAAGTCGGGGATGGCTCCGATTACTAACTTGTAACACCCACGATGCGGCCATAACTCCCACATGTCGAGGCACAACTTAGAGGCATAACCGCATGGTGGTTTAGTCGCAAGTGGGGTAATCTTCACACAATCCCATGTACTGAATAAGAATGGGTAAGGAGTTGGCTTACAATCGCCACTTCACACAAATACAAGTTAAACATACATCATCCAGAATACAAACAAGGTCCCACAATGGAACCAAAATAGAAGAAGAAAACCCCACATGCTAGATCCCCGATCGTCCCAACTGAGCTCCACTACTAATCAACGGGAAACAAAAGATAACAACAACCAAGATCTTCATCGAGCTCCCACTTGAGCTCGGTTGCGTCACCTGCACTGGTATCATCGGCACCTGTAACTATTTGGAAGTATCCGTGAGTCACGAGGACTCAGCAATCTCACACCCATGGGATCAAGACTATTTAAGATTATGGGTAGGACAGGGTAATGAGGTGGAGCTGCAGCAAGCACTAAGCAAATATGGTGGCTAACATACGCAAATAAGAGCAAGAAGAGAAGCAACGCAATGGTTGTGAAGCTACAAGTGATCAAGAAGTGATCCTGAAACTACTTACGCACAATCATAACACAAGAACCGTGTTCACTTCCCGGACTCCGCCGAAAAAAGACCATCACGACTACACACGCGATTGATGCATTTTAATTAAGTCAAGTGTCAAGTTCTCTACAACCGGATATTAACAAATTCCCATCTGCCACATAACCGCGGGCACGGCTCTCGAAAGTTTATACCCTGCAGGGGTGTCCCAACTTAGCCCATCACAAGCTCTCACGGTCAACGAAGGATATCCCTTCTCCCGGGAAGACCTGATCAGTCTCGGAATCCCGGTTACAAGACATTTCGACAATGGTAAAACAAGACCAGCAAAGCCACCCGATGTGCCGACAATTCTGATAGGAGTCACACGTATCTCGTTCTCAGGGCAACACTGGATGAGACAAGCTACGAGTAAAACCAGACCTCGAGTTTCCCGGAGGTGGCCCCGCAGGCGGCTCGGTTCGGACCAACACTTAGAGAAGCACTGGCCCGGGGGGGTTAAAATAAAGATGACCCTTGGGTTGGCCGACCCAAGGGAAGGGTAATAGGTTGTTAGGCAAATGTAAAACCAAGGTTGGGCCTTGCTGGAGGAGTTTTATTCAAAGCAAACTGTCAAGGGGTTCCCATAACACCCAACCATGTAAGGAACGCAAAATCAAGGAACATAACACCGGTATGATGGAAACTAGGGCGGCAAGAGTGGAACAAAATACTAGGCATAAGGCCGAGCCTTCCATCCTTTACCAAGTATATAGGTGCATTAATTAGAATAAAAGATATTGTGATATCCCAACATATCCATGTTCCAACATGGAACAAACTTCAGCTTCACCTGCAACTAGCAACACTATAAGAGGGGCTGAGCAAAAGTGGTGACATAGCCAAACAACGGTTTGCTAGGAAGGTGGGTTAGAGGCTTGACATGGCAATATGGGAGGCATGATATAACAAGTGGTAGGAAGCGCGACATAGAGATAGAGCGGACAACTAGCAAGCAAAGATAGAAGTGATTTGGAGGGTATGGTCATCTTGCCTGAAATCCCGCAAGGAAGAAGAACGAGTCCATGAAGAAGACAAGCGGACGAAGTTGAATGAATCCTCACAACTCTGGAACGAAACCGACATTAACGAGAGAAGCAACCCGGAAAGAAGCAAGCAACATATTAAACAACCATCACATGAATATGACGTGATGCGCAACCAAGTATGATGCATGTCCGGTTTAAAGAGGCATGGCATGGCAAAGTGCACAAACAATACTACAAGTTAAGTGGAGCTCAATATGCAACGAGTTGCATATTGATGAAACACCACATGACTTATTTAATTCTCTCTCGGTTATGTACCCAAGAATATTAAATGTTATTAAACATGGCAAGGGGTGAAGCATATGAAAACTACCTATCTAGACAAGTTTAAATGAGGCCGGAACAGCAAACGACAATTCGGAAAATCCCCATGTGCAAATTATGGATTTGGTACTGTTCTACCATATACATAATTTTAGAGTTATTAAACATGCAAAGTAAAGCTACCATGTTAAACTAGGCACTTTTCTACCCCATTTACATATAAAGTTTATTAAATTCGGAGCTACGGTTATTTAGTTATGAAATAAAACATTTTAGCATGGCATTTCAACAAAGTAAACACAAACATCATTTTAAACATTTTTAACATGGATGAAAGTGGCATATTATGAAACTAGATGAAATTCTAGTCATTTTCATATTAAGTTTGATTAATTTCGATGCATGGTTGTGGAGTTATTAAATGCATGAACATGAGGGGCTTTTCTGCAAAACTGTAAAACACTGGAATAAAAGATAAATTCGCGGATCTGGGAAAAGACATGATACAGACCGAAACTGGAGGGCTGGCCCAACAGGAGGAAAAAAACAGAGGGGCGCTGGGGTGAGGGTTCTCACCGTGGGACAAGATCGGGCCCGCTCGGTGGAAGAGAGGCCGATGGGGCTGGCCGGGCGCGCTGGGCCTGCTAGGGATCTGGGCCACGCGCAGGGCAGCGGTCAACACCGGCGTGTGGCGGCAGCGGCCGAACTCCGGCAAGGGCAGCGCGTGGGGAAACGGCGACGGGCGCGGCTGGCGAGTTTGGGATCGTGTCGCAGGGCCCTGGATCCGGCGGAGGAGTGCTTGACGACGCCGACACGGAGTTTGGACACGGCGCGGGCGGAGGTTGACTTCGGCAGAACTCCGGAGGAGGCGCGCGCCGGCGGGCGATGCGAGATCGGGCGAGGTGGGTGGCAGGCGGCTCGCGCGCGAGGACGACGGAGCAGGTCAGGGCGGATCCGAGCGGGGTCGGCTCCTCTAGTGGCCGGCAACGGGAAGGCGAGCGGCACTCCGGCGAAGCACCGGCAAGGAGCAGGTGGCACGCGGCCGACGGAGCGGAGCGGGCTTCGGCGGCGCAACGCGGGCTCCCTCCGGGCCCAGATCTAGCCCGGGGCGGGCCTGCTGCAGGCCAGGAGGGCCGCGGGGAGGTGGGAGGAGGCCAGGGGCGATGTGGCCTCACATGAGTGGCTGTGGGCGGCCTGGCAGGGTGAGGTGGCGCGCACCGGTTGGTCCGGGGTGCGACGGCGGCGCCAAGTGGCGACGCGCAGGTGGATGGGCGCGGAAATGGAGGAGAAGGTGGGAGGTGGCGGCGGATGATGATTGGGGGGCATGGAAATCGCGGAGGAAGGTAAGGAATGTCCAGATTTGGAAGGAGGGGGTTCTATTTATAGCCGGGGAGGCTAGGGTTTGGTCTAGGGGTGGTTCGGGGCCGTTTCGGAGCCGTTCAATCGCCATCGGACGGTCTGGAGTGGAGGGGGGTCGATAGGTGGGCTAGATGGACCGTTTAGAGGGGCTTGGGCTGAGAGGAGAGGAGAGGAAAGAAGGCAGCCCGACAACCGTTTCCGGAGACCGAAAACGTCCGACATTTTGACCGACTATAATGCCGCTATAGTTAACCGTTGGGGCATCAAACGGACTCTGAATGCGATGAAGCTTGGCAGGCGACCTACCGACAACATAACAACACCGCATGCCAACTTTCAACCCATTCGGAGAACATTTTCCGGCCACTTATAAAATAGTATTTCAGACATGCTGCGGGCGTGTGCGAGTGTGTCTGGGCTCAGAACGGACAACAGACGGAACTGGGGGAACCCGGACGGATGCAAGTTTCGAAAACATGATGATGCAATGCACATGATGACATGGAAAAATGCAACATGCAAGCGAATGACAAGGCAACAACAGCGAATAACTGGAAGACACCTGGCACAACGGTCTCGGGATGTTACAGACTCAACAACGAAGGCATGCCTCCTTATTTGATCATACTTATCCTATGTTTTACAAAATTGCATTGTGTTTTACGGTTACTATATGCATGCTATTTTAATTCTTGTAGCTAGCATGTCGATTGACACATTACCTTGATCCGCTTGTCGCCTATTAACTTGACACCTGAGTAGAATTATAGTATTCTGCTAGAGTAGAAATTCTTAGCCATGCTTATCACCCTATAGGTGCTTTGTTGAATGACCTCTGAGTCGTTGATAGTTGAAACTTATCGCTGAGCTAGGCCAGTTGGTTCTTGTTGATCTTATGTATCCTCTTCTACTCTGGGTGAAACTTACCATCTGAATACTGGCGCGGGCGATAGCTGAATCAAGGATTGAAGGAGCGATTGGCTACCCTTCATAAGCTGAAGGGGGCAATCAGTCGTCCGTGTCGCATGAGGCCTAATAAGTCTTGGATTTGAAGATCATGATAACAGTACAGCCACGTGCTACATGGGCACTGGCTTGGTTAATTAGTTAGTTCACTCTTATTGTCGTCATCATCGTATCGCATATGGGATAACTGCCTTGCGAGGAGTATCCTCGGCACAAAAGGGGGGCCCGGACTGTGAACTACGGTAACATCCATGTTGAAACCTAGTGGGCTTGGCATAGTAAGTTTGGTCTAATGAAAGACCTCGTCACAATCTCCTTACCGGTATACCAAATGGTGTACTACGCTAGTGACGAATAGTAGCAACAAGTCGAGATTGTGTCGTGTGGGTGATGACCCACAAGTGTAGGGGATCTATCGTAGCTTTTCGATAAGTAAGAGTGTCGAAGCCAACGAGGAGCAGGAGGAAATGATAAGCAGTTTTCAGTAAGGTATTGTAGCGACCCGACCCGAATGGGTCAAGTGCTCTGTGATCAGGTGTCATCCCTGGATCAGTAATGCTGACACCACACAGTACATCGAAGGATTTATAGCAGAGTGGCAATCACACACTTATTACATCGTTGTCTCAAAAGAGAACTTATTACAATAAATATGGCTTAAGGCCATCTAGTGTCGATAACAGTGGAAGACTTGGAAGATAAATGGGTCCATCAACTCCAACGGCATCACTGAGTATAGAACCACGACCTAAAAACACCTTACTCGTCGTCTGAAAAGTCTGCAACATGAGAAGTTGCAGCCCGAAAACGGGTCAGCACATGGAATATGCTGGCAAAGTAACACATAGAGAGTAATGGAATGAAATAGCTATACTATATGCATATATGGCTGGTGGAAAGCTCTATGGTTACAGTTTTGCGTAAAGCCAATTTTTCCCTACTGCAAAGGAATAAATTTATTTAACTATCATGGTGGTTGTGAAACATTGAGAATGGTTGACAGCATTCTCAATCCCAATTAAGTAATTAAAACCCAACAACATTAATTAGAGTAACATGTTGAGATTCACATGATATTCAAGTACTAGATACTCAAGTTGTCCATAACCGGGGACACGGCTAATCATGATTAGTTTGTACACTCTGCAGAGGTTTGCGCACTTTTCCCCACATGACTCGATCGCCTCCGTTTGTTTTCTCGCACTACATGGTATTTGAGAAACGGATGACCGAGACATAGTCTTTCAGAAGCGCTAGCACCTTACATGTGGGGTAGACCGTACCACCTACAACCCCTACATCTGCTAGTCCACCCCGTAAGAGTTCGCACAACTTAGTCAACTATGCCAGAGCCCATAGTAGCATGTGGCTGCACACGGAAGTTTCTAGCATGAATTATCTTATGATCCCTTTGAGCCTGGGTGGCGGTCCAAAAAAAATAGGCAAGTCCTGATAGACATCAGGTGCCTCAATCCACCCAGATGTGTGTTTAAGTTGCCACCTTAGATAAACCATTAAAATTATCAACTCACATCTGTCATGGATATCACTCACCCAATCCACGTCTACTAGCATAGCATGGCATAAATAGCAAACGTAGAAGTAACTCCCAAAGGTTTCATAATAATACAGGTAATAGGTACTACCTCATCTACTTCCCATTCCACAATTTAATTAGATCCTAATCATGCAATGTGAGAGGATTGATCTAATGCAATAAAACTGGGTTGTAGAAAAGGTATGATCAAAGTGTTACTTTCCTTGCTAATGATCTGCGAGTCCTAGGGTTTCGAAGTAACAAGCGGCGCAATTCGGGTAATCTATCGCAGACAAACAACAAGCACACAATAAGTACTCATCTAATGCGCAGGTAAAACTCGAACAAGAGAACGAACCAGAAGGTTCAACTTAAGAACTCCGGTTGCAAAGAAAGAACGAACCGAACAAAGAAACGGAAAACAAACGGCGGAAGAAAACAACTCGGTTCTAGCAAGTTGAAACTAGGTAAAATTTTACTGGGGCAAAAACTTGTTTAAGTTGATTAGACGGAACGGCGGTTTCGAAACGAAACTCCAGGCGCTTGAATCACCAGATTCCGATAAACGAGCGAGAAGATAAACTAGAACGAAGATTGGATCTGAGATCGCGATCGCGGAATAAATCCGACGAAAAGAAAAAGAAGAACGGTTAAACGAACGGACGTTCGTTAACCTAGAAGAATCCGGTGATCACGTTCGTTAGGACGAACGGTCCAAAGGCAACTAAATCGGAAAAGAAAACGAATCCGATCTAGGGTTTCGGAAGAAAACCGAAACAAAAAAAACCGATCTAGAAAACCGGAACGGTTTAGAGAAGAACCGGAAAGAAAACGAATCGGAAGATAAGAAAAAAATCGGAACGATTAGAAGAAAACGATCCGAGGAAAAGAGACGCGGGGCAACCTCTGGCGAGGTCTCCGGCGAGGGGCTCCGGCGGCGTGGCGTAGGGCGGCGGCGTGGGCAAGGTGCGGCGGCGGCGCTAGGGCACAAGGGCGGCGGCGCGGGTGTGGGGTGGCGCGGCGGCGGTGTAGGGCTCGGGTGTGGTGCGGTGGAGGGCTTGGGGCTTGATTTGATGGGTTTAGAGGGGGGGGTGTTGGGGTATTTATATTGGTGAGGGGAGAGGAGACTTGGGGTAGGGGACAAGAATAGAGTAGGAATAGGAAATAGACTAAGAATAGAAAAGAATAAATGGAGTAGGACTAGGAATAACGAAACAAGGAAAAAGAGACAAGGGGGCGCCCTAGAATCCTAAAAGGATTCGGCAACAGGGAGAGGCGGCGGCGGCCTCCTGGCAGCGCTGGCGCTCGGCGCCTAGCGCCTGGGAGCGCAGGGGCGGCGGCTGGCTTGGGCCTTTGGCCCAGCTGGCGCTGCTGATTTTTTAACTGGTTTTCGCGCGCAGAAAACAAAAGAAAAAGAAAACTAAACGAACTCCAAAAATTCTAAAGTAAATTTTCCCCGACTCCTAAAAATGAGTCGAACAAAATGAACTTTACTCCGGACCTAAAATGCAATTTTTGAAAACGCGCATTTTTCCCTATCCAATAAAACGCAAACAAAACTCCGGCAAACAAAATTGATCTATTTATTAAATCTTCATTTTTCCTCAATTTTGGGGAAAGTCATATTATTCCCTCTCTTATTTTTTGATATTGGAAAAATAATTGAAGATGAAATAAATAAATCAAATGATCCTCTTTTCAAATTCGAGAAGACTCTCAAATATGAAAATAACGAAATTTCCAACTCTCTCCGAGGGTCCTTGAGTTGCGTGAAATTTCTAGGATCAACCAAAATGCAAGAAAATATGACATGCATGATGATCTAGTGTATAACATTCCAAATTGCAAATTTTGGATGTTACAAACCTACCCCCCTTAAGATGAATCTCGCCCTCGAGATTCGGGTTGGCTAGAAAATAGGTGAGGGTGGTCTTTGAGCAAATCTTCTTCTCTCTCCCAGGTGGCTTCCTCCTCTGAATGGTGGTTCCACTGAACTTTGCAAAACTTGATAACCTTGCTGCGAGTAACTCTGCTGGCAAACTCGAGAATCTTGACTGGCTTCTCCTCATACGTTAAGTCGTCTTTCAACTGAATCGCTTTGAGTGGCACTGTATCTCTTAGCGGTACCTCTGCCATCTCGGCGTGACATTTCTTCAGCTGAGAAACATGGAATACATCATGAACTCCTGGCAGTCCCTCTGGTAATTCCAACTTATAAGCGACTTCTCCCATACGTTGCAAGATCTTATACGATCCAACGAAACGCGGTGCTAACTTTCCCTTAACTCCAAAGCGCTTAACTCCTCGAAGTGGGGATACTCGAAGATAAACTCTGTTCCGGTTTCGTAAACTGTCTCCTTGCGTTTAGAATCTGCGTAGCTCTTCTGCCTGGACTGGGCTACCTTGAGCCTATCGCGAATCAACTTAACTTTCCGTTCAGACTCCTTAATCAAATCTGGTCCAAAGAATTGACGGTCTCCAACTTCGTCCCATGACAATGGTGTCCTGCACCTCCTTCCGTATAAAGCTTCGAAAGGTGCCATCTTCAAACTGGTTTGGTAACTGTTGTTATAAGAAAACTCCGCATACGGCAAGTTATCGTCCCAACTTGATCCATAATCTAGTGCACAAGCTCTCAGCATATCTTCTAAAATCTGATTGACTCTCTCGGTCTGTCCATCTGTCTGCGGATGAAAAGCTGTGCTGAACTCTAGTCTGGTTCCTAAAGTTTCATGCAACTAATTCCAAAACTTTGAGGTAAATTGGGTTCCTCTATCAGATACGATACTCCTCGGAACTCCATGCAAACAAATGATTCTAGTCATGTATATCTTTGCCAACTTAGCACTGGTGTAAGTGGTCTTAACTGGAATAAAATGTGCTACCTTCGTCAAACGATCAACTACTGCCCATATCGAGTCATAGCCTGCTTTTGTCCTGGGTAGTCCTGTGATAAAATCCATGCCTATCTTATCCCACTTCCACTCGGGTATTGGCAATGGTTGTAACAATCCTGCTGGCTTCTGATGTTCTGCCTTTACTCTCTAACATACGTCACAAACTGCTACATATGCTACAATATCCTTCTTCATTCTGGTCCACCAGAATGTTTCCTTCAAATCCAAATACATCTTGGTATTCCCTGGGTGAATCGAATACGGTGAATCATGTGCCTCTTGCAAAATCAGCTTCCTGATCTCCGGGTCATTGGGCACATAAACACGGTCTTCAAACCGTAGGGTGTCGTGCTCATCATCACGAAATCCCTTTGCTTTTCCTTCGCTCAATTTCTCTTTTATAGCAGCAATCTCCTTGTCGGATTTCTGAGCTTCTCTGATTTTATCCATCAATGTTGATTGAATCTCCAATGCTGCTACATAGCCTCTCGAAACTATTTCCAAACATAGCTCACGAAGGTTTTCTGCTAACTCTTTTGGTACTTCTCCCGTCATTAGAGTATTGACATGGCTCTTACGGCTCAATGCGTCAGCTACCACATTAGCTTTTCCGGGGTGGTAATGCAATCTCATGTCATAATCCTTGATGAGCTCCAACCATCTCCTTTGTCTGAGGTTCAACTCCTTCTGCGTGAAAATGTACTTCAAACTCTTGTGATCCGTGTACACCTCACAATGATTTCCAATGAGGAAATGTCTCCACGTCTTCAATGCATGCACTATGGCTGCTAACTCCAAATCATGCGTGGCATAATTCAACTCATGAGGCTTCAGTTGCCGTGAAGCATACGAAACAACTCTTCCTTCCTGCATAAGCACTGCTCCAAGTCCTCGACGTGAAGCGTCGCAATACACCTCATAATCCTTGGTCTGATCTGGCAAAACCAATACTGGTGAGGTAACCAAACGTTTCTTCAACTCCTGGAAACTAGCCTCACACTCCTCAGTCCATTTGAACTTAGTATCCTTCTTCAACAATTCAGTCATAGGCTTTGCAATTTTTGAAAAGTTCTCAATAAATCTCCGGTAGTATCCTGCGAGTCCAAGAAAACTCCGGATCTCTCCAACTGTCGTTGGTGCTTCCCATTCGGTTACGGTCTCAACCTTTGTGGGGTCAACTGCTATACCTTTTCCGGATATACGTGTCCGAGGAATCCAACTTCCTTTAACCAAAACTCGCATTTGCTAAATTTGGCATATAACTGATGTTCCCTTAGTTTCTCCAAAACCAAATGCAAATGTTCCTTATGCTCCTCTTCATTCTTTGAATAAACCAGGATGTCATCAATGAACACTACGACGAACTTATCCAAAAACTCCATAAACACTTTGTTCATCAGGTTCATGAAATAGGCAGGTGCGTTGGTCAATCCAAATGACATAACGGTATACTCATATAGTCCATATCTCGTGGTGAATGCTGTCTTAGGTATGTCCTGCTCTCGAATCTTCAATTGATGGTACCCTGATCACATATCGATCTTGGAAAACACTTTAGCTCCTTGTAAACGATCAAATAGATCATTTATCATTGGCAGTGGGTACTTATTCTTGATGGTTACTTCATTCAATCATCGATAATCAACAACCATCCTTAATGATCCATCCTTCTTTTCCACTAGAAGTACGGGTGATCCCCAAGGCGAAGAACTTGGGCGAATGTAACCTTTATCCAATAACTCCTTAATCTGATTCTTAATTTCCACCAAATCCTTTGCTGGCATCCGGTACGGTCGCTTCGATATTGGGCCTGTACCTGGCAATAACTCAATCAAAAACTCAATGTCTCTATCCGGTGGCATGCCTGGCAATTCCTTAGGAAATACATCAGGAAAATCCTTTACCACTGGTACTTCCTCCTGCACAACTCCTGATAAGGAATTTACTTGTGTCATGTTTGGCACATGCCGGGATACATACTTGATCCTTCTTCCTTCTGGTGTGGTAAGCAAAATTGTCTTACTGGCGCAATCGATGTTTCCTCCATACATCGACAGCCAATCCATGCCTAATATCACATCCAATCCTTGAGATTCCAAAATAATTAAATCCGTTGGGAAAACATGCCTTCCTATACTTAATGGCACTTGAAAACATCCTTGTCTGGCCATGTACTCTGCTCCTGGCGAGCTTACTAGCATAGGTGTCCTAAGAGCTTGGGTTGGAGGCATCTGAGGGTTTAGAAAAGATGAGAATTGAGAATAGAGTGAGGTCTAAAGGGAAAACACTACCCCAATGCACATGAGCAAATGCACACAAAATCACTTCAATCAATCAAACAAGGGCTTACAAACGATCTAAAACTATCGCAAAAGTGCTCGACTATAATGTTTACATGGGGGAATACTACTACTATCTGGTGGTCATCTAGAAATTTGAACCGGTGGAAGACTCCATGATATCTGCTCCAGCTTCGTCTTCAAAGTCGGGTTCACTTGGATCCGAATCGGTGTCGTCGATGATGATGTAGTTGTCCGGACATGCGACGTACTCGTCTTCCTCCGTGGATGCTAACTTCCTCTTGAGTTCTTCAATCACCTGCTTAAAATCGCCATTGTGTCTCGCTAGAGCTACGATCTCGTCCATGTAGTCCTTGCGTGTAGACTTCAGTTCTCCTTCTAGCTCGATGATCCTTGCCTTCGCATTCTTCAACTCTATCATATCATTGCACATCTGGTTCTCGTGGCGTCGAATGTGCTGGTTTAACTCCTGGATGAAAGATGCAATGGATCTATCCTTCTTGGTGCTGACTAACTCCCATTGTTCATCTCGGCGTCCACAAATCTGGTAGATAGTGTCCTTGAGGTCTTCTTGATAAACTTCTCCAATGCGTCGTATGGTGATATGAGCTGCCATGCTCCTTCCCAGACTCTAGGTTGGTGCATTGAAAACACTATCTATAGGCTTCATGATTAGTGCGAATGTTCTTCCCGGAACATGAGCTTGAATCTTCCAGCGCTCCTCTTCAGGCAGAGTGGCGTTGAAGGTTCCCGTGAAGCTTGGTAATCCAATGTTCAGGTACTTGGTGACTTCCTTCAGGTGAAATCTAAAAGGTGTGCCTTCATCCTGTTGAGCGTACTTAATCTTCACGTTCGTCATCCTAAAGAGTAGAATAGATGAGGAGTTAGAAAATGAGAAGAGAAGGGTGATCTATGGCTTTAACTTAGTGGTCGTGTCCTACAGTCAGCGTGTGCTCTGATACCATTCTCTGTAGCGACCCAACCCAAATGGATCAAGTGCTCTGTGCTCAGGTGTCCTCCCTGGATCAGTAATGCTGACACCACACAGTTCATCGAAGGATTTATAGCAGAGTGGCAATCACACACTTATTACATCGTTATCTCAAAACAGAACTTATTACAATAAATATGGCTTAAGGCCATCTAGTGTCGATAACAGCGGAAGACTTGGAAGATAAATGGGTCCATCAACTCCAACGGCATCACTGAGTATAGAACCACGACCTAAAAACACCTTACTCATTGTCTGAAAAGTATGCAACATGAGAAGTTGCAGCCCGAAAACTGGTCAGCACATGGAATATGCTGGCAAAGTAACACATAGAGAGTAATGGAATGAAACGGCTATACTATATGCATATATGGCTGGTGGAAAGCTCTATGGTTACAGTTTTGCGTAAAGCCAATTTTCCCTACTGCAAAGGAATAAATTTATTTAACTATCATGGTGGTTGTGAAACATTGAGAATGGTTGACAGCATTCTCAATCCCAATTAAGTAATTAAAACCCAACAACATTAATTAGAGTAACATGTTGAGATTCACATGATATTCAAGTACTAGATACTCAAGTTGTCCATAACCGGGGACACGGCTAATCATGATTAGTTTGTACACTCTGCAGAGGTTTGCGCACTTTTCCCCACATGACTCGATCGCCTCCGTTTGTTTTCTCGCACTACATGGTGTTTGAGAAACGGATGACCTAGACATAGTCTTTCAGAACCACTAGCACCTTACATGTGGGGTAGACCGTACCACCTACAACCCCTACATCTACTAGTCCACCCCGTAAGAGTTTGCACAACTTAGTCAACTATGCCAGAGCCCATAGTAGCATGTGGCTGCACACGGAAGTTTCTAGCATGAATTATCTTATGATCCCTTTGAGCCCGGGTGGCGGTCCAAAAAAAACAGGCAAGTCCTGATAGACATCAGGTGCCTCAATCCACCCAGATGTGTGTTTAAGTTGCCACCTTAGATAAACCATTAAAATTATCAACTCACATCTGTCATGGATATCACTCACCCAATCCACGTCTACTAGCATAGCATGGCATAAATAGCAAACGTAGAAGTAACTCCCAAAGGTTTCATAATAATACAGGTAATAGGTACTACCTCATCTACTTCCCATTCCACAATTTAATTAGATCCTAATCATGCAATGTGAGAGGATTGATCTAATGCAATAAAACTGGGTTGTAGAAAAGGTATGATCAAAGTGTTACTTTCCTTGCTGATGATCCGCGAGTCCTAGGGTTTCGAAGTAACAAGCGGCGCAATTCGGGTAATCTATCGCAGACAAACAACAAGCACACAATAAGTACTCATCTAATGCGCAGGTAAAACTCGAACAAGAGAACGAACTAGAAGGTTCAACTTAAGAACTCCGGTTGCAAAGAAAGAACGAACCGAACAAAGAAACAGAAAACAAACGGCGAAAGAAAACAACTCGTTTCTAGCAAGTTGAAACTAGGTCAAATTTTATCGGGGCAAAAACTTGTTTAAGTTGATTAGACGGAACTGCGGTTTCAAAACGAAACTCCAGGCGCTTGAATCGCCTGATTCCGATAAACGAGCGAGAAGATAAACTAGAACGAAGATCGGATCTGAGATAACGATCGCGGAATAAATCCGACGAAAAGAAAAAGAAGAACGGTTAAATGAACGGACGTTCGTTAACCTAGAAGAATCCCGTGATCACGTTCGTTAGGACGAACGGTCCGGCAAACGGTCCAAAGGCAACTAAATCGGAAAAGAAAACGAATTCGATCTAGGGTTTCGGAAGAAAACCGAAACAAAAAAAACCGATCTAGAAAACCGGAACGGTTTAGAGTAGAACCGGAAAGAAAACGAATCGGAAGAGAAGAAAAAAAATCGGAACGATTAGAAGAAAACGATCCGAGGAAAAGAGACGCGGGGCAACCCCCGGCGAGGGGCTCCGGCGGCGTGGCGTAGGGCGGCGGCGTGGGCAAGGTGCGGCGGCGGCGCTAGGGCACAAGGGCGGCGGCGCGGGTGTGGGGTGGCGCGGCGGCGGTGTAGGGCGCGGGGTGTGGTGCGGTGGAGGGCTTGGGGCTTGATTTGATGGGTTTAGAGGGGGGTGTTGGGGTATTTATATTGGTGAGGGGAGAGGAGACTTGGGGTAGGGGACAAGAAATAGAGTAGGAATAGGAAATAGACTAAGAATAGGAAAGAATAAACGGAGTAGGACTAGGAATAACGAAACAAGGAAAAAGAGACAAGGGGGCGCCCTAGAATCCTAAAAGGATTTGGCAACAGGGAGAGGCGGCGGCGGCCTCCTGGCAGCGCTGGCGCTCGGTGCCTGGCGCCTGGGAGCGCAGGGGCGGCGGCTTGGCTTGGGCCTTTGGCCCAGCTGGCGCTGCTGATTTTTTTAACTGGTTTTTGCGCGCAGAAAACAAAAGAAAAAGAAAACTAAACGAACTCCAAAAATTCTAAAGTAAATTTTCCCCGATTCCTAAAAATGAGTCGAACAAAATGAAATTTACTCCGGACCTAAAATGCAATTTTTGAAAACGCGCATTTTTCCCTATCCAATAAAACGCAAACAAAACTCCGGCAAACAAAATTGATCTATTTATTAAATCTTCATTTTTCCTCAATTTTGGGGGAAGTCATATTATTCCCTCTCTTATTTTTTTGATATTGGAAAAATAATTGAAGATGAAATAAATAAATCAAATGATCCTCTTTTCAAATTCGAGAAGACTCTCAAATATGAAAATAACGAAATCTCCAACTCTCTCCGAGGGTCCTTGAGTTGCGTGAAATTTCTAGGATCAACCAAAATGCAAGAAAATATGACATGCATGATGATCTAGTGTATAACATTCCAAATTGCAAATTTGGGATGTTACAGGTATTCTCTGCAAGCACTAAAATTATCGGTAACAGATAGTTTTGTGATAAGGTGATTTGTAACGAGTAGCAAGTAATAAAAGTAAATATGGTGCAGCAAGATGGCCCAATCCTTTTTGTTGCAAAGGACAAGCCTGGACAAACTCTTATATGAAGGAAAGTGCTCCCGAGGACACATGGGAATTATCGTCAAGCTAGTTTTCATCACGTACATATGATTCACGTTTGGTACTTTGATAATTTGATATGTGGGTAGACCGGTGCTTGGGTACTGTCCTTACTTGGACAAGCATCCCACTTATGATTAACCCCCATTGCAAGCATCTGCAACTACCATAGTAGTATTAAGCTAAACCTAACCATAGCATGAAATATATGGATCCAAATCAGCCCCTTACGAAACAACGCATAAACTAGGGTTTAAGCTTCTGTCACTCTAGCAACCCATCATCTACTTATTACTTCCCAATGCCTCCCTCTAGGCCCAAACAATGGTGAAGTGTCATGTAGTCTACGTTCACATGACACCACTAGAGGGATGACAACATACATCTCATCAAAATATCGAACGAATACCAAGTTCACATGACTACTAATAGCAAGACTTCTCCCATGTCCTCAGGAACAAACGTAACTACTCACAAAGCATATTCATGTTCATAATCAGAGGGGTATTAATATGCATAATGGATCTGTACATATGATCTTCCACCAAGTAAACCAACTAGCATCAACTACAAGGAGTAATCATAACTACTAGCAACCCACAGGTACCAATCTGAGGTTTGGATACAAAGATTGGATACAAGAGATGAACTAGGGTTTGAGATGAGATGGTGCTGGTGAAGATGTTGATGGAGATTGACCCCCTCCTGAAGAGAGGATCGTTGGTGATGACGATGGTGATGATTTCCCCCTCCAGGAGGGAAGTTTCCCCGGCAGAACAACTCTGCCAGAGCCCTAGATTGGTTCCGCCAAGGTTCCGCCTCGCGGCGGCGGAGTTTCTTCCCCAAAGCTTGCTTATTATTTTTTTCTCGGACGAAAGACCTCATATATCAGAAGATGGGCATCGGAGGCCACCAGGGAGCCCACGAGGCAGGGGGCGCGCCCCCACCCTCGTGGCCAGGTTGTGGGCCCCCTCTGGAACTTCTTTCGCCCGATATTTTTTATATATTCTGGAAATACCTTCCGTGAAGTTTGGACTTTTGGAGCTGTGCGGAATGGTTCTCTAATATTTGCTCCCTTTCCAGCCCAGAATCCCAGCTGCCGGCCTTCTCCCTCTTCATGTAGACCTTGTAAAATAAGAGAGAATAGACATAAGTATCGTGACATAATGTGTAATAACAGACCATGATGCAATAAATATCAATATAAAAGCATGATGCAAAATGGACGTATCAACTCCCCCAAGCTTCGACCTCGCTTGTCCTCAAGCGAAAGCCGAAATCGAAAAATATGTCCACATGTTTAGAGATAGAGGTGTCGATGAAATAAAATACGGACATGAGGGTATCATGATCTCTTATGCTAAAGTAATAATTCAATCACAATTTCAAGTATGAATCATAAACTTCATTGAGAACCAACAAACTCTAATCTCAATGATTGAGGCAATTGCAATTTATCATAACATGGGAAAGAGTCGGTATAAGATATTTTCAGCAACTCCTCATACTCAACTATCATTTAGTCTTTCATAATTGCTAACACTCACGCGATATTTATGGTTATGAAGTTTTAATCGGACACTGAGAAAGATAGGGGCTTATAGTTTTGCCTCCCAACGTTTTACCTCAAGGGTAATGTCAACAATAATTGTTCATGAAAACGCACATCCAATTAGCTATATATATCAGGATCTTTCCAACACATTGTGCTTGCCAAAGGATACAATTTAAAAAGGAAAGGTGAATATCACCATGAATATTTGCATGAAGTATAAGACAAGAATAAAAGATAGGCCCTTCGCAGAGGTTGCCATGCGCTTTTATGGTTGGATGCACGAAATCTTAATGCAGAAGAATGTCACTTTATATTGCCACTTGTGATATGGACCTTTATTATGCAGTCCGTCATTTTTATTTCTTCCATATCACAAGATCGTATAAAGCTTATTTTCTCCACACTAATAAGTCATACATATTTAGAGAGCAATTTTTATTGCTTGCACCAATGACAACTTACTTGAAGGATCTTACTCAATCCATAGGTAGGTATGGTGGACTCTCATGGAAAAAATGTGTTTAGGGATATTTGGAAGCACAAGTAGTATCTCTACTTGGTGCAAAGAAATTGGCTAGCAAGAGAGGGAAAGGCAAGCTCAACATGTTGGATGATCCATGACAATATAATTTATCTCAGATGTAAGAAAACATAACCCATTACGTTGTCTTCCTTGTCCAACGTCAACTCTTCATATTTTGATGAGTGCTCACAATCATAAAAGATGTCCAAGATAGTATATTTATATGTGAACCTCTGTTTCTTTATTACTTCCTATTAATTGCAACGATGACCAAAACTATGTTTGTCAACTCTCAACAACTTTTACTCATCATACTCTCTATATGTGAGCTCATTACTCTCCATAAGATCCATATGATCTCTTTATTTCTTTTTATTTCTTCTCTTTTATTTTATTCCCTCAAGATCATAGCAAAATAATCAAGCCCTTGACTCAACACTAATCTTTATTATATATATAGCTCACGGACTCAATTACATAAGAAGATCATAAAGCAAAACTCACAACTAGATCATACTAAAACTTTATTCTACTAGATCAAGATATTATCAAAAGGATCGAACTAGGTAAAACGGTAAAGATAAAAGTGATGGTGATACGATACCGGGGCACTCCCCCAAGCTTGGAAGTTGCCAAGGGGAGTGCCCATACCCGATGTGACTATATCTCTTTTGCCGGTGAAGGAGATGGAGTTGTTGATGATGTAGGCTTGTCGTCCCTCTTCCAAGGCATAGGCTCACCATCATAGAAGGATGATCGAGTCTCTGGAATCCTAAAATCTGCAGCCAAACTCATCCTCTTGAATCTATATTCATACTACAGTTTTGATTTTGCAGGTCATGGATCTGGGCTTGGAGGTGCTCGATTTTCTCATGAATCTTGAAGATGGCCTCCCCAATGTCCTTGGCGTCCATTTTGTGGTTGTTGGTGAACTCCGTGATCATTATGTGGTTGGAGTCGAGTCCACACTCCACCATCTCCTAACACTTGAAAACTTGTTGCTCCATTGCCTCGAGCCTTGTCTCCACACTTCCGGTCCTCCTTGGTCCCTCAACATCGCGGATGTGCAACAACCCCTCACGCATCTCAATGGTTTGAGGGTGTTGCAGCACCTTTGCGAGGTAGGGGTTGATGACCTTCTCGAAGAACTTGTCCTTGGGAGCACTTGAAGACGACATGGCGGCCTAGATCTGTTAGAAAAACAGCTTGAAACAAAGACAAGAGATATTTGCGTGATACGGTGGTCAAAACCTTTGGGGGATTATATAATGAATTTTTACCGACCAAAAGAAGTATGGTGCAAGAAAACGGAGTCCAAAGAGCACACGGGGTGCCCACGAGGCAGGGGAGCACGCCCAGGGGGTAGGGCGCGCCCTCCACCCTCGTGGAAGCCCCGTGTCCTTTCTGGTCTGCTTCTTATTTTCCTATTTTCTTAAATATTCAAAAACGGAGAAAAATTGCCATTAGAACTGTTTTGGAGTCGGTTTACTTATCGTACCACGTACCTATTCCTTTTTGGAGTCTGAAACGTTTTGGAAAGTGTCCCTTATGTATTCCTCCAGGGTTATGGTTTCAATAACATTAGTTTCGACATTTATAGGATTACCTGAGATATAATGTTTGATTCTTTGACCGTTCACCACCTTCGGATTTGTGCCTTCTAAGTTGTTGATTTTTATGGCACCGGAATTATAGACCTCCTCGATAACGTAAGGACCTTCCCATTTAGAGAGAAGTTTGCCTGCAAGAAATCTTAAACGAGAGTTGTATAACAATACATAATCACCTACATTGAACTCACGTTTATTTATCCTTTTATCATGCCATCTTTTAACTTTTTCTTTAAACAGCTTGGCATTTTCATAAGCCTGGGTTCTCCATTCATCAAGTGAGATAATGTCAAAAAGCCTCTTCTCACCGGCAAGTTTGAAGTCATAGTTGAGCTCTTTAATAGCCCAATATGCCTTAAGTTCTAATTCAAGAGGTAAGTGACATGCTTTACCATAAACCATTTATATGGAGACATACCCATAGGATTTTTATATGCAGTTCTATAAGCCCATAGTGCATCATCAAGTTTCTTGGACCAATTATTTCTACATCTATTAACGGTCTTTTGCAAAATTAATTTAAGTTCTCTATTGCTAAGTTCTACTTGACCACTAGACTGTGGATGATATGGAGATGCAATTCTATGATTAACATCATACTTAGCAAGCATTTTACGAAAGGCACCATGAATAAAATGTGAACCACCATCAGTCATTAAATATCTAGGGACTCCAAACCTCGGAAAAATAACTTCTTTAAGCATCTTAATAGAGGTGTTATGATCAGCACTACTAGTTGGAATGGCTTCTACCCACTTAGTAAGGTAATCAACAGCAGCTAAAATATGTGTATACCCATTAGAGGAAGGAAACGGTCCCATATAATCGAAGCCCCAAACATCAAATGGTTCAATAACAAGTGAATAATTCATAGGCATTTCTTGACGTCTACTAATATTACCAATTCTTTGACATTCATCACAAGATAATACAAACTTACAGACATCCTTGAAGAGAGTAGGCCAATAAAACCGGATTGCAATACCTTGTGTGCAGTTCTATCTCCAGCATGATGTCCACCGTAAGCCTCGGGGTGGCACTTGCGTAGGATCTGTTCCTGTTCATGCTCAGGTACACAACGTCTAATAACACCATCTACTCCTTCTTTATAAAGATGTGGGTCATCCCAGAAGTAATGTCTTAAATCATAGAAAAACTTTTTCTTTTGCTGGTATATGAAACTAGGTGGTATAAATTAAGCAACAATGTAATTAGCAAAATCAGCATACCATGGAGCAGTACGAGAAGCATTTATGACATTTAATTGTTCATCAGGAAAGCTAAAATCAATAGGTAGTGGGTTATCAATAACATTCTCTAACCTAGACAAGTTGTTTGCAACGGGGTTCTCAGCTACCTTTCTATCAATAATATGAAAATCAAATTCTCGTAACAAGAAAACCCATCTAATAAGTCTAGGTTTAGCATCTTTCTTTTCCATAAGATATTTAATAGCAGCAAGATCAGTGTGAATAGTTACTTTAGAGTCAACAATATAAGGTCTGAACTTATCACAAGCAAATACAACTGCTAAGAATTCCTTTTCAGTAGTAGCATAATTTCTCTGGGCATTGTCTAGAGTTTTACTGGCATATTGAATAACATTTTATTTCTTATCAACTCTTTGTCCTAGAACAGCCCCTACAGCATAATCACTAGCATCAGACATAATTTCAACTGGTAAATTCCAATCAGGTGGCTGAACAATAGGTGCAGAAATCAAGGCTTTCTTAAGTATTTCAAATGCTTCTACACAATTATCATCAAAGACAAAAGGAATATCTTTTTGTAATAGGTTAGTCAGAGAACGAGAAATTTTTGAGAAGTCCTTAATGAACCTCCTATAAAAACTGGCATGACCAAGGAAACTTCTTATAGCTTTGATGTCCTTGGGACATGGCATCTTTTCAATAGCATCAACTTTAGCTTTGTCAACTTCAATACCCCTTTCAGAAATTTTATGCCCCAAGACAATACCTTCATTAACCATGAGTGGCACTTCTCCCAATTCAAGACAAGGTCAGTTTCTTCACATCTCTGTAAAACTCGATCAAGGTTGCTCAAGCAATCATCAAAAGAGGATCCATAAACCGATAAATCATCCATGAAAACCTCACAAATCTTTTCACAAAAGTCAGAGAATATAGCCATCATGCATCTTTGAAAGGTAGCAGGTGCATTACATAAACCAAAAGGCATACATCTATAAGAAAAGGTACCAAAAGGGCAAGTAGAAGTAGTCTTTTCTTGATCGTGAGCTGACACGGGTATTTGAGAGAAACCAGAGTAACCATCTAGAAAGCAAAAATGTGTATGTTTGGATAACCTTTCTAGCATTTGATCAATCAAAGGCAAAGGGTAATGATCTTTTTAGTAGCTTTATTTAATTTGCGGAAATCAATTACCATCCAATAGCTTGTAATAATTCTTTGCGGAATCAGTTCATCTTTATCATTAGGAAGGACAGTAATACCTCCCTTCTTAGGGAAACAATGGACAGGACTTACCCACTGACTATCAGCAACGAGATAAATTATACCTGCTTCAAGGAGCTTTAATATTTCCTTTCTTACCACTTATTTCATCTTAGGATTTAGCCGTCGTTTGTGATCAATAACTGGTTTGACGTCTTTCTCCAAATTTATTTTGTGTTGACATACAGTGGGACTAATGCCCAAAAGATCATCAAGAGTATATCCAATAGCAGCACAATGCTTCTTTAGAGTTTTCAATAATTTCTCTTCTTCATGCTCTGTAAGGTTAGCACTAATAATAACAGGATATATCTTCTTTTCATCAAGATAAGCATATTTAAGAGTATCAGGCAATGGTTTAAGCTCAAACACGGGATCACCCTTGGGTGGAGGAGGATCCCCTAGGATTTCAATAGGCGAGTTGTGTTTCAGAATAGGTCCCTGTTTAAAGAATACTTCATCTATTTCCCTTCTTTCATTCATAAACAAATCGTTTTCATGGTCTAGAAAATATTGTTCTGAAGGATCAGTAGGAGGCACGACAATAGAAGCAAGACCAATAATTTCATCTATACTAGGGAATTCTTTATCATGGGGTTATCTGCGAAATTTATCAGAACTAAACTCATGTGACATATCCCCTAAACCAATAGAAACAATATCCTTATTGCAGTCTATCTTAGCATTAACAGTATTCAAGAAGGGTCTACCAAATATAATGGGACAAAAGTCATCTTGTCGAAAACCGAGAATAAGAAAATCAGCAGGGTATTTAACTTTCCCATACAATACTTCAACATCTCTAACAATCCCAACTGGTGAAATAGTATCTCTATTAGCAAGCTTAATTGTAACATCAATTTCTTCTATCTCAGTAGGTGCAATATCATGCATAATTTCTTTGTATAAGGAATGAGGTATTGCACTTGCACTAGCACCCATATCACATAAGCCATGATAGCAATGATCTCCTATTTTAACAGAAATAATAGGCATGCCTACAACAGGTCTATGTTTATTTTTAGTATCTGGTCTAGCAATTCTAGCAGATTCATTGCAGAAGTAAATAACATGCCCATCAATATTATCGGCCAAGAGATCTTTAACCATAGCAACACTAGGTTCAACTTTAATTTGCTCAGGGGGTTTGGGTGTCTTAATATTACTTTTTAACCATGGTTGAAGCTTTAGCATGATCCTTTATTCTAACAGGGAAAGGTGGTTTCTCAATATAAGTAGTAGTAACAACAGGATCATTATAAGTGATAGTCTTTTCTTCAACTTTAATAGGTGCAACTACTTTTACTTCAATGGGAGGATTATATTTAAACCACTTCTCTTTAGGGAGATAAACATGAGTAGCAAAGGATTCACAAAAAGAAGCTACTATCTCAGAGTCAAGTCCATATTTAGTGTTAAATTCACGGAAAGCGTCGGTATCCATAAAAGATTTAACACAATCGAACTTAGGTGTTATACCTGACTCCTTACCTTCATTGAGGTCCCAATCTTCAGAGTTGCATTTCATTCTTTCCAATAAATCCCATTTGAATTCAATAGTCTTCATCACAAAAGATCCAGTACAAGAAGTATCGAGCATGGAGCGATTACTGAGAGAAAGCCGAACATAAAAATTTTGAATAATCATTTCTCTTAAGAGCTCATGATTGGGGCATGAATATAACATTGACTTAATCCTCCCCCAAGCTTGAGCGATGCTTTCTCCTTCACGAGGCCAAAAATTATATATATAATTACGATCACGATGAACAAGATGCATAGGATAAAACTTCTAATGAAATTCCAATTTCAATCGTTGGTAGTTCCATGATCCAAAATCATCACATAGCCTCAACCATGTCAATGCATCTCCCTTCAAGGATAAAGGGAAGACCTTCTTCTTGATAACATCATCGGGCATACCTACAAGCTTAAATAATCCACAAACTTCATCCACATAAATTAAGTGTAAATCGGGATGCAATGTTCCATCTCCTGCAAAAGGATTAGCTAATAGTTTCTCTATCATACCCGAAGGAATTTCAAAGTAAACATTTTCAGTAGGTTCAGTAGGTTGAGGAGCAAATCTTTGCTCTACTGGTCGGGGTGAAGATACCCCGAACAAGCCCCTCAAAGGGTTATGTTCCATAGTAACAAGTGATAGTAAATTTCAGCACACTATATAAATTTTTCCTTACCAAAGGCGCTTCACTCCCCGGAAATGGCGCCAGAAAAGAGTCTTGATGACCCATAAGTGTAGGGGATCTATCATAGCTTTTCGATAAGTAAGAGTGTCGAAGCCTACGAGGAGCAGAAGGAAATGATAAGCAGTTTTCAGTAAGGTATTCTCTGCAAGCACTGAAATTATCTGTAACAGATAGTTTTGTGATAAGGTAATTTGTAATGTATAGCAAGTAATAAAAGTAAATAAGGTGCAGCAAGATGTCCCAATCCTTTTTGTAGCAAAGGACAAGCCTGGACAAACTCTTATATGAAGGAAAGCGCTCCCGAGGACACATGGGAATTATTGTCAAGCTAGTTTTCATCACATTAATATGATTCGCGTTCGGTACTTTGATAATTTGATATGTGGGTGGACCGGTGCTTGAGTACTGTTCTTACTTGGACAAGCATCCCACTTATGATTAACCCCCATTGCAAGCATCCGCAACTACAATAGAAGTATTATGGTAAACCTAACCATAGCATGAAACATATGGATCCAAAACAGCCCCTTACGAAGCAACGCATAAACTAGGGTTTTAGCTTCTGTCACTCTAGCAACCCATCATCTACTTATTACTTCCCAATGCCTCCCTCTAGGCCCAAACAATGGTGAAGTGTCATGTAGTCGACGTTCACATGACACCACTAGAGGGATGACAACATACATCTCATCAAAATATCGAATGAATACCAAATTCACATGACTACTAATAGTAGGACTTCTCCCATGTCCTCAGGAACAAACGTAACTACTCACAAAGCATATTCATGTTCATAATCAGAGGGGTATTAATATGCATAATGGATCTGAACATATGATCTTCCACCAAGTAAACCAACTAGCATCAACTGTCTCCCCCGACCCCGCCTCGCCTCCGCCTCGCCGCCGTCTCCCCCGACTCTGCCTCGCCGCCGTTTCCCCCGACCCCACCTCGCCGCGCCTCGGTGCCGCCGTCTCCCCCGACCCCATCTCTCTCCCCGCCCTCTGTAAGCACTCTCCCCTTCCAATCCCTCTTCTCTGCTTAGTATGAACCTTAGCTATTTAGTGCTAGTTAGTATGAACCCTAGGCTATTTTTAGTGCTAGTTAGTTAATTACTTATATGGTAATTAGGGCAGTAGTTCCTAGGTACTAA
>NC_041388.1:528112403-528184578 GCF_002162155.2 Triticum dicoccoides
ATCCCTCTTCTCTGCTTAGTATGAACCCTAGCTATTTAGTGCTAGTTAGTATGAACCCTAGGCTATTTTTAGTGCTAGTTAGTTAATTACTTATATGGTAATTAGGGCAGTAGTTCCTAGGTACTAATTAGTTAGTAAGAACTAGGTACTAATTAGGTATTAGTTTATTTTTATTTATAGTAAGTTTATTTTTAGTAAGAACTAATTGAATTAATAGAACTCGTTAGTAAGAACTTGTTGCTATATTTTTAGTTAAAGCAATTTTTCTCGCATCGACGTGGACGATGCCTATGCCGCATCCTCGTCGTCGAGTCGGCAGAGGACGACACCTGCTTGACCAGATGGGCCATGTCTGGGACCGGGCTCCGCCGGGGTGGTACTGGGAGGCGCTACCTACCGGGGGGCGCAGGTTGGTGAGGAGCCAACCTGTCATTTGGTGGCGGTTGCGTGGGCCAGTGACGGTCCAGAGGCTCGAGGACTCCGCAGAGGTGGTGTGTCACCGTGTCAGTGAGGAGGACGCGCACGTCCATCGCTACTTGTTTGCGTTGGAGCACATGTTCTCCAATACCTGGCAGGTTCTCCAGGGATCTCACTGGAGCTATGATCCCGTGATGGTTCCTTCTCTGTGGGTGTCCACCGCCCGCGCCGATACCCGTCGTGTGCTAGGGTTTTAGTTGTATTAGTGATGTTATATGTATGACCCTATTTGGGATGTATTAGTGATAATATTCAACGATGTACGAGCGCATGAGATGATTTACTTTTGCTTATTGAATGCATGCTAATTTGAGTCCTATAAGATATTTTGAAATGTATATCTTGTGTTGCTCAATATCCAAGTGGCCGGTCATGTTTGCAGGTTACACCTCCGAGTGGCCTATGTTTTGCCGGAGTGTTGATTCATTTCCGTTCTGGCAAATTTCAGGCGCTCGATATGTCCTATTTTAGCAAAGGTCATGCCGAATTTTTTCGTGAATTTTGGCATGACTTGTGCCAGAATATGTAGGAAATATTGAGTGCCCCGGATTTGAGTATCCTGGTAGTTGTCTTCGATCGATTTTCAATTAATGTTTTAACTATGAACATAGGAAATGTCTGATGACAAAAAGGATTTCGGTATTTGCAAATATTGCAAAGACAAGCGCGGCCTGTGCGTCGGAATCTTCCTAGATGATGATAGGCCCTTCAGCATCAAGCTGGACGAGAACTTCGAAGTGGATACAGTAAGTCACAATGACAAGTCTTTTTTCGTAATTAAGCATGACATCAACCGCTTCAGCATCAGTCGGGCCGTGAAGACGTACGAGTACATCAACCGTGTTGTTATAACGCTTCCGCTTTCGGTCGATGAGGGTACATGGACAACACTCTCCCCTCTTGTTGCTATGCATCACCATGATCTTGCATGTACATAGGAAAATTTTCGAAATTACTACGTTTCCCAATAGTGGCATCAGAGCCTAGGTTTTATGCGTTGATGTTGTGCACGAGTAGAACACAAGTGAGTTGTGGGCGATATAAGTCATACTGCTTACCAGCATGTCACACTTTGGTTCAGCGGTATTGTTGGATGAAGCGGCCCGGACCGACATTACGCGTACGCTTACGCAAGACTGGTTCTACCGACGTGCTTTGCACACAGGTGGCTGGCGGGTGTCAGTTTCTCCAACTTTAGTTGAACCGAGTGTGGCTACGCCCGGTCCTTGCGAAGGTTAAAACATCACCAACTTGACAAACTATCGTTGTGGTTTTGATGTGTAGGTAAGAACTGTTCTTGCTTAGCCCGTAGCAGCCATGTAAAATTTGCAACAACAAACTAGAGGACGTCTAACTTGTTTTTGCAGGGCATGTTGTGATGTGATATGGTCAAGACGTGATGAGATATAAGTTGTTGTATGAGATGATCATGTTTTGTTGAATTTATCGGCAACTGGCAAAAGCCTTATGGTTATCTCTCTATTGCATAAGATGCAAGCACCAAATAATTGCTTTACTTTATCGCTATGCGATAGCAATAGTTGCAAGAGAAATTGTTGGCGAGACAACCATGTGACGACACATTGATATAGATCAAGATGATGGAGATCATGGTGTCATGCCGGTGACGATGGAGATCATGACGATGCTTTGGAGATGGAGATCAGAGGCACAAGATGATGATGGCCATATCATGTCACATATTTTGATTGCATGTGATGTTTATCTTTTATACATCTTATTTTGCTTAGTTCGACGTTAGCTTTATAAGATGATCTCTCACTAATTATCAAGGTACAAGTGTTCTCCCTGAGTATGCACCGTTGCGAAAGTTCTTCGTGCTGAGACACCACGTGATGATCGGGTGTGATAGGCTCTACGTTCAAATACAACGGGTGCAAAATAGTTGCACACGCGGAATACTCAGGTTAAACTTGACGAGCCTAGCATATAACAGATATGGCCTCGGAACACGGAAACCGAAAGGTCGAGCGTGAATCATATAGTAGATATGATCAACACAGTGATGTTCACCATTGAAACTACTCCATCTCACGTGACGATCGGACATGGTTTAGTTGATTTGGATCACGTGATCACTTAGAGGATTAGAGGGATGTCTATCTAAGTGGGAGTTCTTAAGTAATATGATTAATTGAACTTTAATTTATCATGAACTTAGTCCTGGTAGTATTAGCATATGTATGTTGTAGATCAATATCTCGCGTTTGGCTCCCCTGTTTTATTTTTGATATGTTCCTAGATAAAATTAAGTTGAAAGATGTTAGTAGCAATGATGCGGATTGGATCCGTGATCTGAGGATTATCCTCATTACTGCATAGAAGAATTATGTCCTTAATGCACTGCTAGGTGACAGACCAATTGCAGGAGCAGATGCAGACGTTATGAACGTTTGGTTAGCTCAATATGATGACTACTTGATAGTTTAGTGCACCATGCTTAACGGCTTAGAATCGGGACTTCAAAGACGTTTTGAACTTCATGGACCATATGAGATGTTCTAGGAGTTGAAGTTAAATATTTCAAGCAAATACCCGAGTTGAGAGATATGAAGTCTTCAACAAGTCCTATAGCTAAAAGATGGAGGAGAATAGCTCAAGCAGTGAGCATGTGCTCAGATTGTCTGGGTACTACAATAGCTTGAATCAAGTGGGAGTTAATCTTCCAGATAAGATAGTGATTGACAGAATTCTCTAGTCACCATCACCAAGTTAGTAGAACTTCGCGATGAACTATGATATGCAAGGGATAACGGAAATGATTCCCAAGCTCTTCGTAATGCTGAAATCAACGAAGGTAGAAATCATGAAAAATATCAAGTGTTGATGGTAGACGAGACCACTAGTTTCAAGAAAAGGGCAAAGGGGAGAAGGGGAGCTTCAAGAAGAACGGCAAGCAAGTTGTTGCTCAAGTGAAGAAGCCCAAGTCTGGTCCTAAGCCTGAGACTAAGTGCTTCTACTGCAAAGGGACTGGTCACTGGAAGCGGAACTGCCCCAAGTATTTGGCGGATAAGAAGGATGACAAAGTGAACAAAGGTATATTTGATATACATATTATTGATGTGTATTTTACTAGCGTTCGTAGCAACCCCTCGGTATTTGGTAATCGTTCAGTTGCTAAGAGTAGTAACTCGAAACGGGAGTTGCAGAATGAACATAGACTAGTTAAGGGTGAAGTGGCGATGCGTGTTGGAAGTGGTTCCAAGATTGATATGATCATCATCGCACACTCCCTATACTTTCGGGATTAGTATTGAACCTAAATAAGTGTTATTTGGTGTTTGCATTGAGCATGAATATGATTTGATCATGTTTATTGCAATACGGTTATTCATTTAAGTAAGAGAATAAATTGTTGTTCTGTTTACATATATGGTTACACACCAAATGAAAATGGTTCGTTGGATCTCGATCGTAGTGATACACATATTCATAATATTGAAACCAAAAAATGCAAAGTTAATAATGATAGTGCAACTTATTTGTGGCACTGCCGTTTAGGTCATATTGGTGTAAAGCGCATGAAGAAACTCCATGCTGATGGATTTTTGGAATCACTTGATTATGAATTAGTTGATGCTGGCGAACCATGCCTCATGAGCAAGATTACTAAGACTCCGTTCTCCGAAACAATGCAGCAAGCAACATATTTGTTGGAAATCATGCATACTGATGTATGTGGTCCGATGAATATTGAAGCTCGCGGCAGGTATCATTATTTTCTGATCTTCACAGATGATTTGAGCAGATATGAGTATATCTACTTGATGAAACACAAGTCTGAAACATTTGAAAAATTCAAAGAATTACAGAGTGAAGTGGAGAATCATCGTAACAAAATAAAAGTTTCTATGATCGCAGAAGTAAAATATTTGAGTTACGAGTTTCGCCTTCAGTTAAAACAATGTGAAATAGTTTCACTACTCACGCCACCTGGAACACCACAGTGTAATGGTGTGTCCGAATGTCGTAACCGTGCTTTATTAGATATGGTGCGAACTATGACGTCTCTTACTGATTTACCGCTATCGTTTTGGGGTTATGCATTAGAGACAGCTACATTCACGTTAAATAGGGCACCATCTAAATCCGTTGAGACGACACCGTATGAACTATGGTTTGGCAAGAAACCTAAGCTGTCGTTTCTTGAAGTTTGAGGTTGCAATGTGAAAGAACATGCGATGCCCCCATGTTTGGTTTTGGAAATTGATGACAATCTCTATGGACTAATGGTTGCCTTGAGTTATATTTGAAGGTTTTGTCCATAGGCTTTTCTTGGAGTACATGTGTTGGTTTCAAGGAGAGTTTGTGTTGACCAAGGTGCTATTAAGGAATTATCCAAAGCTTGGTCATATAAGAGTTGAGCTTATTGCAAGCATGTCTTGAAGAAGAAGATTGTGTGATCATTCATGTTTACCTTCAAGACATCATCCAAATGAAGAGAGTTGGAAAGATTCAAGGTTGATCAAGACTAAGTCAAGAGTGAATCAAGTTGATCAACTCACAAAGCGTAGAAGATGTACCGAGAGGGATCAAGTGATCCCATGGTTTGGTAAGCATTGTCCATTGTGCTTTGTGTACTAACCCATGGTCTATGTGAGAGTTCTACGTGGGGTTAGGTACGTGTTCATGGGCTTGTGTCAAGAGGAAGATATCACTCAACCCATGGAGAGGATGACATCAAGTGGTGATCATCATCAAGATTGTCGTGTGCAAGTTCAAGTGGATCATTGCGAAGAGATCAAGTGCTTGAAGATTGCCGTCCATTGTGGTGACAACGGACTTGTGAAGATGTGTCGAAGAGTGGCTCACCCATAGTGGACTATGGGGGAGCAATCATCTAGTCTTCATCGAGCCAACGCAATCAAGAAAGGTGGTCCAACTTGAGGGAGTCAAGATCGTCATCATCTAGCTCAAGTGGACCATGTGCAAGGCAAAGGTTTTCCCTTGATAGTTTTTCTATTTTACCGGTCTCATGGTGGTATTTTGGAGACCGGGTTATAGGATCGTTTGTCGTACTATCAAGGGGGGCTCTCAAGTTGGTAGCTTGATCGTATCGTTAGTAGAGAGCTCAAACCATTGCATCCTTGCACCATCTTTCTTGGTTCTTGTTTGGTTCTCTTTGTGAGTCTTAGAGCTTATGGTCATCTTGATGACAAGCTTGAGTTCATCGAAAACGGAGTTCGCATGCATCTTCTATGATGTTTTCGGTGTTGGAGATTTTACCGGTCTTTCCCGAGGAAGGGTTCTCACCATTTTCTTATGGGTCTTTTCTCATTTGCTTATTATTGATATTTCTTTGAAGATTGTGTTAGCCCTTGTTGCTAGCTTTCCAACAAACTTGGTTTCATCGAATTCGGAGTCCGTTTGCAAAAGTTGTGGTAGTTTTGGTGTTCTGAAAAGGTTGCAGCGGTACTACCGCGAATTAGAGCGGATGTAATTTTTTACTACCGCTCCAGAGCAGTACTACCGCGGCTCCTACAGCGGTAGTACCGCTCCGGACCAAAAACTCATCCCAAGTCTTGCGGTGGTAGGCCCGGATGTATTTTTTTAGTACCGCTCGCAAGCAGTAGTACCGCTACCATTTGCGGTAGTACCGTGAGGTCGAGCGGTAGTATCGTGAGGACGAGCGGTAGTACTGCTCCGGCGGTTCTTCTGGCCTTTTGCCTCCTCGCTGTTGTTTTTCAAAGGGGTACTTCCGCCCTAGCGGTAGTACCGCTCCTTGGAGCGGTAGTACCGCTCTGTGCGGGCTGTGAGCATAACGGTTGGATTTTTCCCCACCTATAAAAGGGGGTCTTCTTCCCCAATGAACCTTATCCTTTTGAGCTCGTGTTCTTCCCCCATTGTTGACCTTCTTCGAGCTTGCTAACTCTCAATCCCTCCAATGATTCTTGCTAGTTTTTGAGGGAAAAGAGAGAGGAGATCTAGATCCACATTTCCACCAATCACTTTCTCCTCTATGTGAGGGGAACCCCTTGGATCTAGATCTTGGAGTTCTTGGTGTTCTCCTTCTTGTTCTTCCTCTCATTTTCCTCCCTAGCATTAGTTGCTTCGGTGGGATTTGAGAGAGAAGGACTTGGGCACTCCGTGTGCCCTTGCCATTGCATTTGGTGCATCGGTTTGAGTTCTCCACGGTGATACGTGGAAGTTACAAGTTGAGAAGCTTATTACTCTTGGGTGCCTGGTACCCTTGAGCTTGTTCCTCTTGGGTGCTTGGGCGCCCTAGACAGTTGGTGGTGTTCGGAGCTCAATCATTATGGTGTAAAGCTCCGAGCAAGCATCGGGGTCCCCAATTAGGTTGTGGAGATCGCCCCGAGCAATTTGACGGGTACCGGTGACCGCCCCCAAGGGTTGCCAAAGTGTACGGGTTCGGTGACCGCCCCCAAGGGTTGCCATTTGTACGGGTTCGGTGACCGCCCTCAAGGGTCCCTTAGTGGAATCACGGCATCTTGCATTGTGCGAGGGCGTGAGGAGATTACGGTGGCCCTAGTGGCTTCTTGGGGAGCATTGTGCCTCCACACCGCTCCAAACGGAGATTAGCATCCGCAAGGGTGTGAACTTCGGGATACATCATCGTCTCCGCGTGCCTCGGTTATCTCTTACCCAAGCTCTTTACTTATGCGCTTTACCTTGTGATAGCCATATTGTTTCTTGTCATATATCTTGCTATCACCTAGTAGTTTATCTTGCTTAGCATAAGTTGTTGGTGCACATAGGTGAGCCTAGTTGTTGTTGGTTTTGTGCCTGACAAATTATCCGCTAGGTTTATTCCGCATTTGTTCAAGCCTAAACTGTAATTATTTTTAAAGCACCTATTCACCCCCCCCTCTAGGCGACATCCACGATCTTTCACAATGCTTATGTGAAAAAGTTTCAACCTGATAAGCTCAAACCCAAATCGGAGAAGTGTGTCTTCATAGGATACCCAAAAGAAAATGTTGGGTACACCTTCTATCACAGATCCGAAGGCAAGATATTTGTTGCTGAGAATGGATCCTTTCTAGAGAAGGAGTTTCTCTCGAAAGAAGTGAGTGGGAGGAAAGTAGAACTTGATGAGGTAACTGTACCTGCTCCCTTATTGGAAAGTAGTTCGTCACAGAAATCTGTTCCTGTGACTACTACACCAATTAGTGAGGAAGCTAATGATGATGATCATGTAACTTCAGATCAAGTTACTACCGAACCTCGTAGGTAAACCAGAGTGATATCCGCACCAGAGTGGTACGGTAATCCTGTTCTAGAGGTCATGTTACTTGACCATGACGAGCCTACGAACTATGAGGAAGCGATGATGAGCCCAGATTCCGCGAAATGGCTTGAGGCCATGAAATCTGAGATGAGATCCATGTATAGAACAAAGTATGGATTTTGATTGACTTGCCCATTGATCAGCGAGCCATTGATATTAAACGGATCTTCAAGAGGAAGACGGACGCTGATAGTAGTATCACTATCTACAAAGCTAGAATTGTCGCAAAAAGGTTTTCAACAAGTTCAAGGTGTTGACTACGATGAGAGTTTCTCACTCGTATCTATGCTTAAGTCTGTCTGAATCATGTTAGCAATTGCCGCATTTTATGATATCTGGCAAATGGATAAACAAAACTGCATTCCTTAATAGATTTATTAAAGAAGAGTTGTATATGATGCAACCAAAAGGTTTTGTCAATCCTAAAGGTACTAACAAAATATGCAAGCTCCAGCGATCCATCTATGGACTGGTGCAAGCATCTCAGAGTTGGAATATACACTTTGATAAGTTGATCAAAGCATATAGTTTTATACAGACTTGCGGTGAAGCCTGTACTTACAAGAAAGTGAGTGGGAGCATTACAGCATTTCTGATAAGTATATGTGAATGACATATTGTTGATCGGAGATAATGTAGAATTATTCTGCAAAGCATAAAGGAATGTTTGAAAGGAGTTTTTCAAGAAAGACCTCGATGAAGCTGCTTACATATTGAGCATCAAGATCTATAGAGATAGATCAAGATGCTTGATAAGTTTTTCAATGAGTACATACCTTGACAAGATTTTGAAGTAGTTCAAAATGGAACCGTCAAAAAGGAGTTCTTGCCTGTGTTACAAGGTGTGAAGTTGAGTAAGACCCAAAACCCGACCGCGGCAGAAGATAGAGAGAGAATGAAAGTCATTCCCTATGCCTCAGCCATAGGTTCTATTAACAATGCCATGCTGTGTACCAGACCTATTGTATACCCTGCCCTGAGTTTGGCAAGGGAGTAAAATAGTGATCTAGGAGTAGATCACTGGACATTGGTCGAAATTATCCTTGGTGGAATAAGGATATGTTTCTCGATTATGGAGGTGACAAAAGGTTCATCGTAAAGGGTTACGTCGATGCAAGTTTTGGCACTGATCCAGATGACTCAAAGTCTCAATCTGGATACATATTGAAAGTGGGAGCAATTAGCTAGAGTAGCTCCGTGCAGAGCATTGTTGACATAGAAATTTGCATAATACATACGGATCTGAATGTAGCAGACCCGTTGACTAAACTTCCCTCCCAAGCAAAACATGATCACACCTTAGTACTCTTTGGGTATTAATCACATAGCGATGTGAACTAGATTATTGACTCTAGTAAACCCTTTGGGTGTTGGTCACATGATGATGTGAACTATGGGTGTTAATCACATGGTGATGTGAACTATTTATGTTAAATCACATGGCGATGTGAACTAGATTATTGACTCTAGTGCAAGTGGGAGACTGAAGGAAATATGCCCTAGAGGCAATAATAAAGTTATTATTTATTTCCTTATATCATGATAAATGTTTATTATTCATGCTAGAATTGTATTAACCGGAAACATAATACTTGTGTGAATACATAGACAAACTAAACGTCACTAGTATGCGTCTACTTGACTAGCTCGTTAATCAAAGATGGTTATGTTTCCTAACCATAGACATGTGTTGTCATTTGATTAACGGGATCACATCATTAGAGAATGATGTGATTGACATGACCCATTCCATTAGCTTAGCACCCGATCGTTTAGTATGTTGCTATTGCTTTCTTCATGACTTATACATGTTCCTATAACTATGAGATTATACAACTCCTGTTTGCCGGAGGAACACTTTGTGTGCTACCAAACGTCACAATGTAACTGGGTGATTATAAAGGTGCTCTACAGGTGTCTCCGAAGGTATTTGTTGGGTTGGCGTATTTCGAGATTAGGATTTGTCACTCCGATTGTCGAAGAGGTATCTCTGGGCCCTCTCGGTAATGCACATCACTTAAAGCCTTGCAAGCATTGCAACTAATGAGTTAGTTGCAGGATGATGTGTTACGGAACGAGTAAAGAGACTTGCCGGTAACGAGATTGAACTAGGTATTGAGATACCGGCGATCGAATCTCGGGCAAGTAACATACCGATGACAAAGGGAACAACGTATGTTGTTATGCGGTTTGACCGATAAAGATCTTCGTAGAATATGTGGGAGCCAATATGAGCATCCAGGTTCCGCTATTGGTTATTGACCGGAGACGTGTCTCGATCATGTCTACATTGTTCTCGAACCCGTAGGGTCCGCACGCTTAAGGTTTCGATGATAGTTATATTATGAGTTTATGAGTTTTGATGTACCGAAGGAGTTCGGAGTCCCGGATGAGATCGGGGACATGACGAGGAGTCTCGAAATGGTCGAGACATAAAGATCGATATATTGGACAACTATATTCGGATATCGGAAAGGTTCCGAGTGATTCGGATATTTTTCGGAGTACCGGAGAGTTACGGGAATTCGCCGGGGAGTATATGGGCCTTATAGGGCCATACGGGAATAGAGGAGAGAGGCCAAAAGGAAGGCGGCTCCCCCCCCCTCTGGTCCGAATTGGACAAGGGGTGCAGCCCCTTCTCCTTGTTCCTCTCCTCCTCTTTCCTTCTCTCCTACTCCAACAAGGGAAGGAGGAGTCCTACTCCCGGTGGGAATAGGACTCCCCCCTTGGCGCGCCCTCCTCCTAGGTCGGCCGCCTCCTCCCTTGCTCCTTTATATACGGGGGCAGGGGGCACCCCATAGACACAACAATTGATCATTGATCTCTTAGCCGTGTGCGGTGCCCCCCTCCACCATAATCCTTGATAATATTGTAGCGGTGCTTAGGCGAAGCCCTGCGACAGTAGAACATCAAGATCGTTACCACGCCATCGTGCCGACGAAACTCTTCCCCGACATTCTGCTGGATCAGAGTCTGGGGATCGTCATCGAGTTGAACGTGTGCTAGAACTCGGAGGTGTCGTAGTTTCAGTGCTTGATCAGTCGGGCCGTGAAGATGTACGACTACATCAACCGTGTTGTTATAACGCTTCTGCTTTCGGTCTACGAGGGTACGTGGACAACACTCTCCCCTCTCATTGCTATGCATCACCATGATCTTTCATGTACGTAGGAAATTTTTCGAAATTACTATGTTTCCCAACAGTACTAGCGTATCCCCTGCCATGCAAGAGTTTTTGTATTAGATAAGATAGGTTTCAGTCATACTATGGAGGTAAAGAAAGTTTACTTGAAGACCGAGCATGGTTATATTTTCCACGCAAAATTATACAATTCAGACGACTACACCTATTTTCGATGCAAAACATGGCGAGCACTATGCAAGACTTATGCATTTGAGCCTGATATGGTTATCACCTTTGATATTCGTCCGGAAGATGATATTGAAGGTAATACCGACATCTGGGTCGATGTGCAGATGCCTCCAGTTATACCATTATGTAAGTTTCTCAACCATATTTATGTCTTTGATATTGTTTATTCAAAAATAGTTGAAAACTAATTTGTATTGTCAGCTTATTTCGGTGCAAGCAAACATGTCCAGGGCTTGGTAGACAGGACCTACTACTGTCCCGAGGCTGAACTCAACTACGAGGAGCTAAGTCATTATGTTTCATGGCTTGAGGATCTTGATACTGTCAAGACAAATTTTCTTCCTCCATTTAGAAATGTTAGTACTGGAAATGTGCGACCAATAGTGTTCGTAATGAACTACGGTCACATCTATTTAGGAAGGATGGTAAGATTTTTACTATTTGTCCTCAGTGCATCTTTTCCATACATTATTTTTGAAGATAAACTTCATTGCTAAGTATGTTACCATACGATGTTCTTCAACAGGGACTCCCGTTGAATGTTGTGCCTTATGGGATCGAGACTAAAGGTACCATGAGTATTATTAGCTTACGGCCAAGATATCCTACAGATCACTTTAGTGCATTCAAGATTAGCGACGGATGCTTAATAGTGCAAGGCTGGATCAAATGTGTGATGGAGAAGCGCAGAGAAGTACTAGGAGGCAGCAAACAGATGCGCTACCCACGATTAGGAGACATGTTCATCTGCATGCTCAACCTTGATCAAGGAGGAGAGCTACCCATGTTTTATGTTATTTTACCTAAGAGAGAGCAGCAGGAGTGATTAGCTAGCTAGAAATGAGTTTGAGGATGATGATGTGCTACACTATTACTATGATGATAAAATAGCTAGTGTTGGTGGTAATGACTATGATGATTATTATTAGCTAGTGTTAGTGGTGATTAAATAAATACTATTGGTGGTAATGACTATGATGATGATTAAATAGCTTGTGTTGGCGGATTAGATTCAAGTGGAGGCAACATGTGCTGCACATCGAAAGTACTACTAGTCCAAACTAGATCAAGTTTGGATTAGTAGTATACTTTTGACATGCACCACATATTGCCTCCACTTGAACCTAATCCACCTTCATTTGACACTGTTATGGACATAATGATGTAAACCTCATAACTGGTATTGTACCAATATTTGTCCTATGGCGCATAAATACACTAAAAATAAAATAATAATAAAAGAATACTAGTAGCGATGGCGAGAAAACACGCTGCGAGTAGCTACATTAGCAGTAGCGCGGGAGTGAACAAACGCTGCAGCTATTTGCCCTAGCAGTAGCGCGTGCGGGCACGCGTTACTGCTAGGCAATAGCTGTAGCGCCTTATTAGTAGCGCGCCTACCCGCGCTACTAGTGAGCACAAAACCCGCGCTGCTGCTAGCCTTTTCCCTACTAGTGGTGATGACTATGACTACTATGGCGATCTGTAGGAGTGAGGTCATGTGGACTACATCTACTGCCTGTGGCTGAGATGGAGTTGCTACACATTTCTACTTGTCACTGTTTTTCTGATGTAATAAATGTCATGAGACATTTCACTAGGTATGTCTTATGAGAATATACTATTTGTAATACCTTTTACGTATTGTGCAATGATATCATTTCGATGTGTTGTCAACAAGGATCCTGGGGTTGACAATTAAACACAAGAGGATCTAGAAGATAATTCCGGGTTCTCACAACCACAGACCTAAGGTTCCATAGCTAGTAGCTAGACAACTTCTTCTCTCTCTTTGATCTTCAATACATTGTTCTTCTTAGTGTTCTTGGAGGTCTATTCGATGTAATCTTCTTTTTTGGTGCCTTTGTTGAGATCCGATGAATTGTGGATTTATGATCAAATTATCTATAGATATTATTTGAGTCTTCTCTGAACTCTTTTATGCATGATTAAGATAGCTCTGTATTTCTCTTGGATCTATCGATTTGGTTTGGCCAACTAGATTGGTTTTTCTAGCAATGGGAGAGGTGCTTTGTGGTGGGTTCAATCTTACGGTGTCCTCACCCAGTGACAGTAGGGGTAGCGAGGCACGTATTGTATTGTTGCCATTAAGGATAAAAAGATGGGGGGTTTTATCATATTGATTGGATATATCCCTCTACATCATGTCATATTGCTTAAGGCGTTATTCCGTTCTTATGAACTTAATACTCCATATTCTTGCTGGGTAGCAGTCGATGTGTGCAGTAATAGTAGTAGATGCAGGCAGGAGTCCGTCTACTTGTCACAGACGTGATGCCTATATTCATGATCACTGCCTTACATATCGTCATAACTATGCGCTTTTCTATCAATTGCTCAAAAGTAATTTTTTTTACCCACCATTTGCTTTCTTCAATAGAGAAGCCTCTAGTGAAACTTATGGGCCCCGGGTCTATTTCTCATCATATATTTTCATATCTACAAAACCAAAACCTGAAAATGCCTTCCTCCAGTTTATTTATATTTACTTTATTTTACTTATCTTTTATATCTATATCTATTAGATCTCACTCCTGCTAGTGACCGTGAAGGGATTGACATCCCCTTTTTCGCGTTGTGTGACTCAATCAATGTAAGTGAATATCAATTTTTCACATCCTTCATGATGCAATGGACCTAGAAAGTTGACTGTATTTTACTTGGTAGTCAAGTGATGTTAACTATGAATGAGGTGGCCTTTGTTTGGGCTACGGCTTCCAATTTGCAGCTTCTAGCCCTTCCAGCAGCGGGACCATAAACACAGAGCCTGCTTCCAAATGGGATTCCCTTGGAATCAATTTTGCAAATGAATTGTGAGTGACCCCAAAGTTGGAAGCATCAAAATCACTCATTCACAAGCTTTAGAAGCCTATCTTCGAGTCTACCCAAACAGCGAATGCACTACAGGAAGTTTGCTTACTTCGAATCATTCAAGATTAGCCTATTTGCAAATGCATTTGTCGTTCCACCACTCCCTCATTTAGTAACTTCCCACTAAACATGCAAGTAGAATGGTCACTTGCTAAAAATGTCTTAACAAATGATTCTTGAATGATAAATCACATGCTCACGATATATTTGTTTCAAAAGAGATAACAAAGACGAGAGATGTCTAAGCCTTATACATACCCTGGACTTGGGCTATCATGGTAAGTGTGATATGAGTTGTTTGTGTGTTTAGCTTCAGTCCATCTAACATATTGGAGGAAAACAAAAATGTGAGAGTTAAGGGGGTGAAGGAAAAATGAGCTTATAGCCACCAGCAATGTCTTGTTTCGGTCTACCCACTATTAAAAGTCGGCCTCCCATTTTGTAGGAGCTATCCTAACTTACATCCATCAAGCAGGATGGGCAGGGCCATCGCTGAGCTATGCCATGTCAAAAAATTACTGTCGGGGGATTGGGGTGGTGTCGCTCGTCTACCGCAAATAACACCTCCCTAGGTAATTCCCTCTGATTTCTTCGCCACAAAGGCAGCACGCGACCTCCCTCTCTCTAGTTTCCTCTCCCACATATCCCTCCGCCTCCACCGCCACAAGCATCTCCAGCGGGACAGGAACTGACCCCACTCTCCCATGGAGCCACACCAATGTCGTGATCTTGAGGGAGGACTGAGTGGGAAGAGAAGACGACGGCGGCGGTTTCGATCTGTGATGTGCCTCGATGCGGGAGGGTGCCACCGCCGGCGAGTGCTCCCCTGGAAGGTGAGGACACATAGGGAACAGAGGCAAGGAGCACTGCCACTTTTTTCTTCTGATAATATAGTTGATCTATATGAATAAAAGGTTCAGCATTCTCGTACTTGTAATATTTTGAAGTTTTATGGTTCTATTTTAACCATATCTCTGTTTTATTTTGATGTACGTTGGGTTATTTTTTGCAGTCACACGGTCTTTCTAGGAGGACTTAGCCGACATGAGCATGTTGATCACACTAATTGTTCTTGAGAGAGGAAATCACACTAATTGTTCTTCATACATGAAATATTGTGGATAATCATATATCATTTTCTCTGACTGAGACAAAGTTTTCCACTTGTAGAATTTTGATAGGGAAAAAGTTACTATTTATGAATCAAGTTTTGGGTAAGAAATCTCAAAACCGAAGAAATACATCGAGATGTTACAGGTTATACCATGTTATGTACTCCCTCCAGTCATTTTTATTCTGCATATAAGTTTTGTCCGAAGTCAAACTATCTTTACTTTGACCAAACTTATAGAAAAAGTATCGACATTCATAATGCTAAATCAAGATTGTTAGATTCATTATGAAATGTAGTTTCATAGGATATATATATATTTGATATTGCCTAGAGTTGCAGCGGGAGGATGCGGTGGTGGAGCATGACGTTCACCACATCTTCTAGCTGGAGGTCTTTCTAATTTGACCACCACTTGATCTTCTTGATCAGTGTCTCCACCTCCCCTGGGTTCCCCTAGGCGATGCCCTTCTTCTTCCAGGACACGAGCTTCCTCGAGGGCCCGACTGAAAAGGCAGGGACTTCGGCCTGGCCAGCGGCGAGTGGCTCGGTGAGGTAGAACCACTCATGCTACCACTCTTTGATAGTCTCTATGAAGGTTCCCATGAACCAGTTGGCCTTATCATTCTTGCTGATCATGTCCCCTCCACACTTCGCCAGATCGGAGCCGCTAGAGTTCGGCTTGACGCCGAAGATCTTCATCCATAAGCTGAAGTGCGGCTTGATACAAAGGAAGGCCTCACATACCGTGATGAAGGAGGCGAGGTGGAGGATGGACTTCGGGGCCATCTGGTGGAAGTCCAGCCCATAGTAGAACATTACCCCGCTCTCGAAGGGGTGCAGCGGGAACCCGAGACCTCTTACGAGGTGGGAAATGAAGGCCACCCTCTCCCCTGGTTTGGGAGTGGGCACCTGCTGGTTGGGGTCCCGTGGTCGGGTGGCAGTGTTGGCAGGGATGTACCCCGCGCTGCGCAGCTCCAGGATGGTGCCCTCCATCACAAGGGAACCATCCCAGTGCCCCTTGAGGGTATCGACCATCACTGGGAGTGGGAGCTAGGGCGTAGGAAAGGGGGAAGGTGAGATTGGATCTGAGTGCTAGGGCTCAAGAGGCTACTGGCGGGGGGAGCATGGTTCTTTCTATTGCATTACTTTTGCTTTTATAGCCGGTTAAAGGCAAAAAGTCCCCCTGCCGCGCTGGTGAAATCGCCACCCCTCGTAAAAAAATGTCATAATGCAAATGGGGAGAAACAAAACCTTAATAATATCTGTCGGTGGCAAAACTGGCAGACCTCAGGGTAGGGGGTCCCGGACTGTGGATCTAGGATCGATGGTAACAGGAGATGAGGGACACGGTATTTACCCAGGTTTGGGTCCTCTCTAAGAGGTAAAAGCCTACTCCTGCTTGATTGTATTCGATATATGTATTACAGGGTTGATCTACCTCGAGATCATTATGAGCAAACACTAGGCTAAGGGGGATGAAGATTGTTCTCCCCATAATGACTACACCCTTCGATTTATATAGACACCGATAGAAGTAGGGTTACTAAAGTTAGATTACATATTAGGAATAGAAAAGATCTTGCGCCTTCATGACTTGGAGGATACTCCACGGCTTCATAGAATTCCTGCCATAGTATGGCTCCACCAGTCCATCCCGTATACAATGGGCCGTCGCCATGATCTCCACTTTGATGGGACATGCCAGTAAAAAGATTGCCTTGGGCCACGATGTGGGTGAGCAGTTACTGCTTGACCAGTCGTGGGTAAGTGCCTCTTCAATGAAGTTGTCAGGCTAGTAAACATCGTTCACACCTATACGTCCGGCCTTCGAGGCTAAGTTATCCCATGACTTCAGGTGATGGGTGAGCTCGGTTGAGCCATGGCTAAGGAATGTTGGTCCAAGGAGAGGAGGTCTACAAAACCTCATAAGGGAGAAGGAATCTCGTATTGCTAATAAAGGGGAACTAGTATGTCATGCCAAGGACTTTGGATTCGTAGTTACTTAATTCTAGGAGGTCATCCTTGGCATAGAAGACTAGTTCAGGGGCTACTGATGGTGTCTTGGACTAGGGGGTACTAAGAAAAATTGTTTGTAGGGTACGAAACCACATCAAAGCTATTCTTTCCGATCAATCTATCCTAGAGTTCGTACTAAAATAACACCAAGCTATTCTTTCCGATCGATCTAACCACGAGTTCATACTAAAATAACACCATAGGATACACATCAACCAACTCTAACGTCACCTAGATACTCCAATGTCACCGTGAGTATCCGTGAGATGATTATGCGATATGCATCAAACAATTTCAGATTCATAATACTCAATCCAACACAAAGAACCTCAAAGAATGCCCCAAGATTTCTACCAGAGAAACAAAGACGAGAACGTGCATCAACCCCTATGCATAGATTACCCCAATCTCACATTGGGAATCCGCAAGTTGAGTGACAAAACACACATCAAGTGAATCATTATGATACCCCATTGTCACCACACGTATTCATAGCAAGACATACATCAAGTGCTCTCAAATCCATAAAAGTATTCAATCCAATAAAACGAAATCTCAAAGGGAAAACTCAATTCACAACAAGATAGAGAGGGGAAAACACCATAGGATCCAACTATATTGACAAAGCCCGCGATACATCAAGATCGTGACATCTCAAGAACACGAGAGAGAGAGAGAGATTAAACACATAGCTTCTGGTACAAACCCTCAGCCCTAAGGGTGGGCTGCTCCCTCCTCATCATGGTGGCTGCCGGGACGACGAAGATGGCCACCGGTGATGATTTCCCCCTCCAATAGGGTGCTGGAACGGGGTCTTGATTGTTTTTCGTGGCTACAGAGACTTGTGGAGGCGGAACTTCTGATCTAGGGTTATTTCTAGGGGTTTCTGTAGTAATAGGGTTTTTGGCATTGGTTTCACGCGAAGATGGGCCTCAAGATGGGCACAACCCACCTGGGCACGCCTGGGCCTCCTGGCACCCAGGTGTCTTGTGCTCACCTTCTGGTTCTGCCACGAAGCTTCTAGTGCCTCTTTTGTTCCAAAAAAATCGTCAAAAAGTTTAGTTGCATTTGGAGAACTTTTATTTCTGCACAAAAAACAACACCACAGTAGTTCTGCTGAAAACAACATCAGTACGGGTTAGTTCCATGCAAATCATACCAAAACCATATAAAATTGTTGTAAACATGGCATGAATACTTCATAAATTCTAGATACGTTGGAGATGTATCAGCATCCCCAAGCTTAATTCCTACTCGTCTTCGAGTAGGTAAATGATAAAAGAAATAATTTATGAAGTGTGAATGCTAGGAAAGTGCATAAGTTTGATCAATAATAATTGCAATCTCTTTTCCTAGCATCATAACAACAACTCTTTCTCATAAAAATCATCATGTTAAAGTAGCAACCAATTCACATGTTAAGGTTCAAACAATGAATTCTCTTGAAACTTAAGAAATCATGTTCTCAGTCATCAAGCAATTGCAATTCAAATTATTCAACAAAGTTTAAGTAAGAGCTCCACATAGTCAATCATCATCTAGTATTCTATGATTGCTAGTACTCAAAGCCTATTCTTAGAACAGATGGCATCCATCGATCACAGAGAAAGATAGGGGCTTAATGTTTCGCCTCCCAACTCATTTATCATAGAGATAATTATCAATAATAATAATTCGTGATCAAATATATTTGACTGCTCATATGTTCCTAGATCTTTCCCCACCACATGATGTTTGCCAACTAGAGAATAATTGAGGTTGAAATGAGAATCCATACTATTGACTCTTGCATAAAAATAAATACTGAGAAGTAAAGGATATATAGGCCCTTCGCAGAGGGAGGCAGAGGTTGTCACGATTTTTATTTGTATGCCCAAGCTCTTAATGCAAAGGAACATCACGTTATATTGCCCCTTATGATAGAAACCTTTATTATGCAGTCCATCGCTTTATTACTTTGCCATCACAAGTTCGTACAACGCTCAATTTTCCATACAATAAAAGATCAAACATATTTAGGAGCAATTTTTATTGCTTTATGCAATGATGATAACTTACTTGAAGGATCTTATTCAATCCATAGGTAGGTATGGTGGAAACATATGGCAATAAACCGGGTTTAAGGGTTTTTGGATGCACAAGTAGTATCTCTACTTAGCACTAATTTTTGGCTAGCAAAAGATCCTAGGCAAACACCACATGTTAGAGGATCCAAGACAATATAACGTCTATGCAAACATACACAACCATAACTCATTACGTTGTCTTCCTTGTGCAACTTGAACTAATTTTCTCAAGTTTGAAAATAATTAATGGACATTCACAATCATAGAAGATGTCCAAGATAATATATTTGTATGTGAAAGTTCTCTTCCTTAGCACTAATTAATATATTTGTATGACCAATATTGTGATTGTCAAGCTTCACAAGATTTCATTTTCTAAACCCAATGTGAAGCTACTTCTAGGCAAGAACATATAATTTCAACTTCGTGATATTCAATTCATGTAACAATTTACTCATATGATATAAGTGAAGCACAAGAGTAAATGACAAAGTACTCCAAAAAGATATAAGTGAAGATCGAGCGAGTAGTTAAGTAAAGGGGTAGCTAACTAAGGACTATCTCTTATTAACAACTTTCAGATCTAAGTACTTTATTAAAACAGCAAGCAAAATAAAATAAAATGACATTCCAAGAATATCACAACTCATTTGAAGAAGCCAAAACTTAGGCTCAACGGATACTAACTGATAATTGTTGATGAAGAAAGGTGGGATGCCTACCGGGGCATCCCCAATATTAGATGCTTGAGAATTCTTGTAATGTTATCTTGGGATGCCTTGGGCATCCCCAAGCTTGAGATTTTGTGTCTCCTTAATTCCTTTTATATCATGGTTTTCCTAAATCTTAACAATTTCATCCACACAACTCAACAAGAACTCGTGAGATAAGTTAGTATAAATCAATGCAAAACCTTATCATTCTCTACTATAGAAAATCACTAAAATTATTATTCAACATTGCATACTAAATGCCTCTGCATATTTAATACTCCTATCCTCAAATAGAATCATTAAACAAGCAAACATATGCACACAATGCAAACATAACAGCAATTTGTCAAACAGGACAATCTGTAAAGAATGCAAGGAGATTCATACTTCTCTAACTCCAAAAATTCTGAAAAATTACCACATTATGGAAAATTTATCATAGATTATTTTTCAAAAAAATCAACACTTCACCACATTCTGACTTTTTTCAAGAATTCACGCACTAGCGTGCAACTTTCAGTGTTCAAACTGCCACATATAGACTTGCAAAATAACCATGGTAAAGGCTATACTTGACATTTTTATTGAAGTAAGAGATGAAAAACATTATTCTAAATGACAGAAAGAAAATCCTAACAAAAGAAAATGATGCTCCACGCAAAACACATATCATGTGATGAATGAAAATATAGCTCCAAGTGAGGTTACCGGTAATATTGGAGACAAAAGAGGGGATGCCTTCCGGGGCATTCCCAAGCTTAGTTGCTTTGATCTTCCTTGAATATTACCTTGGGGTGCCTTGGGAATCCCCAAGCTTAGGGTCTTGCCACTCCTTATTCTCCTCATATCGATATCTTACCCAAAACATAATGGAACTTTGTGAGATAGGCTAGTATGATAAAGAGCAAACCATTCACTTTGGTACTATCAAAGACATGATTCATGATTGTTATCACACAGTGCATATTGTACCTTATCATTTCCACAATTTATATTGAGCAATATAAGCCATAGAAACTAGGAAACAAGAAAACTATGAATTGAAAACAGAATCTATCAAAAACAGAACAGTCTGTAATGATCTGGACAACGACCATACTTCTGCTACTTCAAAAATTCTGAAAAATTAGGACAACGTGAGAAATTTGTTTATAAATCTTGTGTAAAAAATAAGAAGCTTTCGTAACTTCTGTGATTTTTGAAAATTATGTTACTGGACGCAAACTTTTCTGTTTTCCAACAAGATCAAATCAACTATCACCAAACATGGTCCCAAAGGCTTTACTTGGCACTTTATTGAAACAAAAGCTATAAAAGATGACTAATACAATAGATTAATCATGTGGACACACAAAAAATAGTAGGTAAAAGTGTTGGGTTGTCTCCCAACAAGCGCTTTTCTTTAATGCCTTTTTAGCTAGGCATGATGATGCTCGCATAAAAGGTAAGAATTGAAACATAACGGGAGCACCATGAAGCATATGACTAGCACATTTAAGCATAACCCACTTCCTATGCATAGGGATTTTGTGCGCAGACAATTCATGGCAACAAGAATCAACTAGCATAGGAAGGTAAAACAAGTGCAACTTCAATATTTTTGACACATAGAGAGGAAACTTGGTATTATTGAGATATGCAAAAGCATATGTTCCTCTCTCATAATAATTTTCAGTAGCATCATGAATGAATTCAACAATATAACTATCACATAAAGCATTCTTTTCATGATACATAAGCATGGAAATTTCATTACTCCATACATAAACAAATTTATTCTCATGAATAGTGGTGGGGGCAAATTCAAGAAAATAACTATCATCTGATACTTGATTTACATAATCAATTTGAGCATTAAAATGATGATGACATGTTTCATGGCTATCATTATTCTTTATATCATAAGTGTCATCACAATAATCATCATAGATAGCAACTTTGTTCTCATAATAATCAATTGAAACCTCTTCTAAAATAGTGGATTGATCATTAAATAAAGTCATGACCTCTCCAAATCCACACTTTCATAATCATCATAAATAGGAGGAATGAAATGATCATAATAAATTTTCTCCTCAAAACTTGGGGGACTAAAAATACCATCTTTATCAAATATAGCATCCCCAAGCTTATGACTTTGCATATCATTAACATTATGGACATTCAAAACGTTTATACCAACAACATTGCAATCATGCTCATCATTCAAAGATTGTTTGTCAAACATTTTATAGAATTCTTCTTCTATCAATTGAGCACTGTTTTCCTTACCATCATTATCAAGAAAGACATTATAAAGACGAATAATATGAGGCCACCTCAATTCCATTTTTTGTAGTTCTATTTTATAAACCAAACTAGTGATAAAACAAGAAATTAAAATATTCAATTGCAAGATCTAAAGATATACCTTCATGCACTCACCTCCCCGTCAATGGCGCCAGAAAAGAGCTTGATGTCTACTACACAACTTTATTCTTGTAGACTCGTGTTGGGCCTCCAAGCGCAGAGTTTTGTAGGACAGTAGCAATTTTCCCTCAAGTGGATGACCTAAGGTTTATCAACTCGTGGGAGGCGTAGGATGAAGATGGTCTCTCTCAAACAACCCTGCAACCAAATAACAAAGAGTCTCTTGTATCCCCAACACACCAAATACAATGGTAAATTGTATAGATGCACTAGTTCGGCAAAGAGATGGTGATACAAGTGTAGTAATGATAGTAGATTTTGATTTTTGTAATAGGAATAATAAAAAACAACAAGGTAGCAAGTAACAAAAGTGAGCACAAACGGTATTGCAATGCTTGAAAATGAGGCCCAGGGTCCATACTTTCGCTAGTGCTATCTCTCAACAATGCTAATATTGATCATATAACCATCCCTCAACGTGCGATGAAGAATCACTCCAAAGTTCTTATCTAGCAGAGAACATAAGAAGAAATTGTTTGTAGGGTATGAAACCACATCAAAGCTATTCTTTCCGATCAATCTATCCTAGAGTTCGTACTAAAATAACACAAAGCTATTCTTTTTGATCGATCTAACCAAGAGTTCATACTAAAAATAACACCATATGATACACATCAACCAACTCTAATGTCACCTAGATACTACAATGTCACCGCGAGTATCCATGAGTTGATTCTGCGATATGCATCAAACAATTTCAGATTCATAATACTCAATCCAACATAAAGAACCTATGAGAGTGCCCCAAGAGTTCTACCAGAGAAACAAAGACGATAACATGCATCAATCCCTATGCATATATTACCCCAATGTTACCTCGGGAATCCGTGAGTTGAGTGCCAAAACACACATCAAGTGAATGATACCCCATTGTCACCACGGGTATTCATATCAAGACATACATCAAGTGCTCTCAAATCCACAAAAGTATTCAATCCTAAAACGAAATCTCAAAGGGAAAATTAAATTCACAACAAGGTAGAAAGGGGAAAACACTATATGATCCAACTATATTAACAAAACCTGCGATACATCAAGATCGTGACATCTCAAGAACACGAGAGAGAGAGAGAGAGGAAGATTAAACACAATGCTACTAGTACAAACCCTCACACCCGAGGGTGGGCTACTCCCTCCTCATCATGGTGGCTGCCGGGATTATGAAGATGGCCACCGGTGATGATTACCCCCTCCGACAGGGTGTCGGAACGGGGTCTAGATTGGTTTTTCATGGATACAGAGGCTTGCGGCGGCGAAACTTCTGATCTATGGTTATTTCTGGGGGTTTCTGTATTTGCAGGATTTTTTGCGTTGGTTTCATGCGAAGATGGGCCTCGAGGTGGGCACAACCCACCTGGGCGCGCCTGGGCCTCCTGGCGCGCCCAGGTGTCTTGTGCTCACCTCCTTCACCTTCTAGTCCTCCCACAAAGCTTCTAGTGCCTCTTTTGTTCCAAAAAAAATCATCAAAAATTTCGTTGCATTTGGAGAACTTTTATTTCTGCACAAAAAATACCACGGTAGTTCTCCTGAAAACATCATCAGTCTGGGTTAGTTCAATGCAAATCATACCAAAACCATATAAATTGTTGTAAACATAGCATGAATACTTCATGAATTATAGATACATTGGAGACGTATTAGTGTGTATATAAGCCAAGGGGTTTAGCCCGTAGAGGGGACTGAACCACAATTACATTCATCTAGCCCGTAGAGGGGACCGAATCACAATTACATTCATCTAGCCCTAGAGGTAGAACACAACTTACGATCTCAGCGTAGGTCACCTATGTACTTGATACATCTCCATCAATATGAACAAGAGCAGGACGTAGTGTCTTACCTCCATCAAGAGGGCCTGAACCTAGGTAAACATTGTCTCCCTCGTTCCTCTTACCATCGATCCAAGATCCACAGCTTGGGACCCTGTACCCCGAGGTTTGTAGGATTTCACACCGACACCGGTGAACCGATGCTATTGGACTCTAGGTTGAGGACACTCTCTATCGAAGTTCAGCTTCTAGACGCCGATGTGGTATCTAGGTCAAAACAATGTGACGAGTGTTGCACGTTAAGCTTATAGAGGGTGTTCATTTCGTCGATGACTGCCCTGCCGATAAACTTTTTCTACACTTTAATCCATGCAAATGTCTTCTATGTCAGTATAGTCTCCCCGATCTTAATGAGGCTTTGGGCACATGATAAAGATTTAGATCCCTAACTCCAACATAGTATTCTAGCATTACTTGATCCTTATCACATGCACTGATACAACATTGAAACTAGAGATGGACAGAAACACATTGCGGACTACCTCTTCCGGTGCATGATTGTGAACCATCCGCAGAAGGACACCTAACTCGTGCCATATTTTGAAACATAGGTCATTCACTCTTATGCTAAAACATATACATGACTTTGTGATTTGATCTCATGCATGTTAATTTCTTCAATTCTCTCCATGCAACCAACACTGAAATGTAATCGCACCATTGTGTACGCAGGGTCAGGCTTATTTCTTTAATTCGAAGAGAGACACTTCGTGGAACTGTATTGTCAATTCATGAGCTACTATCTGGTTGACGGTATCTATCCTCCATGGGCGACCTTCGTCAAGACCATCTCTAAGACAATTGGTCAGAAAAGAGTTCACTTTGTCAAAAGATGAGAAGGAGCTAGAAAGGATGTGGAGAGGGCATTTGGAGTGCTCCAAGCCCATTTTTCTTTGTTCGAGAACCTGCGAAAACATGGGATCCGGAGACATGTTGTGTGATCATGCCCAACATGATCGTGGAGGATGGAGGTGAAGATGTTGCCGAAGGTCTGGAATTTGAGAACATGGGTGATCCTATTCAACTTCCACATCGGAATCTGGCCAATTTTGATGAGTTTTTCCAAATATATCAATAAATTCGACACTGAGTAACTCATGAGCAGCTTAAGGACGATCTCGCTGGACATCAGTGGGCTCTTAGAAGGGACAACTAGAACATAGGCGCAAGTTGAATTCAAGTTTGAATTGTTTTATTTCAAAATTTAGTTGGATTGTAATATATTCTTTTTGCAGGGGTAAAAGAGTTTTATTCCATAGATGTAGAGTTACAGTCAGTTGTCAAAAGCTCAGCAATACAAGGTGGTCAATTCTATAGCCAGCAAGCTATGCTACACTCTACTCTCCCATGGTTTGTCAGGCGGTCCGCTACTCTGTTTTGATCTCTAGAAATTATCATAGGAAGAAACTCTCTACCAACTAAGAGGTGCTTAATCTCTGTGACTAAATGGCTGTAAGCCGATCGATCAAGATTATCCAAGGACAATGAAGAGAGTGTCGTCGAAGATTCAGATTGGATTACCATAGGAAGGTCTAATCACTCGAAAGCTAGCGCTAGACCCTTCCTAATTGCACGTAGTTCTGCTTCCGAGGGCATCATTGCAGAAGAAGAGGTGTCGATAAGCAGCAAAGATCAAGCTTCCATCTGGATTCCCGAGGACCATCCCTGAACCCGCAGTCCCGTCTGAGGAGAACAAACCATCGACCGAAAGGGCGAACTGTCCCGTAGCAGGAGCAGGCATGGTCTGGCCGATGCAGTATCCTTGTTCGTAGGTTCCGACCACCCCTCTCACTCCACCATTTTACATTTGAACATCTCCTCCGTGTTGTAATATTTACATCTGAACGAGTATCACACTTGAATATTTTCACTCATCGAAGATTTGATATGCTATTATTTTGAGTGATGTGGACCTTTAGAAAGAACCGAGAAGATGTTTGGCAGATAGGGTTGGATGATCGGCTTTCATATCCAGGTTCTTAGACAAGTTCTGACCAATCAGCGGATAATTTTTTTTCAAGGGTACGCCAATGGTGTACCTTAGCTTTATAGAAGGGAGAAAATATGTACAAGAGATTACAAATGCGCTAGTTAGCTGTCACAAGTCGACCCGAACCAAGCCTCCACACCAGTCCCTCACTCTACTCGACTACTCTGATACAAGTTGTCCTCCAAACGCTGCTGTTGTGGCCTAGGTCCTCACATCGTCAAAGATCATGTCCACCGTATCCCACTCGTTCTTGATCGGGCCTAAGCCAAACACCCTCGCGTTCCGTTGCTTCCATGGTGTCCAACAGATTAGCATCACGAATGTGTCAAAGCCTTGCCGAGTTTGCTTATATATTCGTTTCCTAGCTTCCGTCCACCATTGCACCAACCTTGAGTCATTTGTTGGGCATAGCTCCGTCCTCAAACCCATCCTGGCAATGCAACGGTACCACACTTGCCGCGAGAACACACACTGCTGGAATATGCGGTCAATCATGTCCTCCTCCTAGTCACATAGGTAGCATCTTGATGTCTGGTCTTACAGTTCGTGTCTAGCCCTCCTATATGACGTCCATAGTCGGTATTGCACTGCAAGCCACATGAATATCTAACACGCAAGTGGCGCCCAACATTTCCAGATGGCCCCGAAGGAGTGGAATCTAACTCCTCCGTCACACATCATCTTGTATGTTGCTGACGCTGTGTAGACTCCCGACACGTTCCAAGCCCAAATGGGGCAGTCCTCTATCTTAGCATCCATTTGAACTTGTGAGAGGATCTCCCAAAATTTGATGAACTGGATTAAACCCTCCGTGCATAGGTCACCCACTATGTCGTTCATCCATGCATGCATACACATAGCATCACGTACCAGTCTCCTGTTTGCCACTTGAATACGTACTGTCGCCACAACCAATGGTGCTATATCTATGATGGTTGCGCCCTGTAGCCATTGGTCTTTCCAGAAAAAGGTCTTGTCTCCCAATCCTACCTTCCATTTAACCAGGCTCCCAAAAGCTTTGGTCCACCTTTTTGTCCGCGGTCAAGTTGAGACCTTGCCAAGACCTAGATTCATCTGTGAGTCGGAGCCCCTTAAAGCAATGTCGTTCTTAAACAGGTCAATGACGCCCAACCCTCCCATGTGCTTTGGCCTACATACCCTAGTCCAGGATACAACACATTTGCCCCCATGCACCTCCTCTGTCCTAGCCTAGAAGAAGGTCCGACAGCCTTTATCCACTCTCTCTAGTGCCCATTTTGGTGCCTCTGCTATCATGAGGTGATGGGTAGCATGCGCCCTCATGACTTGGTTGACAAGGATAAGTCTCCCAGGTCTAGTCACTAGGCCCCTTTGCCATCCTGGCAAAATGTGCAGTGTCGCATCTACTATCGGCTACCACTCGGATCTTTTCAGATATCTTATGCTGAGCTGGAGCCCAAGGTATTTGCATGAAAAGGTGCCAATCTTCCATGGCAGCGTAGATTTGACAAGCTCCTCATCCTCAATCTCGGCCTGGAACATGATTGCTGCCAATTTGTGATACGTATCCAATGTATCTATAATTTTTTATTGTTTCGTCCTGTTATATTATCATTCTTGGATGTTTTATAATCATTTTATAGTCATTTTATATCATTTTTTGGTACTAACCTATTGACATGGTGTCAAGTGTCAGTTGTTGGTTTTTGCATGTCTTTTACATCGCAGGAAATCAATACCAAACGGAGTCCAAGCGCAGCCAAATTTTTGTTGATTTTTTTGGACAAGAAGACAACCAATGGGCCAAGAAGCACCTGGGGGTGCTCCGAGGGGAGCACAACCCACCAGGGCATGCCTGGAGGCCCAGGCTCTCCTCGGTTGGTTGTGCCCACCTCAGGTGCCCCCTGGACCACCTGTTTACTCTATAAATACCCCAAATATTCTGGAAACCCTAGGGGAGTCAACAAAAATTAATTTCAGCCGCCGCAAAGTCCAGAACCACCATATCATATCTAGACACCATCACGGAGGGGTTCACCACTTCCATTGGTGCCTCTCCGATGATGCGTGAGTAGTTCTTTGTAGACCTTCGGGTCCGTAGTTAGTAGCTAGATGGGTTCCTCTCTCTCATTTGATTCTCAATACAATGGTCTCTTGGAGATCCATATGATATAACTCTTTTTGCGGTGTGTTTGTTGGGATCGGATGAACTTTGAGTTTATGATCAGATCTATCTTTTTATATCCATGAAAGTATTTGAGTTTCTTTGATCTCTTATATGCATGATTGCTTATAGCCTCGTATTTCTTCTATGATATTTGGGTTTTGTTTGGCCAACTTTATCTATTTATCTTTCAGTGGGAAGAGGTGCTTTGTAGTGGGTTCGACCTTATGGTGCTTGATCCCAGTGATAGAAGGGGAACCGACACGTATGTATCATTGCTACTAAGGATAAAATGATGGGGTCTATTTCTACATAAATAGATCTTATCTACATCATGTCATTGTTCTTATTGCATTACTCTGTTTATCCATGAACTTAATACACTAGATGCATGCTGGATAGGTCGATGTGTGGAGTAATAGTAGTAGATGCAGGCAGGAGTTGGTCTACTAATCTTGGACGTGATGCCTATAAAGTGATCATTGCCTGGATATCGTCATCATTATTTGAAGTTCTATCAATTTCCCAATAGTAATTTGTTTACCCACAATTTGCTATTTTTCTCGAGAGAAACCACTAGTGAAATGTACGGGCCCCGGGTCTCTTTCTCATATTATTTGCCTTTGCGATCTATTTTCCTTTGCTTTTATTTTTAGATCTATTAAACCAAAAATACAAAAATATCCTGCGGCACTTTATTTTATTTGACCTTCGATCTATCAATATTCACTACTCTCTCATGTCCGTTTGCCTATTTCTGGCGCTGCTACCCGAAAGGGATTGACAACCCCTTTTACACGTCGGGTTGCGAGTATTTGTTATTTGTGTGCAAGTGTTGTTTACGTAGTGTTGCTTGGTTCTCCTACTAGTTCGATAACCTTGGTTTCATCACTGAGGGAAATACCTACCGCCTTTGTGTTGCATCATCCTTTCCTCTTTGGGGAAATGCCAACGTAGCTTCAAACCGCATCAAAAGGAATTTCCGGCGCCATTGCCTAGGAGGATCATCTACATCTACCAAGTTACTAATCACAAATCTCATCTCCTCACAATTTACGTTATTTGCCATTTGCCTCTTGTTTTCCTCTCCCCCACTTCACAAAAATTTTCCATTTTATTCACCCTCTTTTTCGTTCATCGTTCTCTTGCTTTCTAGGCCTGATGGCTAGCGTGTCTACTCCTCCTTTGTCACCAAATTTTGAAGTTCTATACTTCAAGCGGAGACAAGGAGAAAATTTGAAAGATGCTTGGTATAGGATTATGGAATCTTATCTTATTTGCAATTTAAAGGGGGGCGCTAAGATCTTGCTACGTAATTTTTACATAGGATTGGCTTTGCATCATAGACAACTCCTAGATTTTGCCGCTAAAGGGAATTTTGTTAAGTTTGATGCCAATGCTGCCTATGTAATTTTAGACGGAATTTTTGGGGTTCCACCTCAAAAGAAGGGGCTTCTTTCACACCAGCAGGAGTTCAAATGTGAGACAAACTTGGTGATTTGCATAAACATATGGTTGAATTATATAAATATAATGAACCCCTCAAACACCTCAATGGTAGTATCAATCGTATGAATACCTTGATTACTCTTTGCAACAAACAATTGGTTATTTTAGATCTAAAGATGGTTTCTTTTCCTGAAAATTTAGGGAAGCATAAATAGCCTCTCGGGTTTGAGAAAACCCTTACCAAAGTAGCCAGAACTAAGATCCTTGATTTATGCCTATCTAAGGGCGTTAAACATTAGTGCTTGTTGGGAGGCAACCCAATGAATAAAATTTAGTTTTTCTTTTTGCTTTCTGTTCTTGAGTGTTAGCACAATTATGCTATTGTTATGATTGTGTTTTTTATGTTTTAATTTGTGTTTGTGCCAAGTAAAGCCTTTAGGATCTTCTTGGGTGATAGTTGTTTGATCTTGCTGAAAAACATAAACTTTCATGCTTGCAAAAATAATTCTCATTTCTAAGAAGAGAGCGATAAAATACCAATTATTTTTACAGAAGATTAAAATACAAATTGCCCAACCCGTCCTAATTTTTCAGACTTTATGGAGTTACATAAGTATTCAAAATATCCAGATTGCTACAGACTGTTCAATTTTTGACAGATTCTGTTTTCCTTGCGTTGTGTGCTTGTTTTAATGATTCTATGGTTTTCTTTGATGAGTTTTTGCCATAGGAAAGTTGGAATACAGTAGATATAATGCAAGAATAAAATATGAATTGGTTTGCTATAGTACTTATAGTAGTGATTTGTTTTCTTATACTAACGAATCTCATGAAGGTTTTGTTGAGTTTTGTGTGATTGAAGTTTTCAAGGTTTGGGTTATCTTACGATGGATGGAGGAATAAGGAGCAAGAAGAGCCTAAGCTTGGGGATGCCCCGACATCCCAAGCTATTATCCAAAGAGAGCAAGCAACTAAGCTTGGGGATACCCCGAGTGGCATCCCCTCTTTCTTCTAACGACCATCGGTATTTTACTCGAAGCTATATTTTTATTTGTCACATACTATGTGTTTTGCTTGGAGCGTCTTGTATGATATGAGTCTTCGCTTGTTTTATTTTGTGTTTTAAGTCTTGATTCCTTGCTGGACACACCTATTTGAGAGAGCCAAAATTATGCCATGACTTGTTAGATTGCTCTCTATGCTTCACTTAAAAATTTTATGAGCTATGCATTTGCTCTAGTGCTTCACTTATATCTTTTTTAGCATGGTGTGCTTTAGTATTTTTGAAGCTCTTGCTTCACTTAGATTTATTTGTGAGTTAGTAAGTTTTTCAAGAAATTCTCTCTTGCTTCACTTAAATTAATTTGAGAGAAAGAAACTTTATGCTCATGATCTTCACTTATATTTGTTTGAGCTTGTCAAAAGCAACACATGAAAATTAGTTCCAAAGTGATAGATATCCAAGAAGGATATAATAAAAACTTTCACGAAGATCATTGGACAAAATAAACTTGATTTTTAGTAATAGTTTTGAGATATGATGATGTGATATGTGAGTCACCTTGATGAGTAATTATACTTTAGTAAGAATATTGGTGTTAAGATTTGTGATTCCCTATGCAAGCACGAAAGTCAATAATTATGCAATGAAATTGTATCCTACTTGTGGTGCATTATTTAGTGTTAATTATGCTCAATGCTTGCTTATGATATTATCCGTTTCTTGGTTGGTCGCTTCTCAATCTTTTGCTAGCCTTCATTTTGCATTAAGTATGATCACTACTTGTGCATCCAAAATCCTTTTAAATAGTTTTGCCACATGAGTCCACTATACGTAACTATATGCGGTATTCTTTTGCTATTCTAAGCAAATTTGTATGTGCCATCTCTAATATTCAAAATAAATTTCTCTTTTGTGCGCTCATACCGCTCGTGAGGCGGTGAGGGGTAGCTAATATTTTCCATGCTAAATGTGTTCTTATCACGATGACTGTTTATTCACTTGTCATTGCAAGAGAGTAAGGAAATGGTATTAGGGATGCCCAGTCCCAAAATGAAAAATGAATTTAGTTTCTGTCGTCAAATAATAAATTCCTTGAGAAGTGTTGGCATGGAAGGCACGCATGGATACAGTTAGCCATGGAAAGTGAAAGTATGATGGAAAAAGGAATAAACTTTAATTCCTGTTTGGGAACCGCCTATGATATATCTAGCATGGAAAGTGTTGGGAACTCTAAATCGTTGTCGTCGATGGGAAAAGTATGCCTCTCAAAATGTGTTTATCTCTAAATTTTCACTTTGAGCTCTGGCACCTCTACAAATCCCTACTTTCCTCCGCGAAGGGCCTTTCTTTTACTTTATGCAATTTTTATTTTTGAATTTGAGTCTCCATCTTCTCTTATAAAAGCACCAACTAGGGGGCACTATGATCGTACTGGAGCATTGGGTGTAGTTAATATGCGAGTGTGTTTCATGAATGGATCAATGATTGAGCATATGATGGGCTAGGGATAGCTTATTTTAGCGTTGATATTTTGAAAGACATGGTTGCTTGTTGGTATGCTTGAGTATTTAAGTTATCATGTCAAAACTAGACTATTGCTTTGAACAATATAAAAGTCCAAATTTCCAAGCTATAAAGAAAATAATATGAGATGACATGTTAGGCAGCATTCCACATCAAAAATTCTGTTTTGATCATTTACCTACTCGAGGATGAGCAGGAATTAAGCTTGGGGATGCTGATACGTCTCCAACGTATCTATAATTTTTGATTGTTCCATGTTGTTATATTATCATTCTTGGATGTTTTATAATCATTTTATATCATTTTTTGGTACTAACCTATTGACATAATGCCAAGTGCCAATTGTTGTTTTTTGCATGTCTTTTACATCGCAGGAAATCAATACCAAACGGAGTCCAAACTCAACGAAACTTTTTGTGAATTTTGTTTGGACCAGAAGACCAATGGGCCGAAGACACACCTGGGGGGTGCTCCGAGGGGAGCACAACCCACCAGGGTGCGCCGGGAGGCCCATGCACGTCCCGGTGGGTTGTGCCCACCTCGGGTGCCCCCTGGACCGCCTCTTTACTCTATAAATACCCAAATATTCCAGAAACCCTAGGGGAGTCGATGAAAATCAATTTCAGCCGGCGCAGAGTCCAGAACCACCAGATCCAATCTAGACACCATCACGGAGGGGTTCACCACTTCCATTGGTGCCTCTCCGATGATGTGTGAGTAGTTCTTTGTAGACCTTCGGGTTCGTAGTTAGTAGCTAGATGGCTTCCTCTCTCTCGTTTGATTCTCAATCAATGGTCTCTTGGAGATCCATATGATGTAACTCCTTTTGCGGTGTATTTGTTGGGATCGGATGAACTTGGAGTTTATGATCAGATCTATCTTTTTATCCATGAAAGTTATTTGAGTTTCTTTGATCTCTTATATGCATGATTGCTTATAGCCTCGTATTTCTTCTCTGGTATTTTGGTTTTGTTTGGCCAACTTGATCTATTTATCTTACAATGGGAAGAGGTGCTTTGTACTGGGTTCGATCTTACGGTGCTTGATCCCAGTGACAGAAGGGGAACCAACCCGTATGTATCGTGGCTACTAAGGATAAAATGATGGGGTCTATTTCTACATAAATAGATCTTGTCTACATCATGTCATCGTTCTTATTGCATTACTCCATTTCTCCATAAAATTAATACACTAGATGCATGCTGGATAGGGGTCGATGTGTGGAGTAATAGTAGTAGATGCAGGCAGGAGTCGGTCTACTAATCTTGAACGTGATGCCTATATAATGATCATTGCCTGGATATCGTCATGATTATTTGAAGTTCTATCAATTGCCCAACAGTAATTTGTTTACCCACCGTTTGCTATTTTTCTCGAGAGAAACCACTAGTGAAATCTACGGCCCCGGGTCTCTTTCTCATATTATTTTCCTTTGCGATCAATTTTCCTTTGGTTTTATTTTTGGATCTATTAAACCAAAAATACAAAAATACCTTGCTACACTTTATTTTATTTGGTGTTCGATCTATCAATATTTACTACTGTCTCACGTTCGTTTGCCAATTTCTGGCGCCGCTACCCAAAAGGGATTGACAGCCCCTTTTACACGTCGGGTTGCGAGTATTTTTGTGTGTGCAGGTAATGTTTACGTAGTGTTGCTTGGTTCTCCTACTGGTTCGATAACCTTGGTTTCATCACTGGGGGAAATACATACTGCCACTGTGTTGCATCATCCCTTCCTCTTTGGGGAAATAACGACATAGCTTCAAGCCGCATCAATTTGGCAAAGTTCACTTTAAGCCCTGATGCCACTCCAAAGATGGTGAGAGTTTCCTTAACGAACTAGAGATCTGGCCTTGTTGGTTTTACGAAGAGTACGACATCATCAGCGTACAAGGACAGGCGCTGCATCGGGCTACATTCATTGATGGTACTCAGCACTCGGGCCTCATGCACCTTGATGATAATTGCCGTTAGCACGTCCATGGAAATAATGAAAAGCAAATGGGAGATCAGATCCCCTAGCCTAAGGCCTTTGGCGTGCATGAACTTGTCACCTACACAACCATTCACTAGAACTCTCGAGCTGGCATGGTTAGGAGGGTACGGATCCAAGAGATCCAACGCACCGAGAATCCTTTAGCCCGTAGCACCTCAAACAGAAATGTCCACGCCAGGGAATCCAAAGCTTTAGATATGTCTAGCTTGAGCGACACTCCTTTAGCTTTCCTCCGGTGCATCAAGCGTGCCATTTGCCAAACCAAGAGAAAGTTGTCGTGTAAGCATCGACCCTTTAGGAATGCGGACTGGTTTGTCTGTACTAGCTCTCCCATGCGTGGTCTGAGACATGTGGTCATTAGTTTAGATGATATCTTGGGCATGCTATGCACAAGGCATATAGGACGGAAATCGAATACGTTGCACGCTTCCGATGACTTTGGTATAAGGGTGATCAATGCTTGGTTTAGCCTTCCAAAGCCCCGTCCATTTCCAAAGAAAAGCTTGTGAACCACAGCTACTAGATCCACCTTGATAATCTCCCAGGCATTTTGAAAAAAAGGGCCTATGAACCCATCCGGCCTTGGTGCCTTGTCCGAGGGCAAGTCCTCGGCTCGTCATGTCTGGTGGAGAGCCTGGTGCCAGAAATTGAGAATAGAGAATATCTCTCCCTCTTCAAGCTTCGGGCATGGTGTGTTGACCCTGACGAGGTGCCGGTGGACAAGCGTCTCTGGGTGCCGGAGCCGGAGGTGAATGACGGCCCGGCGGTGCGGCAGCCCACGTCTCAGGCTTTGCTGGAGTACAAGACTCTCATACACATAGGGAGATCGAATTCGTGATCACGATGGTCCGGAGCGCTGGATGCGGCCGCCTAGTTCAGATGGAAGCGGGCAAAGCGGGCTTCCGGAGGACTACGGGGACTATTCTGGTCGGGGAGAATGGCGCGTCCTGCCTTGGACTAGGGGCGTCCATGATCACCGCGGCGGGACGCTGGCCAACGGAGCGCCAGGTGGTTTCTACCGACAGGCTTTTCTTGGGCGCATCAGGCCATCCAACTGGAGGATCTCGCTAATGGCCATCGGCATGGTGGCGACGGCATGCGTGCCCGTGGGCATCACCACAGCGGCAGCGACGGGTTCGAGACAGGTGGCCGTGGATGCTGCTGCACATGAGCCACCGGCGCAGCAGCCGCAGCTGGCGATAGAAGATCTAGGACGGAGCATGGGGGCCACGCCAACTCGACGCAGCTACGGTGGCCAACACGACGCAGCTAGCAACACTGGGACCGGAAGATGCCATTTTTGACCAGGAGGAGATAAGGGATCATCAGACCAACAGCCCCACCAATGTCGACATAGACAGCTCAGAACCGGTGATCGAGAAAGCGATCCTCGTTGATCCCGAGGAGGCAGATAAAGTGCAGGGTGACGCCAGCTCGGACGCGGCCTTGGGGGATTCGAATTTGGCCAATCCAAGCACGACGGGGGAGAAAACGGAACTGATGCATCTAGATGTTGACCGGTCAGTTGGGGCCATCATAGCACAACCCCACGCTGGATCTGAGGAGTTAAGTAGCCGGAAATACCATTGGTACAGCTGCTAGACAAAACAACAGACGGTGGGCCCTGGTGTCGGATGTGCTACAACAAACGACGACTGAGGGGACGGTTTGTCCAGGAGGGGTTATGGCAAACCTGGGATCCACTCTACAGGAGATGGGGACATGCAGCATGGACGCCGATGGGACTACGATGGTTGCATGCATGCAGGATCCGTTGCATGCGACAATGCTACTGGTGCCAGCGTGCTTGCTACCCGACACCACGAGGAAAACTTATCAGCCAAGGAAATTGCTGCACTTGGCAACATCAAGTCATTTTGTGCTGGTTTACTTAAGAAGCTAGCGCCGCCTTGATACGTCTCCAACGTACCTATAATTTTTTATTGTTCCATGTTATTATATTATCAACCTTGGATGTTTTATATGCATTTATATGCTATTTTATATGATATTTGGGACTAACCTATTAACCCAAAGCCCAGTGCCAATTTCTGTTTTTCCTTATTTTAGAGTATCGCAGAAAAGGAAAATCAAACGGAGTCCAATTGACCTGAAACTTCACAGAACTTATTTTTGGAACAGAAGCAATCCAGAAGACTTGAAGTGTACGTAAGGGAAGCAATGAGGAAGTCACGAGGTAGGGGGCGCGCTCACCCCCCTGGGCGCGCCCTCCACCCTCATGGCTCCCCTGATGTATTTCTTCCGCCTATATATATCCACTAGTTAAATGCTCGTGCGGTGCCACGGGACAACATAACAATGTTGATTTGGTTATATTTGTCCCGGCTGTTAACCAACAAGACAAACTTTGCTCTTCCTTCGCCCTCTTTAATCTCGGTTCACTCCTTGCTCTAGCTTTGATGTCATCATTATACTTCAATCCATACATTTTCACAACGACATGATAAGCTAGATCTTATGCTTGTCATTCGTTGTTTTTATGGATTGGTAACGCTCATATGTAGGTTCGTGTTTCCCAACTATTTGGATTTCAGACTACCAGACTATTCAAATAAATGCTTTGTGCGATTTTCTTAAGCTGAACTTATTGACATTGTCTGGTCAAAGCAAGCGTATCAAAACATATTGGTGTTGGAAGATTAAAACAAAAGATGCTCGAAATCTTAATGAAATCTGATGATGATACATAGAAACTGAAGTTAGTTCCATCAGTGCATGCTTGCCTACCAAATGGAATTTGAACCACAAAGACATGTGAAAAATAATCTAAGTGCACATTGGATGACATATCATTTATTTACAAAATCATAGAGTGAAGTTTGCGGACCAAGTATTGAACCAATTGGTCTTTCTATCGAAAATTTAAAATTCGTTCACAAACTCCAATGTATTTCTCCCACTTTACTCCATTCTTGGAGACCATCATGTCCATTTCTCCGCATGTAAGTCCCACCCGAAACATAAATACGTAAAGTTTGATGACGATCTACAATTCTATTTTTTGAAGAAAAAAATGGTCTTCATCTTCCGTCACTACTTCTCTGTCCGTTCTTCATATGTGCATCTGGCTCGCAATACCTTCTTTCTGATGTGTGCATTTCTTTCGACTGCAAAGAATTGTTACAAAGCTCTTGTTGTTTGCTATGAGAAATGGTACACGTGAAGGGTAAACATTAATATAGGTAATTAAGGATGACTTGTGACAATCGCTATATCCCTGCAACCCACACTAATGAATTTGAACAAATGTGGAATCAAAGATGCCTCATGCTTCACATCAACCAATGCCTCAGCCAGGGTGAAGGGTTTAGGAAAAAGTTTAGAATGTAAACATAAGTATATCAAGCATGCTACGAGATTTCAAGACAAAGTTATGAACATGCTTATTAACAAAAAGTTTTAAACATGTTAGTGAGGCAGCCTAATGCCTTCCTACATGCCAATTTGGGAACCTTTAGCCAAATTACTACAGGGCAGCACCAGCAATGAAGGCAAATTTGATCCCTAAAATATGGAACGAGCTAGTAACTCACTTTCTTTTCTTTACACCTAAATAGTCCTTCGATAAAAATGACACGTGCAACAATGATAAATATGCTAAAACAAAATGACCGATCTATCAAGTGTCATGTATTAATGCCTAGGAATACTTTGTAAGCCATGTATTAATGCCTAGGAATGCTTTGTACTATGTTGTATTCCTAGACTAAAGATATAATGATTGTATACACTTCCATAGGACAACATATAATTAGTGGGAATGTTTCTAGGCTAAAGATATAATTATTGTATTCACTTCCATAAGCACCCCTTATAATAAATGTGAATGGAAGAGAAATGTTTTATGGTTTCTTACCTGCGTTAAGTCACTACAACTTGAGCTTGCTCATGTACACAAACGACACGTCAATAACAAAACCCGATCTACAATTCTAAGAAATAAAATAATTCTCCAATGAGATAAATATTACTCAAACCCGTTAAGACCAAAAGTTATTATTGCCCACCCCCACATGGCTGCTAGGTCCATGCTGTTGAATAGACACCGAGGAACATCCACACGGTGGCGCGCTGCAGACATTTGGCAAGGCAACACATTTTTTCTTTTAATTTGCTCCATATCATAATCCGTCACTTTCTGTAGGTTGTACGGCTCCTTGTAATCTACAATATGAGAGCATATAGTGACATGAGAATTAGTGGTATTGCCTATCTCCTCCTTCAGGAATCTTGATACTATTATCTCACCAAAACACCTAGAGAACAATGATCATTAATAATTGTTATTCTTCTTGTACCTTCCACAAGGATGGGAGTATACCTACAATCAAAGAACAAAGGAGCTGCTCAGTCGAGTATCTTCCAAGCCCAATTCTTACCAACAATGTTCAATGGTTGTGCACCTCTGAAATTGGTCAGAACCATCTTCAATCACCTAATGGCAGAAGAACACAAGCATTAGTACTATGATATGGGGGCTATAGATCTTAAAAGTTACATGTAGCCAAATTTAAGGCATAACAAGCTGAACCAATCATCTCCACTCCATTGCCAACTACAAATGGATGACGACTCCGGTCTATACGAATCTCACCTCTCCCTGCTAAAAAGTCATTGAAATCATGGTAATGGTAGCAGAAAAAATGCATTCTCGATCGCACTAAGCCTATGACTAAATCTACTGGTTGATAGCAACCACTGATGGTGGCCTAACAAAATCTTGTCCCAAGCAATCTATTGAACTTGTATAGAGAAGATCCGCCATCATAGTGACACTGCTAGCAGGGAAACTAATGCATAATTCAGTTTGCACACATTTACCAAACGTGAATTGTTTAACACATGAACATTCCTAGTGGCGCTGCTTACAGAGAAGCTAATGCAGAATTCATTATTCAGACTAATCAGCCATGATCAGTATTTTGGCTAATTCTAATTAGTGCCAGAAAACATGTATCTTCAGAGAAATCTATACCCTATCTGCAGGTTATGTCGATCATGCCAGAAAGAACGCGAGATAGTTCTGGATCCGATTGTGCTCGGTACTCGGTGATCTGGTTGCCATCGAGCACATATCTCTCCTCCTCCTTCTCGACCTCCCCTGCCACAGCTCCCGTACCTTTCCTCCTCCTCAACATCTTTCGCCGCCTCTACTACCATGACATTGGGCCATGGGCATACCACCCGTGTACTCTCTCAGTCCTTTCTGCTCTCTCACGCTACAAACACATCACCAAGATCTCCGACCAAATCAGAGGACAAATATAATAAAAAGAGTGGCATATACCTGGTGGTTGGGTGTCTGATGGTTGTAGAACTGGGTGGATGGATCTCGTGGCTCGCAGGTGGATGGACTGGGCGGCGATGGTGGCTACCGGCTCGATGCAGCAGCACACATGTGACGGACAGCCATCCTTGGACCAGGCTCGGCGGCGGATGTTGTCAGCCCGTGCAGCCTGGGCTATGACGTGTACTTGGCGAAGGGCATTGGGAAACGGCACCATGGTGCACGAGAAAAGGAAGGTGGGGGCCGCTCCGGTTGGGTCTCGACACTGGCGGCCAGCCCGGATCTGAGAGAGATGGGGTTGTGCAGAGGAGATGAATGGATGGTGGCACCCAACCATGGCATGCGATAGGGCCTTGACCATCATGATGGAAATGTCCTTGGGTGGTCGAGAATCGATGGTGGTGGCAGTGGCGGCCGTCTAGGATGAGCGGCATGCGCGTACGGAGAGAGGGCTATGACAAGGGGGGCCAGGCGGAAAAGGAGGTGGGTTTAGTTGAAAAAAAATCAAGGAATGAGGTTTTCCTTCCATCCCGAAGGGACGTGTCCGTGGTCGTGGGTGGTGGGTCTATTTTTCTTTTTTGGGTTGTTTTCTCGAGCGGGGATGGTCGGTGGTTTTCTTTTTTTAATCGTGCGTGCAGGAAGAGATCGAGGAGGTCGAACCATTGCACGAGGCTGAACCATCACAACGTTCGATCCCCCTTTAATAGTAAATATATACCCTAAAAACTTCGGGGAGTAGAATAGATCGGGAGTTCCACCGCCAGAAGCCTCCGTAGCCACCGAAAGCCAATCTAGACCCATTCCGGCACCATGCCGGAGGGGAAATCCCTCTCCGGTGGCCATCTTCATCATCCCGGTGCTCTCCATGACGAGGAGGGAGTAGTTCTCCCTCGGGGCTGAGGGTATGTACAAGTAGCTATGTGTTTGATCTCTCTCTCTATCTCTCTCTCTCTCTTGTGTTCTTGAGGTGGCACGATCTTGATGTATCATGAGCTTTTCTATTATAGTTGGATCCTATGATGTTTTCCCCCTCTACTCTCTTGTAGTGGATTGAGTTTTCCCTTTGAAGTTATCTTATTGGATTGAGTCTTTAAGGATTTGAGAACACTTGATGTATGTCTTGCGTGGGATACCTATGGTGACAATGGGGTATTCTATGATCCACTTGATGTATGTTTTGGTGATCAACTTGCGGGTTCCGTGACCTTGGGAATCTCTGCATAGGGGTTGGTACACGTTTTCGTCTTGACTCTCTAGTAGAAACTTTGGGGCACTCTTTGAGGTTCTATGTGTTGGTTGAATAGATGAATCTGAGATTGTGTGATGCATATCGTATAATCATACCCACGGATACTTGAGGTGACATTGGAGTATCTAGGTGACATTAGGGATTTGGTTGATTTGTGTCTTAAGGTGTTATTCTAGTACGAACTCTAGGGCTGTTTGTGACACTTATAGGAATAGCCCAACGGATTGATTGGAAAGAATAACTTTGAGGTGCTTTCGTACCCTACCATAATCTCTTCATTTGTTCTCCGCTATTAGTGACTTTGTAGTGACTCTTTGTTGCATGTTGAGGGATAGTTATATGATCCAACTATGTTATTATTGTTGAGAGAACTTGCACTAGTGAAACTATGAATCCTAGGCCTTGTTTCAACGCATTGCAATATCGTTTACACTCACTTTTGTCATTAGTTACCTTGCTATTTTTATATTTTCAGATTACAAAAACTTATATCTACTATCCATATACCACTTGTATCACCATCTCTTCGCCGAACTAGTGCACCTATACAATTTACCATTGTATTAGGTGTGTTGGGGACACAAGAGACTCTTTGTTATTTGGTTGCAGGGTTGCTTGAGAGAGACCATCTTCATCCTACGCCTCCTACGGATTGATAAACCTTAGCTCATCCACTTGAGGGAAATTTGCTACTGTCCTACAAACCTCTACACTTGGAGGCCCAACAACGTATACAAGAAGAAGGTTGTGTAGTAGACATCGAGATCTTTTCTGGCGCCGTTGCCGGTAAGGTTAGCGCTTGAAGATATATCTTTAGATCTTGCAATCGAATCTTTTTATTTCTTGTTTTATCACTAGTTTAGTTTATAAACAAAAACTACAAAAAATATGGAATTGAGTTTGCCTCATACTCTTCATCTTTTTCATATCTTTAGTGAGTATGATGGAAAGGAAAATTGTACCGAAGTGTTAGAAGAAGAATGCATTAAAATGTTTGGCACTAAATATTTGAATGATGAGCACGATTGCAATGTTGTTAGTATGAATTCCTTGAATATCCATGATGCTAATGATATGCAAAGCCACAAGCTTGGGGAAGCTATGTTTGATGAAGATGATATTTTTTGTCCCCCAAGTTTTGATGAGCAAATTTATTACGATGAAAGCATGCCTCCTATTTATGATGATTATATTGATGAAAGTGGATTTGGAGAGGTCATGACCTTATTTAGTGATTAATCCACTATTTCGGAAGAGGTTCCAATTGATTATGAGAACAAAGTTGCTATCTATGATGATTATTGTGATGACTTGTATGCTATTAAAAGCAATGATAACCATGAAACTTGTCATCATAATTTTCGTTTTCAATTGGATTATGCCTCACATGATAGTTATTTTGTTGAGTTTGCTCCCACTACTATTCATGAGAAGAAGTTTGCTTATGTGGAGAGTAATAAAAATTCTATGTTTGTGCATCATGAAAATAGTGCTTTAGGTGATGGTTATATTGTTGAATTCATTCATGATGCTACTGAAAATTATTATGAGGGAGGAACATATGCTTGTAGGAATTGCAATAATATCAAGTTTCCTCTCTATGTGCTTAAAGTTTTGAAGTTATGCTTGTTTTGCTTTCCTATGCAAGTTGATTCTTGTTCCCACAAGTTGTTTGCTCACAAAATCCCTATTAATAGGAAGTGGGTTAGACTTAAATGTGCTAGTCATATTCTTCATGATGCTCTCTTTATGTTTCAATTCTTATCTTTTATGTGAGCATCATGGAAATCATCATGCCTAGCTAGGGGCGTTAAACGATAGCGCTTGTTGGGAGGCAACCAAACTTTATTTTTGTTTCTTTATTTTTGATCCTGTTTAATAATAAATAATTTATCTAGCCTCTGTTATAATTGATTTTTTTATGTTTTAATTAGTGTTTGTGCCAAGTAGAACCATTGTGAAGACTTGGGGAAAGTCTTTTTGATGTTGCTGTAAAAAACAGAAACTTTAGCACTCACGAGAATTGCTACCATTTTTATTTGGATAGTGATATTTAGTTAATTATTTTTGAAGATGATTAATAGATATATTAATCATGTCCAGAAATTTATTTTAGAATTTTTGGGGTTCCATAAGTTTGCATTAGTTACAGATTACTACAGACTGTTCTGTTTTTGATAGATTCTGTTTTTCATGTGTTGTTTACTTATTTTGATGAATCTATGGCTAGTAAAAGAGTTTATAAACCATAGAGAAGTTGGAATACAGTAGGTTTAACACCAATATAAATAAAGAATGAGTTCATTACAGTACCTTGAAGTTGTGTTTTGTTTTATTTCGCTAAGGGAGCTTACGAGTTTTCTGTTAAGTTTTGTGTTGTGAAGTTTTCAAGTTTTGGGTAAAGATTCTATGGACTATGGAATAAGGAGTGGCAAGAGCCTAAGCTTGGGGATGCCCTAGGAACCCCAAGGTAATATTCAAGGACAACCAAAAGCCTAAGCTTGGGGATGCCCCGGAAGGCATCCCCTCTGTCGTCTTCGTTCATCGGTAACTTTACTTGGAGCTATATTTTTATTCTCCACATGATATGTGTTTTGCTTGGAGCGTCACTTTGTTTACTTTTGTTTTTCTTGCTGTTTTTAATAAAATACCAAGATCTGAAATTCTTAAATGTTAGAGAGTCTTCACATAGTTTCATAATTATTCGACTACTTATTGATCTTCACTTATATCTTTCGGAGTAGTTTGTCATTTGCTCTAGTGCTTCACTTATATCCTTTTAGAGCACGGTGGCGGTTTTATTTTATAGAAATAAATGAACTCTCATGCTTCACTTATATTATTTTGAGAGTCCTAAACAGCATGGTAATTTGCTTTGGTTATGAATTTAGTCCTAATATGATGGGCATCCAAGAGGGATATAATAAAAACTTTCATATCGGGTGCATTGAATACTAAGAGAAGTTATATACTTGATAATTGTTTTGAGATATGGAGATAGTGATATTAAAGTTGTGCTAGTTGAGTAGTTGTGAATTTGAGAAATACTTGTGTTGAAGTATGCAAGTCCCGTAGCATGCACGTATGGTAAACGTTATGTAACAAATTTGAAACATGAGGTGTTCTTTGATTGTCCTCCTTATGAGTGGCGGTCGGTGACGAGCGATGGTCTTTTCCTACCAATCTACCCCCCTAGGAGCATGCGCTTAGTGCTTGGTTTTTGACGACTTGTAGATTTTTGCAATAAGCATGTGAGTTCTTTATGACTAATGTTGAGTCCATGGATTATACGCACTCTTACCCTTCCATCATTACTAGCCTCTTCGGTACCGTGCATTGCCCTTTCTCGCATTCAGAGTTGGTGCAAACTTCGCCGGTGCATTCAAACCCCGTGATATGATACGCTCTTTCACACATAGACCTCCTTATATCTTCCTCAAAACAGCCACCATACCTACCTATTATGGCATTTCCATAGCCATTCCGAGATATATTGCCATGCAACTTTCCACCGTTCCGTTTATTATGACATGCATCATCATTGTCATATTTCTTTGCATGATCATGTAGTTGACATTGTATTTGTGGCAAAGCCACCGTTCATAATTTTTCATACATGTCACACTTGATTCATCGCAATCCCGGTACACCGCCGGAGGCATTCATATAGAGTCATATCTTGTTCTAAGTATCGAGTTGTAATTCTTGAGTTGTTAGTAAATAAAAGTGTGATGATCATCATTATTAGAGCATTGTCCCAGTGAGTAAAGGATGATGGAGACTATGATTCCCCCACAAGTCGGGATGAGACTCCGGACGAAAAAAGGCCAAAAAAGGAAGAAAAAAAAAAGAAAACAAGAGAAGGCCCAAAAAAACAAAAAAATATGAGAGAAAAAGAGAGAATGGACAATGTTACTATCCTTTTACCACACTTGTGCTTCAAAGTAGCACCAAGATCTTCATGATAGAGAGTCTCTTATGTTGTCACTTTCATATACTAGTGGGAAATTTTCATTATAGAACTTGGCTTGTATATTCCAACAATGGGCCTCCTCAAGTGCCCTAGGTCTTCGTGAGCAAGCAAGTTGGATGCACACCCACTTAGTTTCTTTTGTTGAGCTTTCATATATTTATAGCTCTAGTGCATCCGTTGCATGGCAATCCCTACTCCTTGCATTAACATAATCGATGGACATCTCCATAGCTCATTGATTAGCCTCGTTGATGTGAGACTTTCTCCCTTTTTGTCTTCTCCACATAACCCCCATCATTATATTCTATTCCACCCATAGTGCTATATCCATGGCTCACGCTCATGTATTGCGTGAAAGTTGAAAAGGTTTGAGATTACTAAAGTATGAAACAATTGCTTGGCTTGTCATCGGGGTTGTGCATGATGAGAGCATTCTTGCGTAACAAAAATGGAGCATGACTAAACTATATGATTTTGTAGGGATGAACTTTCTTTGGCCATGTTATTTTGAGAGGACATAATTGCTTAGTTAGTATGCTTGAAGTATTATTATTTTTATGTCAATATTGAACTTTTATATTGCATCTTTCGGATCTGAATATTCATAGCACAGATAAGAAGAGTTACATTGAAATTATGCCAAGTAGCACTCCACATCAACAATTCTGTTTTTATCATTTACCTACTCGAGGACGAGCAGGAATTAAGCTTGGGGATGCTGATACGTCTCCAACGTATCTATAATTTTTGATTGTTCCATGCTATTATATTATCAACCTTGGATGTTTTATATGCATTTATATGCTATTTTATATGATTTTTGGGAGTAAACTATTAACCCAGAGCCCAGTGCCAGTTTCTGTTTTTCCCTTGTTTTAGAGTATCGCAGAAAAGGAAAATCAAATGGAGTCCAATTGACCTGAAACTTCACGGAACTTATTTTTGGAATGGAAGCAATCCAGAAGACTTGGAGTGTATGTAAGGGAAGAAACAAGGAAGGCACGATGCAGGGGGGCGCGCCCACCCCCCTGGGCGCGCCCTCCACCCTCGTGGCTTCCCTGATGTATTTCTTCCGCCTATATATATATATATCCATATACCCTAAAAACTTCGGGGAGCAGAATAGATCGGGAGTTCCGCCGCAAGAAGCCTCCGTAGCCACCGAAAGCCAATCTAGACCCGTTCCGGCACCATGCCGGACGGGAAATCCCTCTCTGGTGGCCATCTTCATCATCCCAGTGCTCTCCATGACGAGGAGGGAGTAGTTCTCCCTCGGGGCTGAGGGTATGTACCTGTAGCTATGTGTTTGATCTCTCTCTCTCGTGTTCTTGAGGTGGCACGATCTTGATGTATCGCGAGCTTTGCTATTATAGTTGGATCCTATGGTGTTTTCCCCCTCTACTCTCTTGTAATGGATTGAGTTTTCCCTTTGAAGTTATCTTATCAGATTGAGTCTTTAAGGATTTGAGAACACTTGATGTATGTCTTGCGTGGGATACCTGTGGTGACAATGGCGTATTCTATGATCCACTTGATGTATGTTTTGGTGATCAACTTGCAGGTTCCGTGACCTTGGGAATCTATGCATAGGGGTTGGCACACGTTTTCGTCATGACGCTCCGGTAGAAACTTTGGGGCACTCTTTGAGGTTCTATGTGTTGGTTGAATAGATGAATCTGAGATTTTGTGATTCATATCGTACAATCATACCCATGGATACTTGAGGTGACATTGGAGTATCTAGGTGACATTAGTGTTTTGGTTGATTTGTGTCTAAAGGTGTTATTCTAGTACGAACTCTAGGGCTGTTTGTGACACTTATAGGAATAGCCCAGCGGATTGATTGGAAAGAATAACTTTGAGGTGGTTTCGTACCCTACCATAATCTCTTGGTTTGTTCTCCACTATTAGTGACTTTGGAGTGACTCTTTGTTGCATGTTGAGGGATAGTTATATGATCGAACTATGTTATTATTGTTGAGAGAACTTGCACTAGGGAAAGTATGAACCCTAGGCCTTGTTTCAACGCATTGCAATACCGTTTACGCTCACTTTTATCATTAGTTACCTTGCTGTTTTTATATTTTCAGATTACAAAAACTTATATCTACTATCCATATACCACTTGTATCACCATCTCTTCGCCGAACTAGTGCACCTATACAATTTACCATTGTATTGGGTGTGTTGGGGACACAAGGGACTCTTTGTTATTTGGTTGCAGGGTTGCTTGAGAGAGACCATCTTCATCCTACGCCTCCTACGGATTAATAAACCTTAGGTCATCCACTTGAGGGAAATTTGGTACTGTCCTACAAACCTCTGCACTTGGAGGCCCAACAACGTCTACAAGAAGAAGGTTGTGTAGTAGACATCATGCCTCTTCTCAAGGAGTTTGAGGGCCTGTGTGGGGTTAAAGCTGGACAGGATCCATTCACGCCGCGTCGCGCAACCCGGACTGTGTGTGTGTGTTCAGGTGGCACTAGGAATACGAAGGCATCGGCAGCCGAAATGGTGCTGCTAAGAGCCGTGAGCTTTGACTGTGATGATCTGGCGGTCTCTGAAGACGCATGAGGTCAACTACGTACAGTCTTTGAGTTGCCACTATAGGAGCCGAAACCGAGGGCCATCACGGCCATCTTCAGGAAAGTGATGCCGCTCAATCTAGCGGGGGAGACAGGGATGGCTAAGCCGCTATTGGCGCGGTAGGTGCGTCGGCACCGATGGTGTTGGAGGCATCACAGCCAGATTACATACAACGCATTGGAGTTGGTGTTTTGGAACGTTAGAGGCCTTAACAATTCGGCCAAGAGGAAGGCGCTTAGAGGTTTTGTAGATTCCGTGCATGCGGTGATTGTTTGTATCTTAGAAACAAAATTAAAGGTGGTGGACATTTTTGTAATCTTGCAATGCATCAGGTCGAACTATGATGGTTTCACCTATTTGCGGGCGTCGGACACTAGAGGTGGTATCTTCATGGCTTGGGACACCACGCGGGTACTTTTGACAAATTTTGTCAACGATTCTCATTGCATCACCGGGTACATGTGATGTCTACTACACAACCTTATTATTGTAGACACGTGTTGGGACTCGAAGCGCAGAGTTTTGTAGGACAGTAGCAATTTTCCCTCAAGTGTATTACTTAAGGTTTATCAATCCGCGGGAGGCGTAGGATGAAGGTGGTCTCTCTCAAACAACCCTGCAACCAAATAATAAAAAGCCTCTTGTGTCCCCAACACGCCCAATACAATGGAAAATTGTATAGGTGCACTAGTTCGGCGAAGAGATGGTAATAAAAGTGTAGTATGGATAGTAGATATTGATTTTTTGTAATAGGAACAATAAAAAACAGCAACGTAGCAATTGATAAAACGGAGCACAAACGGTATTGCAATGCTTGAAAATGAGGCGTAGGGTCCGTACTTTCACTAGTGCAATCTCTCAACGATGCTAATATAATTGGATCATATAACCACCCCTCACGTGCGATGAAGAATCACTGCAAAGTTCTTATCTAGCGGAGAACATAAGAAAAAAAATTGTTTGTAGGGTACGAAACCGCCTCGAAGCTATTCTTTCTGATCGATCTATCAAGAGTTCGTACTAATATAACACCAAAACAAATTCAGATTCATATTACTCAATCCAACACAAAGAACTTCGAAGAGTGCCCCAACATTTCTACCAGAGAAACAAAAGATGAGAACGTGCATCAACCCCTATGCATAGATACCCCAATGTCACCTCGGGAATCCACGAGTTGAGTGCCAAAACACATATCAAGTGAATCAATATGATACCCCATTGTCACCACGGGTATTCATAGCAAGACATACATCAAGTGTTCTCAAATCCATAAAAGTATTCAATCCGATAAAACGGAATCTCAAAGGGAAAACTCAATTCACAACAAGATGGAGAGGGGAAAACACCATATGGTCTGACTATATTAACAAAGCCCGCGATACATCAATATCATGACATCTCAAGAGAAAAAGAGAAAGAGAGATTAAACACATAGCTACTAGTACAAACCCTCAACCCCGAGGGTGGACTACTCCCTTGTGACTCCCTCGATTCAATCATACACTAATCATTCACGCAATTGTGTACGATCAAGATCAAGGACTCACGGGAAGATATCACAACACAACTCTAGACACAAATGAAAATAATACAAAATTTATTTTGCAAGCCAGGGGCCTCGAGGGCTCAAATACATAAGCTCGAATACACAAGAGTCAGCGGAAGCAACAATATCTGAGTACAGACATAAGTTAGACAAGTGTGCCTTAAGAAGGCTAGCACAAAAGCAACAACAATCGAAAAGGCAAGGCCTCCTGCCTGGGAGCCTCCTAACTACTCCTAGTCGTCTGCGGTCTTCACGTAGTAGTAGGCATCCTCTGGGTAGTAGTAGTCATCAGTGGCTTCGTCTGGCTCCTGGGATCCGTCATCTGGTCGCAACAACCGGGTATAGGGGAAAAAGAGGTAGCAAAGCAACCGTCAGTACTCATCCAAAGTACTCGCAAGACTTACATCAGATCTAAACCAAGTGTGCATCTGTATCAAAGGAAATGGGCTATATCTGTGGACTAAACTGCAGAATGCCAGAAGGGAAGGGGAAAGCCTAGCCTATCGAAGACTAGCATCTTCTAGAAACCACCATCTTGCAGCAACAGGAGGGAGTAGAGTAGCATAAACTAAAGTAGCAGTAATGTTATCAACCTCGGCCAGAGATGCTTTCTCGACTCCCTGCAAGAAAGCAATCCCAGAGCCATACTATCCAAGTGTCAACACATTCCAATTCTCATCACCATCTAGTTCTCATCACAAGTATCCAGTTCTAGTTGTATCGATTGGGATACAACTCCAAGTGTCTATTACCGTAGGACAGGCTATCGATAGATGTTTTCTTCCCTGCAGGGGTGCACCAACTTACCCACCACGCTCAATTAACTCCGGCCAGACACACTTTCCTGGGTCATGCCCGGCCTCGGTCAAACAATACGCCGCAACCCGACCTAGGCTTAATAGAGAGGCCAGCACGCCGGACTAAACCTATGCCCCCAGGGTTCATGGGCCATCTCCCCGGGAACTCCTGCACGTTGCGAATGCGGCCGGTGAGCAAACCTAGCTACCTCCTTCAACAAGGCAGGTGCTTACGCAGTCCAACCCGGCGCGCGCCGCTCAATCGCTGACGTTTATTAAGCTTCGGCTGATGCATACGACGCAGAACGCCCATACTATGCCCACGTGATGGTTAGTGCTATCAGGCCAGAGGCCCCTCGGATCAAATATCCAAATCATAGTGGATTAGGAACGCGCAGTAACAAGCAGAGACTCACGAAAGATGTGACCCCGTTGCCCCGTCTCGAGGACTTGCGGCAAGGGCTAGGAATGCCCGGCCATGCCTCGTAATTATCTTGCGAGCACCTTCCAGGTCAACCCGACTCCACATCACTCGCAATTAAGCTCGCGCGGGTACCCCTCAGGGTCGACCCGTCTTTCCAAGTAACAGTGGTAAGGTCCAAGTATCCGTGTGTCCAAACATCAAGGGGAAAACCCGAGGAATCACCCCCGATGAATTCAACTCGATGTAGTCATCAAGGTGAATGTAAGAGGATCCACCCTCGAGGTTCACACTTGAGGGGTTGCACGACAGAGCCGTATCAGAAGTGGTTAAGGACGAAATCACCCTCAATGACCACGACCGAATAGCTACACTACAGGTTAACAACAGAAGTGCTAAAGAGGTCTCACCCTCCGCACTCGATAGTAACCCAGTAGTGTCGAGCAAGTAAGGGGAAAGTGATGTGCGATGTCGAGGCCTGGTCTTCGATCCCATTGATCGGGTCTTCGATGATGAAGCAGGGGCAATAGGGACAAGGTGGGGGTCACTGATGTATCACTAACCAACCTATACTAAGCAGTTTAGGATAAGCAGGTAAGGTACAACAGCGGATACAAAAGCAAGCTATGCATCAGAATAGGAGCAAACAATAATAGTAACAAAATCTAATGCAAGCATGAGAGAATGGAATGGGCGATATTGGGATGATCAAAGGGGGGGCTTGCCTGGTTGCTCTGGCAAGGAGGGGTCGTCATCGACGTAGTCGATCACAGGGGCGGCATCGGTCTCGGGGTCTACCCGAGAGAAGACGGGGAAGAAACAGTAAATATAAAGCAACATAGCACCACAAAGCATAACATGGCAATAAGATGTGCCAGATGTGACCTAACATATGGCTACGCGATAAAGGTGAAGGGGAAAACAACCGGGAATGTTTTCCCGGTTCCGGACCTGTGTCAGACAGATGACCGGAGGGGGAAAGTTCCATGTCCAGATAGTTAGGGGCATCTGACAGGTATGTGGGTAGTGTATTCAGGTTCGTCTCATCGTTCTGAGCAACTTTCATATATAAGATTTTTTGATCCGAGCTACGGTTAATTTTCTATGATTTTTCAAAGTGTTAAACATATTATGGAATTATTTAAGATAACAGAAAAGAAAATACGACGTCAGCATGACGTGTTGATGACATCAGCAGTCAACAGACTCGCTGACCAGGTCAAACCTGACCTGTGGGTCCAATGGGACCCACATGTCAGCCTCTGTTAGTCTAACAGTATATTAAACTAACTAATCTAGGTTAATTAGCTACTGGACCCCACCTGTCATTGACTAATTAACTAAACTAATTAGTTTTAATTTTTAAAACATTTTAGTTAGTGGAATAAGTGGTGGGGCCCACGTGTCAGTGGCTGGGGCCTGCCCAGTTAGCGTTGACCTTGGTCAACTGGACAAAGTGGGGCACCTGGGCCCACCAGTCAGTGGCCCAAGAGGTGTCACGCGGGTGCCACGTCGGTGACGTCACCGGAATCACGTCAGCGACCATTCCCGCGGCGGAAGTTCGCCGGAGTTGCTCGGGTTTCCCGCATAGTGCACCATTCCACGCGTTTTCGGTGGCGTTCGAACAAGCGGATCGTCCCGCGTAGATCTAGAGTGATCCCAGGTGCGGGGGTGGCCGGAGTGGAGCTCAATGACGACCGTGGGCGGCGCCGGAATACGGTCATCTCCGAAAACCATGCTACGGGCAGCGTTCTAGCTAACTAATGGCGCTAGCGGGATCTACGGACCTCCAGCAACTCTACAGAGGCCACGGCTTGGCTCGGAGATGGACGGGGTGAGCGCAACGAGCTCGCGGACGAGGCCGCATGCGGCAATGGCGACGGAGGCGCCGCAAGCCATCTACAGTGCATGAGGAGGAACCAGAGGAAGGAGGAGGGTGCGGAGGCTTACGGCGCGGCACACGGAGGCCCTCGGGTGAACGGGAGCGCAGAGGGGAGGCGGAATCAATCGCGGCAGACGGCGGTGACCGAGGTTGGGGAAAAGCTTGACCCGGCCACTGCAGGGTACTCCAGCTCGTCCTGAAGCGTGGGGTCGACGAGGACGACGTAGCGGGAGCTCGGGGACTCGACGACTCGGCGAATGGTGGTCGGGGCCACGCCTACGGCGAGGCTTCGGCGGCGATCTCGCTCGGGCGAGGGGTGAGCAGAGAGAGCGACCGAGATGGAGTGGGGAGTAGGTGGAGGTAGGTGAGGGGATATCTGGGGGGGCTCGGTGGAGGCCTTATCCACCCAGTAGCGCTGCCGGCGAGCTGGCTTGGCGGCGACGGTGGGTGCGCCTCGGTCGCTTGAACAGAGAAAGGGGGAGAAGGAGGAGGCCGTGGTGGGCTGGGCTCTAGGCACTGTGCACTTACGCCAGTGCACAGTGGCCTTTTTTATTTTCTTTTTACAGAAAGGGGGTTAGTAATATTTTGTGCTTCCATAAGATTTTGCAAAAATGTGAAACTTGGTCACATAATTACTTTGCAATATCCAGCACTGCCACAAAAATTTTGGGCATTTTTGGAGTTCATTTGAATTTACACAATAAAGAAAAGGGCATTTTGAAGGCTATTTTTGCTCTGTTAAAATGCATTAGGCCCATTTAGAGTTGATAATGATGTTGTGTTCCTTAACAGTAAATAGTTTTGGATTATTTGCTAAAAGGTGAACATTTTTCCAACAAGTTTTGATCAACTTCATTTTGCATTTTTTTGAATGGAATTCAGAGAAGGAATTAGAGATGAGATATTATCCCAACATGGTTAAGCTTCATAAGTCAAGATGACTTGGCACTGATCATAAGGGATTACAGTAGTGTGATGATGGGGATGTTACATCCCTCCTCATCGTGGTGGCCATCGGGATGATGAAGATGGCCACCGGTGATGATTTCCCCCTCCGGCGGAGTGCCGGAACGGGGTCTGGATTGGTTTTCGGTGGCTACAGAGGCTTGTGGCGGCGGAACATCTCATCTAGGGTTATCCCGGGGTTTTTTCGAATATTTGACTATTTATAGGGCGAAGAGGGGGTACGGGAGGCCACGAAGGTGGGCAAAACGCACCTGGGCGTGCCTGGGCCCCTAGGCGTGCCCTGGTGGGTTGTGCCCCCCTCTGGGCACCCCCCAGGTGCTGCTCTGGCCCAATGGATGTCTTCTGGTCCATCAAAAATCCACAAGAAGTTTCTCGGTGTTTGGACTCCATTTGATATTGATTTCCTGCAATGTAAAAAAACAAGCAAAAAACAACAGCTGGCACTGGGCACTGGGTCAATAGGTTAGTCCCAAAAAATGATATAAAGTTGCTATAAAATGATTGTAAAACATCCAAGATTGATAATATAATAGCATGAATACTTCATAAAGTATAGATACATTGGAGACGTGTATTAGCATCCCCAAGCTTAATTCCTACTCGTCCTCGAGTAGGTAAATGATAAAAGAAATAATTTATGAAGTGTGAATGCTAGAAAAGTGCACAAGTTTGATCAATGACAATTTCAATCACTTTTCCTAGCATCATAACAGAAAAATCTTTCTTATAAAACTTCTCATGTTAAAGTAGCAACCAATTCACATGTTAAGGTCCAAGCAATGAATTCTCTTGAAACTTAGCAACATATGTTCTCAGTCACCAAGCAATTGTAATTCAACTTATTCAATAAAGTTTTAGTAAGAGCTCCACATACTCAACCATTTTTTGTAGTTTTCTTTTTATAAACCAAACTAGTGATAAAACAAGAAACTAAAAGACTCAATTGAAAGATCTAAAGATATACCTTCAATCACTCACCTCCCCGGCAATGGCGCCAAAAAAGAGCTTGATGTATACTACGCAACCTTAGTCTTGTAGACACGTGTTGGGCCTCCAAGCGCAGAGTTTTGTAGGACAATAGTAATTTTCCCTCAAGTGGATGACCTAAGATTTATCAATCCATGGGAGGCGTAGGATGAAGATGGTCTCTCTCAAACAACCCTCCAACCAAATAATAAAAAGTCTCTTGTGTCCCCAACACACCCAATACAATGGCAAATTGTATAGGTGCACTAGTTCAGTGAAGATATGGTAATAAAAGTGTAGTATGGATAGTAGATATTGATTTTTGTAATAGGAACATCAAAAAAATAGCAAGGTAGCAATTGATAAAACGGAGCACAAACGGTATTGCAATGCTTGAAAATGAGGCCTAGGTTCTGTACTTTCGCTAGTGCAATTTCTCAACAATGCTAATATAATTGGATCCTATAACCATCCCTCACGTGCGATGAATAATCACTCCAAAGTTCTTATCTAGCAGAGAACATAAGAAGAACTTGTTTGTAGGATACGAAACCATCTCGAAGCTATTCTTTCCGATCGATCTATTAAGAGTTCGTACTAAAATAACACCAAAACAAATTCAGATTCCTGATACTCAATCCAACACAAAGAACTTCAAAGAGTGCCCCAAGATTTCTACTAGAGAAACAAAAGACGAGAACATGCAACAACCCCTATGCATAGATTACCACAACGTCACCTCAGGAATCCGTGAGTTGAGTGCCAAAACGCATATCAAGTGAATCAATATGATACCCCATTATCACCACGGGTATTCATAGCAAGACATACATCAAGTGTTCTCATATCCATAAAAGTACTCAATCCGATAAAACAAAATCTCAAAGGGAAAACTCAATTCACACAAGATAGAGAGGGGAAAACACCATATGGTCTGACTATATTAACAAAGCCCGCGATACAACAAGATCGTGACATCTCAAGAACACAAGAGAGAGAGAGATATTAAACACATAGCTACTGGTACAAACCCTCAGCCCTGAGGGTGGACTACTCCCTCCTCATCGTGGTGGCCACCGGGATGATGAAGATGCTCACCGGTGATGATATCCCACTCCGGCGGAGTGCCGGAACGGGGTCTAGATTGGTTTTCGATGGCTACAGAGGCTTGCGGCAGCGGAACATCTCATCTAGGGTTACCCTGAAGTTTTTGGGATATTTGACTATTTAGAGGGCGAAGAGGGGGTACGGGAGGTGACTGAGGTGGGTGCAACCCACCTGGGCGCGCCTGGCCCCCCAGGCGCGCCCTAGTGGGTTGTGCCCTCCTCGGGGCACTAATACGTCTCCAACGTATCTATAATTTTTTATTGTTCCATGCTATTATATTATCCATCTTGGATGTTTTTTATGCATTTATATGCTATTTTATATGATTTTTGGGACTAACCTATTAACCTAGAGCCAGGTGCTAGTTTCTGTTTTTTCCTTGTTTTTGAGTTTTACAGAAAAGGAATACCAAACGGAGTCCAATTGACGTGCCAATTTTTGATGATTTTTTATGGACCAAAAGAAGCCCCTGGAGTAAAAGAGTTGGGCCAGAAGAGTCCCGAGCCTTCCACGAGGGTGGGCGGCACGCCCTACCCCCCTGGGTGTGTCCCCCTATATCGTGGACGACTCGGAGACCCCCCTGACGTGAGACCTACGCCAAAAATTCCTATAAATACAGAAACCTCCAGAAAATAACCTAGATCGGGAGTTCTACCTCCGCAAGCCTCTGTAGCCACCAAAAACCAATCGGTACCCTGTTCCGGCACCCTGCCGGAGGTCGGATCCATCACCGGTGGCCATCTTCATCATCCCGGTGCTCTCCATGACGAGGAGGGAGTAGTTCACCCTCGGGGCTGAGGGTATGTACCAGTAGCTATGTGTTTGTTCTCTCTCTCTCTCTCGTGTTCTTGATTCGGCACGATCTTGATGTTTCGCGAGCTTTGCTATTATAGTTGGATCTTATGATGTTTCTCCCCCTCTACTCTCTTGTAATGGATTGAGTTTTCCCTTTGAAGTTATCTTTTCGGATTGAGTCTTTAAGGATTTGAGAACACTTGATGTATGTCTTGCATGTGCTTATTTATGGTGACAATGGGATATTCACATGATCCACTTCATGTATGTTTTGGTGATCTACTTGTGAGTTCCGTGACCTTCTGAACTTATGCATAGGGGTTGGCACACGTTTTCGTCTTAACTCTCCGGTAGAAACTTTGGGGCACTCTTTGAAGTTCTTTGTGTTGGTTGAATAGATGAATCTGAGATTGTGTGATGCATATCATATAATCATACCCACGGATACTTGAGGTGAGATTGGAGTATCTAGGTGACATTAGGGTTTGTTTGATTTGCGTCTTAAGGTGTTATTCTAGTACGAACTCTAGGATAGATCGAACAGAAAGAATAGCTTCGTGTTATTTTACTACGGACTCTTGAATAGATCGATCAGAAAGGATAACTTTGAGGTGGTTTTGTACCCTACAATAATCTTCGTTTGTTCTCCTCTACTAGTGACTTTGGAGTGACTCTTTGTTGCATGTTGAGGGATAGTTATATGATCCAATTATGTTAGTATTGTTGAGAGAACTTGCACTAGTGAAAGTATGAACCCTAGGCCTTGTTGTTGGGTTTCGTAGTAATTTCAAAAAAATTCCTACACACACGCAAGATCATGGTGATGCATAGCAACAAGAGGGGGAGAGTGTGATCTACGTACCCTTGTAGATCGACAACGGAAGCGCTAACTTGGTTGATGTAGTCGTACGTCTTCACGGCCCGACCGATCAAGCACCGAAACTATGGCACCTCCGAGTTCTAGCACACGTTCTCGATGACGATACCCGGACTCCGATCCAGCAAAGTGTCGGGGAAGAGTTCCGTCAGCACGATGGCGCGGTGACGATCTTGATGTATTACCGTCGCAGGGCTTCGCCTAAGCACCGCTACAATATTATCGAGGACTATGGTGGAAGGGGGCACCGCACACGGCTAAGAATATGATCACGTGGATCAACTTGTGTCTCTAGGGGTGCCCCCTGCCCCCGTATATAAAGGAGCAAGGGGAGGAGGCCAGCCGGCCCTATAGGTGCGCCAAGGAGGAGTCCTCCTCCTAGTAGGAGTAGGACTCCTACTAGGAGGGGGAAAGAAGTGGGGAGGGAGAGGGAAAGGGGGGCGCCGCCCCCCCTCTCCTAGTCCAATTCGGACCAAGGGGGGAGGAGGCGCACGGCCCACCTTTGGCTGCCCCTCTCTCTTTCCACTAAGGCCCATATGGCCCATTGCTTCTCCCGGGGGGGTTCCGGTAACCCTCCGGCTCTCCAGTTTTCTTCGAAATCACCTGAAACACTTCTGGTGTCCGAATATAGCCGTCCAATATATCAATCTTTATGTCTCGACCATTTCGAGACTCCTCGTCATGTCCGTGATCACATCCGGGACTCCGAACTAACTTCAGTACATCAAAACTCATAAACTCATAATATAATTGTCATCGAAACCTTAAGCGTGCGGACCCTACGGGTTCGAGAACAATGTAGACATGACCGAGACACGTCTCCGGTCAATAACCAATAGCGGAACCTGGATGCTCATATTGGCTCCCACATATTCTACGAAGATCTTTATCGGTCAGACCGCATAACAACATACATTGTTCCCTTTGTCATCGGTATGTTACTTGCCCGAGATTCGATCGTCGGTATCCAATACCTAGTTCAATCTCGTTACCGGCAAGTCTCTTTACTCGTTCCGTAATACATCATCTCACAACTAACACATTAGTTGCAATGCTTGCAAGGCTTATGTGATGTGCTGTTACGCCCTCGATGCGGCTATATCTCCCACGTGTCGAAGCACGACTTAGAGGCATAACCGCATTGAAAGCAATGTCGCAAGTGAGGTAATCTTCACGCAACCCATGTAATACATAAGGAAAAAGATACATAGTTGGCTTATAATCGCCACTTCACACAATACATGAATAAATCATTACATCATCCAGATACAATCAAGGTCCGACTACGGAACCAAAATAAAAGAAGAACCCCAAATGCGACAAAGGTCCCAATCACCCCCAACTGGGCTCCACTACTGATCAACTAGAACGAAACAACACAAAGGACAAGATCTTCATCAAGCTCCTCCTGAGCTTGGTTGCATCATCTGCACAGACTCATCGGCACCTGCAAGCTGGTTTTGGAAGTATCTGTGAGCCACGGGGACTCAGCAATCTCGCACCCTCACGATCAAGACTATTTAAGCTTATGGGTATGGTAAAAGGTATGAGGTGGAGCTGCAGCAAGCGACTAGCATATATGGTGGCTAACATACGCAAATGAGAGCGAGAAGAGAAGGCAAAGCACGGTCGATAAAAGTATGATCAAGAAGTGATCCTATAGCAACCTACGTCAAGCATAACTCCAACAACCGTGTTCACTTCCCAGACTCCGCCGGAAAGAGACCATCACGGTTACACACGCTGTTGATTCATTTTAATTAAGGTCAACTTCAGGTTTTCTACAACCGGACGTTAACAAATTCCCATCTGCCCATAACCGCGGGCACGGCTTTCGAAAGTTCAAATCCCTGCAGGGGTGTCCCAACTTAGCCCATCACAAGCTCTCACGGTCAACGAAGGAATAGACCTCCACCCGAGACATTCCGATCAGACTCGGTATCCCGGTACAACAAGACATTTCGACAGGGTAAAACTAAACCAGCAACACCGCCCGAATGTGCCGACAAATCCCGATAGGAGCTGCACATATCTCTTTCTCAGGGCACACTCAGATGAGACTAGCTACGAGTAAAACCCCTCAAGTTTCCCCGAGGTGGCCCCGTAGGCAGCTCAGTTCGGACCAACACTCAGAGGAGCACTGGCCCGGGGGGGTTAAAAATAATGATGACCCTTGGGCGCGCGACCCCCAAGGGAAAAGAAAAGGCTAGGTGGCAAATGGTAAAACCAATGTTGGGCATTGCTGGAAAAGCTTTACTTAAGGCGAACTGTCAAGGGGTTCCCATTATAGCCCAACCGCGTGAGGAACGCAAAATCCGGGAACATAACACCGATATGACGGAAACTAGGGCGGCAAGTGTGGAACAAAACACCAGGCATAAGGCCGAGCCTTCCACCCTTTACCAAGTATATAGATGCATTAATTAAATCAGATATATAGTGATATCCCAACAAGTAAATAAATATTCCAACAAGGAACGGCCTCCAATCTTCACCTGCAACTAGCAACGCTATAAGAGGGGCTGAGCAAAGCGGTAACATAGCCAATCAACGGTTTGCTAGGACATGGTGGGTTAGAGGTTTTACATGGCAATTTGGGAGGCTGACAAGCAAATGGTAGGCATCATAGCATTGGCATAGCAAAAGAGCGAGCATCTAGCAAAGCAAAGATAGTAGTGATTTCGAGGGTATGATCATCTTGCCTGAGATCCCGCAAGGAAGAAGAACGAGTCCATGAAGAAGACAAACGGAACGTAGACGAACGGATCCTCACAAACGCGACGTTCACGGAATCAACCCAAAGGAGCAAACACCGGAAAGGAGCAAACAATCATGGTAAACAACCATCACATAATCATGGCATGATGCACAATCAAGTATGATGCATGTCCGGTTTAATGAAACATGGCATGGCAAAATGCAACAGACAACACTACAAATTAAGTGGAGCTCAATAGGCAATGAGTTGCATATTGACGAAACACCACAACAAGTTATTTAGTTTGATCTCGTTTATGTACCCAAACAATATTAAATGTTGATTAACATGGTAAGAGGTGAAGCAAATGAAAACTACCTATCTAGTAAAGGTTAAATGAGGCCGGAAGCAACGAACAACAATTCCGGAAACTCCTCATATGCATAATTTAAGGTTTGGTACTGTTATGCCCTAAACAAAATTTTAGAGTTGTTAAACATGCAAAGCGATGCCACCATGTTAAACTAGGCAAAATTCTACCCCATTTACATATAAAGTTTATTAAAATCCGAGTTACGGTTATTTAGTTATGAATTAAATCATTTTAACATGGCATAGGAGCAAAAATTAAACAAACAGCATTTTAAACATTTCAAACATAGATGAAAGTTGGATATTATTAATCTACACAAAATTCTGAGCAAGTTTCATATATAAAATGTTTTAATCCGATGCACGGTTAGTGAGTTATTAAATGCATGAACCAAGGGGGCTAATCTGCAAAACAGCAGTCTCAGGAAATATAGACAAATCGTCCAGATCTGGAAAAAAACGATGTGGGCCGAATCTGAGGCAAGCCCAACAGCAGGAAAAAAACAGAGGCGGGGCGCTGGGGGTGCGGCTCACCCATGGGCTTGGCCCGGAGAGGAGGAAGTGGCAGGCCGAGGCGGGGCGGCGCGCTGGGCCGGACTCGGGCGCTGCGCTGGCCGGTGAAGCCGGGCCGGCCCACGAAGGAGGATGAGGCAGGCCGAACGAGGCCGGCTGGAGCTGGGCCGAAGGCGGGGAGGAGGTGGCCCACGCGGAAGGTCCACGCGGGCGCGGAGCGACCCGGTCGTCTCTCCCGATCCGATCGGGATCGAGGCAGGGCGGCGGTGGCGCTGGGAGACTCCGGCGACGGGGATGGCCGGAGCCGCGGCGGGCAACGCCGCTAGAAGCAGGCGGCGGTGGCGCTCCTCCTCGGGCTCGGATCGAGGCCGGAGTACTCCGGGACGGCGGCGGGGAGGTGTTCGGGCGACGGGGCGCGCTGCGGCGAGCGAAGGCGGCTGTCGGCGATGGCGGACGCGGCGACCGGCGATGGAGGCAGCGAGGCGGCGAGAGGAGGCGGGCGGTGGCGCTGGGCGGCGATGGATCTGAGTGGCGGCGGGGAGCCTCGGGCCCGGGAGGGCCTGCAGCGGGCCTCGCGGGCCACGGCGAAGTGGGGCGGCGCGGGCACTGACATGGCACGCTGAGATTGGCTCGGGCGACAGTGGAGCTGACGTGGCGCTCCCTGATTGGATGGAGTAAGGTGGCGGCGGTGAGCGGACATGTCCGGCGCGGCGCGGACGCGTCCGGATGCGCGGGGAGGAGTGGATCTAGGGTTCATCCGCGAAATGATCCAAAATTTCGGGGAGGGTGCTCTTTTATAGGTAGAGGGAGCTAGGAGAGTCCAAATGAGGTGCGGTTTTCAGCCACGCGATCGTGCTCGAATGCTCTATATGATGGAGCGGAGTTAGGTGGGTTTTGGGCCAAATTGGAGGGGTGTTGGGCTGCAACACACACGAGGCCTTCTCGGTCCCTCGGTTAACCGTTGGAGTATCAAACGAAGTCCAAATGGTACGAAACTTGACAGGCGGTCTACCGGTGGTAAACCAAGGCCGCTTGGCAAGACTCGGTCCAATCCGGAAATGTTTAACCCCCACACAAGAAAGAAAGTTAGAAACGACCATCGGAGGAAAACGAAGCGCCGGATTGCAAAACGGACAACGGGGAAAATGCTCGGATGCATGAGACAAACACGTATGCAAAAGAAATGCACATGATGACATGATATGCAATGCATGACACGCAAGCAATGACAAGGCGACAATAGCGAATAACTGAACGACACCTGGCACGTCGGTCTCGGGGCGTTACAACACTCCACCACTACGAGAGGATCTCGTCCCGAGATCTAGAATGGCACCGGAGGGACAACGGAAGAGATAAGAGAAGAGGTAAAAAACTAAGTTGCTTCTTTGACAAACGAGTGAAACCAAGGAACCTTGCGAGGTTGAACAAATTTGAGAAAGAACACAACTAAGGTGAATAAGGTCTTCAACATTCCGATAGAAAAGAGGAACAAAGAACATTGGGAAAAAAACTTTGAGGTTGGAGGGCAAGATATATATTGAAACCACTTCGGTTAAGAACTTAAGCAAGACTTGATAATATTCAAAGAACTTAAGCAAAAGGGTACAACACTCCGGTTAAATGGATAAGCACGAAAAGAACATGATCTTTGACAAACGAGACGATGGATTGAAAAGAGCAACATCACAATGACTCCGGAACGAAGGGAAACAAGATCTTGAGAGAGCACGGTTACAACAAATGCTAGAATGGAGTTGTTGAAAACCAACAACGAAAATAATAATCTTGATATGGTCTTATGAAATACATCTCAAAATTATGAGGTGACAATCTGCCACTCACGGGAAAGAATTGTATTTATAAGAACAAAAAGACGAGAAACTATTTCACCTGGAGGGTAAATGAAGAGCTTGGGTCAATTATACGTCTCACAGTAGCAAGATCCTTAGGGAAAGCTTTAGGTGAAACATAACTCAAGATAACTCCAATGACGAGATTGATGGATTTAAAATACCTTATTCTTAATAACAAGTGAATCATGAAAAATGAGCTCAGATTATCAAGAATGACATAATACCACCTCTGATAATATGGTAGAAAGAAAATGCACTCCGGATTACAAATATGAAGAAAGCTTGAGCTCCTCTGAAAAGAAAGTTGATGAACGTTTCAAGAAGGAATATAAATCCTTGATGAACCATCAAGTTGAGCCTCCACGAAGAACTCCGGTAACAAAAATGATGACCAAAGCAAGAGAAGTTGAAAACACAAGGTGAAACCTTGTAATGATTTAGATGGATCACCGTGATAATTAAAGCTTGGAACTCCAGGAAAGAAAGATAAGCACTTGAAACCAAGAATAAGTATGATGAGCCACTCCGGAAAAGAAATTGAATAAACTTGATGAAACAAGAATAAGAATTATGTTATGCATATCCTTCACCAATTAAATTGACGACAACCAACGGATTCGACATATTACTTATTCTCGTAGAAAAGATTAAGAGAGATATAGCGTCAAACTTGAGAAGGTATTGAACGAACCACCGGAAGGGTTGAAACAACGAATAAATTGATATGGTGACCAAGGAAGAGAACTCTTAAACGGACCACCGGATTAATTGTAAATGAACGAAGAAAAGATAGAGAAACACTGGGAAGAATTAGAAAATGAACAAAGATGCTTGAGAGGATTTAGATACATGAGAACAAAGAAATCACGAGCCGATTAAAGATCACTTGAATGAAGCACCGGTAAAATTGGAGAATGATAGCTGAAAGCTGAGTATGAATAAGTCTTCTTAAATGATGGGCTTTGGGTAAAAGGAATGAAAAACAACTCATAAAATGCTCCAGATGGGTGAAAAGAATTCTCACAATCGAAAAATAATTATGAGAGGATGGCAACAAGCTAGAATCACGAATTTTGAAGAGAGTGGAGCAAGATATGGAGAAAATTCTTCTTCAGTCTTCCAAATCTGAGAATTACGACGAGAAACACCCCCATGAATCGTTTAGACACTCCAGAAGAATCAAAACGAATAGGTTGAGCCAACGATGAAAAGAATTCGGCAGATCTTGGAGAAAACATAATACTTATGATAATTCATTCTTCCGTCAAACTTCGAAAGGAAATTGAGAATAACTCCGAGAAAATTAGAAGAGTCAGGTAAGATCCTGGGAAAAGACCTGTGGGTTAGGACTCACTCAAAAGAAACACCGTAGAACAATTCAAAAGAGAGAAAGCAACGGTTGAATTACATGGCTTGAATGAGATAACAATCTCGAAATAGGTTGAGATGATCTTGGATGACAAAACGAGCCTTCTGAGATATCTTCAGCACTCCGGAACAATTCAACAGCGAGAGGTGAATGATTAAGGATTGCACCGGCATGAGAAGGTATTTGAAACAAGGAAAAAGGATATGATCCACAAAGCTTGACTTGGTTCCACCGGAGAAGAAAAGAACGAAATATGATGAACTTGAACCTCCGTTAGAATCTTCATGAGAATCACCGGATAAGAATATTGACGGGAAAAGAATGGAGAGACTTCACATCAATAAGATGGATACTTGATCAATAATTCTGAATCCTTGAAGAAAAACAAGGGAGGGAGGATGGGAAAAACAAAGGCAACTTGGAGACGGATGAAACAAACACCGTTGAGAAGAACTGATACTTGATCTTGCGGTTGTTGAAATGATCGGATCCACTTGAAGAGAAGCACACCGGTTAAAAAGGATTGACAAAACAATCTCGATGATCGAGAAGGATTAGTATTCACATAGGAATATGAGAGCACCACTTAGGGAAGGTATGGAATCAACACTTGACATTGAAGCAACTCGAATACCACAACTCAAAACAAAACAAAGGTTTGGCTTGCAAAATAAGCTGGAACAAACATATGATAGAGATTTCGTCCGAAGTTTTCGTGGTGGGGCCTACACGGGCTCGATCGTACAGCACCATCATGTACAAGGCAGTGCACATGACATATGAAGCGTCCCTGAGTCGGCATAGCCAAGGACTCTTTAAGACACAACGAGACCACTGTAAAACCGACCGTGAATAGGCGGACCACTAGACGTCGAACCCCAATTTCATATCATACATCCGTCGGAAAGATATCCTAAGAGCTACTTGAATTCCCACCTATGAAACTCCCGAAATTTTCCGGTTATGCAATCAGGTGTTGGGGATACAGGGGAAGCATAATATCTCACCCAAACTAGCAAATCCTACATCCAGCTGTATCCATCCTTCAACACATAACCAAGAATCCTTCGGAAATCATCTACCTCAACCTTCGAAAAGCATCCATTATACAAGTTATGACGATACTCCTGAACTCCCCCCCTGTACTGGGTGGCGTCGAGGTTATCTCACCAACGAATTGCATACAAGAGATTTTCGATGTCGGCGTACTAAACTCAGGTATTCCAGAACTGCAACGATAAAATTATGACGACAACACCTCGGAGCTCAGCTCCCCGGGACACTTCCACTAAACCCCTGACAGGAGGTACCAAGACAATGTTCTCATCATAAAACCATCGGAATGATTCCAAGATACCCGCGTGATCCTAAAAAAATTAGTGAAATTTGAGAAGAGAAGAGTCAAAACTCTATGTCAGGATGCCTTACCAGAGCGACGAGGAGACTGGGAAGTAAAAAGAATTCCTAAACTCTCCGATATATAATTCCTAAATGACTCAAAACATTTTTCTAGACACAACTTGGCCGCTAAAAATGATCAAGCAATGGGGCTCCTAAGGTCGGTGAAGGCTCTGATACCAACTTATTACGCCCTCGATGCGGCTATATCTCCCACGTGTCGAAGCACGACTTAGAGGCATAACCGCATTGAAAGCAATGTCGCAAGTGAGGTAATCTTCACACAACCCATGTAATACATAAGGAAAAAGATACATAGTTGGCTTACAATCGCCACTTCACACAATACATGAATAAAGCATTACATCATCCAGATACAATCAAGGTCCGACTACGGAACCAAAATAAAAGAAGAACCCCAAATGCGACAAAGGTCCCAATCACCCCCAACTGGGCTCCACTACTGATCAACTAGAACGAAACAACACAAAGGACAAGATCTTCATCGAGCTCCTCCTGAGCTTGGTTGCGTCATCTGCACAGACTCATCGGCACCTGCAAGCTGGTTTTGGAAGTATCTGTGAGCCACGGGGACTCAGCAATCTCGCACCCCCGCGATCAAGACTATTTAAGCTTATGGGTAAGGTAAAAGGTATGAGGTGGAGCTGCAGCAAGCGACTAGCATATATGGTGGCTAACATACGCAAATGAGAGCGAGAAGAGAAGGCAAAGCACGGTCGATAAAAGTATGATCAAGAAGTGATCCTATAGCAACCTACGTCAAGCATAACTCCAACAACCGTGTTCACTTCCCGGACTCCGCCAGAAAGAGACCATCACGGTTACACACGCTATTGATTCATTTTAATTAAGGTCAACTTCAGGTTTTCTACAACCGGACGTTAACAAATTCCCATCTGCCCATAACCGCGGGCACGGCTTTCGAAAGTTCAAATCCCTGCGGGCAATAGCAACATACTAAACGATCGGGTGCTAAGCTAATGGAATGGGTCATGTCAATCAGATCATTCATCTAATGATGTGATCCTGTTAATCAAATGACAACCCTTTGTCCATGGTTAGGAAACATAACCATCTTTGAATAACAAGCTAGTCTAGTAGAGGCATACTAGTGACACTCTGTTTGTCTATGTATTCACACATGTATTATGTTTCCGGTTAATACAATTCTAGCATGAATAATAAACTTTTATCATGATATATAAGGAAATAAATAATAACTTTATTATTGCCTCTAGGGCATATTTCCTTCAGTCTCCCACTTGCACTAGAGTCAGTAATCTAGATTACTCAGTAATGATTCTAACACCCATGGAGCCTTGGTGCTGATCATGTTTTGCTCGTGGAAGAGGCTTAGTCAACGGGTCTGCTACATGCAGATTCGTATGTATCTTGCAAATCTCTATGTCTCCCACCTGGACTAGATCCCGGATGGAATTGAAGCGTCTCTTGATGTGCTTGGTTCTCTTGTGAAATCTGGATTCCTTTGCCAAGGCAATTGCACCAGTATTGTCACAAAAGATTTTCATTGGACCCGATGCACTAGGTATGACACCTAGATCGGATATGAACTCCTTCATCCAGACTCCATTCGCTGCTTCCGAAGCAGCTATGTATTCCGCTTCACACGTAGATCCCGCCACGACGCTCTGTTTAGAACTGCACCAACTAATAGCTCCACCGTTTAATGTAAAGACGTATCCGATTTGCGATTTAGAATCGTCTGGATCAGTGTCAAAGCTTGCATCAACGTAACCGTTTACGATGAGCTCTTTGTCACCTCCATACACGAGAAACATATCCTTAGTCCTTTTCAGGTACTTCAGGATGTTCTTGACCGCTGTCCAGTGATCCACTCCTGGATTACTTTGGTACCTCCCTGCTAGACTTATAGCAAGGCACACATCAGTTCTGGTACACAGCATTGCATACATGATAGAGCCTATGGCTGACGCATAGGGAACATCTTTCATTTTCTCTCTATCTTCTGCAGTGGTCGAGCATTGAGTCTGACTCAACTTCACACCTTGTAACACAGGCAAGAACCCTTTCTTTGCATGATCCATTTTGAACTTCTTCAAAATCTTGTCAAGGTATGTGCTTTGTGAAAGTCCAATTAAGTGTCTTGATCTATCTCTATAGATCTTTATGCCTAATATGTAAGCAGCTTCACCGAGGTCTTTCATTGAAAAAATCTTATTCAAGTATCCCTTTATGCTATCCAGAAATTCTATATCATTTCCAATCAGTAATATGTCATCCACATATAATATCAGAAATGCTTCAGAGCTCCCACTCACTTTCTTGTAAATACAGGCTTCAACAAAGGTCTGTATAAAACCAAATGCTTTGATCACACTATCAAAGCGTTTATTCTAACTCCGAGAGGCTTGCACCAGTCCATAAATGGATCGCTGGAGCTTGCACACTTTGTTAGCTCCCTTTGGATCGACAAAACCTTCCGGCTGCATCATATACAACTCTTCTTCCAGAAATCCATTCAGGAATGCAGTTTTGACATCCATCTACCAAATTTCATAATCATAAAATGCGACAATTGCTAACATGATTCGGACAGACTTAAGCATCGCTACGGGTGAGAAGGTCTCATCGTATTCAACCCCTTGAACTTGTCGAGAACGTTTTGCGACAAGTCGAGCTTTGTAGACAGTAATATTACCGTCAGCGTCAGTCTTCTTCTTGAAGATTCTTTTATTCTCAATTGCTTGCCGATCATCGGGCAAGTCAACCAAAGTCCATACTTTGTTCTCATACATGGATCCCATCTCAGATTTCATGGCTTCAAGCCATTTTTTGGAATCTGGGCTCACCATCACTTCTTCATAGTTCGTAGGTTCATCATGATCTAGTAGCATGACTTCCAAAACAGGATTACCGTACCACTCTGGTGCGGATCTTACTCTGGTTGATCTACGAGGTTCAGTAGTATCTTGTTCTGAAGTTTCATGATCATTATCATTAGCTTCCTCACTAATTGGTGTAGGTGTCGCAGAAACAGGTTTCTGTGATGTACTACTTTCCAATAAGGGACCAGGTACAGTTACCTCGTCAAGTTCTACTTTCCTCCCACTCACTTCTTTCGAGAGAAACTCCTTCTCTAGAAAGGATCCATTCTTAGCAACGAATGTCTTGCCTTCGGATCTGTGATAGAAGGTGTACCCAACAGTCTCCTTTGGGTATCCTATGAAGATACATTTCTCCGATTTGGGTTCGAGCTTATCAGGTTGAAGCTTTTTCACATAAGCATCGCAGCCCCAAACTTTAAGAAACGACAACTTTGGTTTCTTGCCAAACCATAGTTCATAAGGTGTCGTCTCAACGGATTTTGATGGTGCCCTATTTAACGTGAATGCGGCCGTCTCTAAAGCATAACCCCAAAATGATAGCGGTAAATTTGTAAGAGACATCATAGATCGCACCATATCAAGTAAAGTACGATTACGACGTTCGGACACACCATTACGCTGAGGTGTTCCTGGTGGCGTGAGTTGCGAAACTATTTCGCATTGTTTCAGATGTAGACCAAACTCGTAACTCAAATATTCTCCTCCACGATCAGATCGCAGAAACTTTATTTTCTTGTTACGATGATTTTCAACTTCACTCTGAAATTCTTTGAACTTTTCAAATGTTTCAGACTTATGCTTCATTAAGTAGATATACCCATATCTACTTAAATCATCTGTGAAGGTGAGAAAATAACGATATCCACCACGAGCCTCAACATTCATCGGACCACATACATCTGTATGTATGATTTCCAACAAATCTGTTGCTCTCTCCATTGTACCTGAGAACGGTGTTTTAGTCATCTTGCCCATAAGGCACGGTTCGCAAGTACCAAGTGATTCATAAACAAGAGGTTCCAAAAGTCCATCGGTATGGAGTTTCTTCATGCGCTTTACACCGATATGACCTAAACGGCAGTGCCACAAATAAGTTGCACTATCATTATCAACTCTGCATCTTTTGGCTTCAACATTATGAATATGTGTGTTACTACTATCGAGATTCATCAAAAATAGACCACTCTTCAAAGGTGCATGACCATAAAAGATATTACTCATATAAATAGAACAACCATTATTCTCTGATTTAAATGAATAACCGTCTCGCATTAAACAAGATCCAGATATAATGTTCATGCTCAACACTGGCACCAAATAACAATTATTTAGGTCTAATACTAATCCCGAAGGTAGATGTAGAGGTAGCGTGCCGACCGCGATCACATCGACTTTAGAACCATTTCCCACGCGCATCGTCACCTCGTCCTTTGCCAGTGTTCGCTTAATCCGTAGTCCCTGTTTCGAGTTGCAAATATTAGTAACAGAACCAGTATCAAATACCCAGGTGCTACTGCGAGCTCTAGTAAGGTACACATCAATAACATGTATATCACATATACCTTTGTTCACCTTGCCATCCTTCTTATCTGCCAAATACTTGGGGCAGTTCCGCTTCCAGTGACCAGTCTGCTTGCAGTAGAAGCACTTAGTTTCAGGCTTAGGTCTAGACTTGGGTTTCTTCTCCTGATCAGCAACTTGCTTGCTTCTCTTCTTGAAGTTCCCCTTCTTCTTCCCTTTGCCCTTTTTCTTGAAACTAGTGGTCTTGTTGACCATCAACACTTGATGCTCCTTCTTGATTTCTACCTCCGCAGCTTTCAGCATTGCGAAGAGCTCGGGAATAGTCTTATTCATCCCTTGCATATTATAGTTCATCACAAAGCTCTTGTAGCTTGGTGGCAGTGATTGGAGAATTCTGTCAATGACGCAATCATCTGGAAGATTAAATCCCATCTGATTTAAGTGATTATTATACCCAGACATTTTGAGTATATGCTCACTGACAGAACTGTTCTCCTCCATCTTGCAGCTATAGAACTTATTGGAGACTTCATATCTCTCAATCCAGGCATTTGCTTGAAATATTAACTTCAACTCCTGGAACATCTCATATGCTCCATGACGTTCAAAACGTCGTTGAAGTCCCGATCCTAAGCCGTAAAGCATGGCACACTGAACTATCGAGTAGTCATCAGCTTTGCTCTGCCAGACGTTCATAACATCTGGTGTTGCTCCAGCAGCAGGCCTGGCACCCAGCGGTGCTTCCAGGACGTAATTCTTCTGTGCAGCAATGAGGATAATCCTCAAGTTACGGACCCAGTCCGTGTAATTGCTACCATCGTCTTTCAACTTTACTTTCTCAAGGAACGCATTAAAATTTAACGGAACAACAGCACGGGCCATTTATCTACAATTAACATAAACAAGCAAGATACTATCAGGGACTAAGTTCATGATAAATTTAAGTTCAATTAATCATATTATTCAAGAACTCCCACTTAGATAGACATCCCTCTAATCATCTAAGTGATCACGTGATCCAAATCAACTAAACCATAACCGATCATCACGTGAAATGGAGTAGTTTTCAATGGTGAACATCGCTATGTTGATCATATCTACTATATGATTCACGCTCGATCTTTCGATCTCAGTGTTCCGAGGCCATATCTGCATATGCTAGGCTCGTCAAGTTTAACCTGAGTATTCTGCGTGTGCAAAACTGGCTTGCACCCGTTGTAGATGGACGTAGAGCTTATCACACCCGATCATCACGTGGTGTCTGGGCACGACGAACTTTGGCAATGGTGCATACTCAGGGAGAACACTTTTATCTTGAAATTTAGTGAGAGATCATCTTATAATGCTACCGTCAATCAAAGCAAGATAAGATGCATAAAAGATAAACATCACATGCAATCAATATAAGTGATATGATATGGCCATCATCATCTTGTGCTTGTGATCTCCATCCTTGAAGCACCGTCGTGATTACCATCATCACCGGCGCAACACCTTGATCTCCATCGTAGCATCGTTGTTGTCCCGCCAATCTTATGCTTCTACGACTATCGCTACCGCTTAGTGATAAAGTAAAGCATTACAGGGCGATTGCATTGCATACAATAAAGCGACAACCATATGGCTCCTGCCAGTTGCCGATAACTCGGTTACAAAACATGATCATCTCATACAATAAAATTTAGCATCATGTCTTGACCATATCACATCACAACATGCCCTGCAAAAACAAGTTAGACGTCCTCTACTTTGTTGTTGCAAGTTTTACGTGGATGCTACGTGCTTAAGCAAGAACCAATCTTACCTACGCATCAAAACCACAACGATAGTTTGTCGAGTTGGTGCTGTTTTAACCTTCGCAAGGACCGGGTGTAGCCACACTCGGTTCAACTAAAGTTGGAGAAACTGTCACCCGCAAGCCACCTATGTGCAAAGCACGTCGGGAGAACCGGTCTCGCGTAAGCGTACGCGTAATGTCGGTCCGGGCCGCTTCATCCAACAATACAGCCGAACCAAAGTATGACATGCTGGTAAGCAGTATGACTTATATCGCCCACAACTCACTTGTGTTCTACTCGTGCATATAACATCAACATATAAAACCTAGGCTCGGATGCCACTGTTGGGTTTCGTAGTAATTTCAAAAAAAATCCTACTCACACGCAAGATCATGGTGATGCATAGCAACGAGAGGGGGAGAGTGTGATCTATGTACCCTTGTAGATCAACAACGGAAGCGTTAACTTGGTTGATGTAGTCGTACGTCTTCATGGCCCGACCGATCAAGCACCGAAACTACGGCACCTCTGAGTTCTAGCACACGTTCAACTCAATGACGATCCCCGGACTCCGATCCAGCAAAGTGTCGGGGAAGAGTTCCGTCAGCACGACGGCGTGGTGACGATCTTGATGTATTACCGTCGCAGGGCTTCGCCTAAGCACCGCTACAATATTATCGAGGACTATGGTGGAAGGGGGCACCGCACACGGCTAAGAATATGATCACGTGGATCAACTTGTGTCTCTAGGGGTGCCCCCCGCCCCCGTATATAAAGGAGCAAGGGGAGGAGGCCAGTCGGCCCTATAGGTGCGCTAAGGAGGAGTCCTCCTCCTAGTAGGAGTAGGACTCCTACTAGGAGGGGGAAAGAAGTGGGGGGGAGAGGGAAAGGGGGGCGCCGCCCCCCCCTCTCCTAGTCCAATTTGTACCAAGGGGGGAGGAGGCACGCGGCCCACCTTTGGCTGCCCCTCTCTCTTTCC
>NC_041388.1:528185038-528210222 GCF_002162155.2 Triticum dicoccoides
TTTTCTCCGAAATCACCCGGAACACTTCTGGTGTCCGAATATAGCCGTCCAATATATCAATCTTTATGTCTCGACCATTTCGAGACTCCTTGTCATGTCCGTGATCACATCCGGGACTCCGAACTAACTTCGGTACATCAAAACTCATAAACTCATAATATAACTGTCATCGAAACCTTAAGCGTGCGGACCCTACGGGTTCGAGAACAATGTAGACATGACCGAGACACGTCTTCGGTCAAAAACCAATAGCGGAACCTGGATGCTCATATTGGCTCCTACTTATTCTATGAAGATCTTTATCGGCCAGACCGCATAACAACATACGTTGTTCCCTTTGTCATCGGTATGTTACTTGCCCGAGATTCGATCGTCGGTATCCAATACCTAGTTCAATCTCGTTACCGGCAAGTCTCTTTACTCGTTCCGTAATACATCATCTCACAACTAACTCATTAGTTGCAATGCTTGCAAGGCTTATGTGATGTGCATTACCGAGAGGGCCCAGAGATACCTCTCCGACAATCGGAGTGACAAATCCTAATCTCGAAATACGCCAACCCAACATGTACCTTTGGAGACACCTGTAGAGCTCCTTTATAATCACCCAGTTACGTTGTGACGTTTGGTAGCACACAAAGTGTTCCTCCGGCAAACGGGAGTTGCATAATCTCATAGTCATAGGAACATGTATAAGTCATGAAGAAAGCAATAGCAACATACTAAACGATCGGGTGCTAAGCTAATGGAATGGGTCATGTCAATCAGATCATTCATCTAATGATGTGATCCTGTTAATCAAATGACAACTCTTTGTCCATGGTTAGGAAACATAACCATCTTTGATTAACAAGCTAGTCTAGTAGAGGCATACTAGTGACACTCTGTTTGTCTATGTATTCACACATGTATTATGTTTCCGGCTAATACAATTCTAGCATGAATAATAAACTTTTATCATGATATATAAGGAAATAAATAATAACTTTATTATTGCCTCTAGGGCATAATTCCTTCACTTGTTTCAACGCATTGCAATACCGTTTTCGCTCACTTTTATCATTAGTTACCTTTCTGTTTTTATATTTTCATATTACAAAAACCTATATCTACCATCCATATTGCACTTGTATCACCATATCTTCGCCGAACTAGCGCACCTGTACAATTTACCATTGTATTGGGTTTGTTGGGGGACACAAGAGACTCTTTGTTATTTGGTTGCAGGGTTGCTTGAGAGAGACCATCTTCATCCTATGCCTCCCACGGATTAATAAACCTTAGGTCCTCCACTTGAGGTAAATTTGCTACTGTCCTACAAACCTCTGCACTTGGAGGCCCTACAACGTCTACAAGTTGAAGGTTGTGTTGTAGACAACAAGTGCTTTTCTGGCGCCGTTGCCGAGGAGGTTAGAGCTTGAAGGTATATCTTTAGATCTTGCAATCGAATCTTTTAGTTTCTTGTTTTATCACTAGTTTAGTCTATAAAATAAAACTACAAAAATGGAATTGATTGTGCCTCATATGCTTCATAATTTTAATATCTTTCGTGAAAATAAGGGTTCCAATAATTGTGCAAAAACGCTAGAAGAAGAATGCATTAAAATGGTTGGCACTAAATCTTTGAATGATGAGCATGATTGCAATGCTGTTAGTGCGTACTCTTTGAATATCCATAGTACTAATGATGATTGCATTAGTCATGATGAAAATGTCTCTTATAAGCATGTCAATTTTTGTGGAGTGCATAGAGTTTGCAAGTACACACCAAATAGGGAAGATAAATTTTGCAAGAGGCATAAGTATTTAGAAACTAAATGGTTGCAAGAAAGGCTAGATGTTTGTGCTGAACAACTAAATTTTCTTAGCCATCCTTGTGAACTTTGCAATGAACGTGGTCATTTAAATATCCAATGCAAATTGTTTCATGATCGAATCGTGTCCAAAAATTGTGATGACTTAATTTCCCTTGCACATCAAAATGAACTTAGTTTGCTTGTGGGTTATGAAGAAATGAAACATAAAACTAAGGATATTCCAGAATTTTCCCTTGATAAAGTTCTTGATTTTGATCTAGAGGAAATTTATATGTATTCTGCGGTGAATTGAATTGAAAATCCTTATATTGCCAATTACATAAAGACAAGAAAACAAATAGAAGATGAAGAGAATACTAATGAAAGGGAAGAGATTTCCCAATATCCTCCTATTCTTTCTTATGATGAATCGGGTAACAAGAAGGAGCCTTCTATTCAACCAATCTCATTAATAAGGAACTCAAAAAAGAGGGTTAAACCCATACTTAATGTGAAGAAGAAAAAGAAAAGATGGAGAGGCAGAGGTAAAAAGGTATCCCTCCCAAATGATGTTGCTCCTATTACTCATTGTGATGATGATAGTTGCTATACTATTGGTGCTATCCATACTATTAATGATGAGAGTGATTATGCTTATGATATGTGAAGGCCCAAGCTTGGGGATGCTATGTTTGATGAGAATGACATGTTTGAAAATTTATTTGCTGCAATTGATGTTTGTCCCAAGCTTGGGGATGCTATGTTTAATGAAGATGATATTTTAGTCTCCCAAGTTTTGATGAGTAAATTTATTATGATGATAGCATGCCTCCTATTTATGATGATTATATAGATGAAATTGGGTTTGGGAGAGTGTCAACTTTAGGAAGTAATGGTCCCACTATTTTGGAGGATGTTGAATCTTATTGTGATAATTATAAAAGTGGATTTGGAGAGGTCATGACTTTATTTAGTAATGATTCCACTATCTTGGAAGAGGTTTCAATTGATTATGATGAGAACAAAGTTGCTACTTATGATGATTAGTGTGATGATACTTATGTTAGAAAAAGTAGTGATGATTATATTTACAAAATTTGTCATGATCATGATTACCCTTTTCCTGAACATTACTCTTTTAGTGTGGAAACAATTTATAGTATTCAAGTTTCTTATGATACTCCCACTATTTCGAATGAGAAGAATTTTGCTTATGTGGAGAGTAATAAAAAGTCTATGCTTGTGGCTCATGAAAAGAATGCTTTATGTGATAGTTATATTGTTGAATTCATTCATGATGCTACTAAAAATTATTATGAGGTAGGAATATATGCTTGTAGGAATTGCAATAATACCAAGTTTCCTCTCTATGTGCTTAAAGTTTTGAAGTTATGCTTGTTTTGCTTTCCTATGCTAGTTGATTCTTGTTCCCATAAATTGTTTGCTCGCAAAATCCGTATGCATAGGAAGTGGGTTAGACTTAAATGTGCTAGTCATATTCTTCATGATGCTCTCTTTATGTTTCAATTCTCATCTTTTATGTGAGCATCATTGAAATCATCATGCCTAGCTAGGGGCGTTAAACGATAGCGCTTGTTGGGAGGCAACCCAATTTTATTTTTGTTCTTTGCCTTTTGCTCCTGTTTAGTAATAAATAATCTATCTAGCCTCTAGTTAGATGTGGTTTTATGTTTTAATTAGTGTTTGTGCCAGGTAGAGCCTTTAGGATCTTCTTGGGTGATTGTTGTTTGATCTTGCTGATAAAAACAGAAAGTATGCACTCACAAAAATAATTATCATTTTTTACTAGAGAGCGATAAAATACCAATTCCAACTGTAGTAGATCGATATAATTTTTATCCTGGTCATCCTAATTTTTTAGAACTTTTGGAGTCACAGAAGTATTCGAAATCTCCGGATTACTACACACTTTCTGTTTTTGACAGATTCTGTTTTCATTGTGTTGTCTGCTTATTTTGATGAATCTATGAGTAGTATCGGAGGTATGAACCATAGAGAAGTTGGAATACAGTAGATATTACACCAATATGAATTTGGAATGAGTTCACAACAGTGAACCATAGAGAAGTTGGAATACAGTAGATATTACACCAATATGAATTTGGAATGAGTTCACAACAGTACCTAAGTGGTGATTTATTTTCTTATACTAACGGAGCTTACGAGTTTTCTGTTAAGTTTTGTGTTGTTAAGTTTTCAAGTTTTGGGTAAAGATTCGATGGGCTATGGAATAAGGATTGGCAAGGGACAAATCTTGGGGATGCCCAAGGAACCCCAAGATAATATTCAAGGACAACTAAGAGCCTAAACTTGGGGATGCCCCAGATGGCATCCCCTCTTTCATCTTTGTTCATCGGTAACTTTACTTGGAGCTATATTTTTATTCACCACATGATATGTGTTTTGCTTGGAGTATCAATTTATTTTATTAGGATTTGCTTGCTGTTTGTATAAAATACTAAGATCTTAAATTATTAAATATTAGAGAGTCTTGACATAGTTACATAATTATTCGACTACTCATTGATCTTCACTTATATCTTTTGGAGTAGTTTGTCATTTGCTCTAGTGCTTCACTTATATCTTCTTAGAGAATGGCGGTAGTTTTATTTTGAAGAAATTGTTGAACTCTAATGCTTCACTTTATATTACTTTTAGAGTCTTAAACAACATGGTAATTTTCTTTGGTTATAAAACTAGTCCTAATATGATGGGCATCCAAGATGGGTATAATAAAAACTTTCATATAAAGTGCGTTGAATAGTATGAGAAGTTTGATACTTGATGATTGTTTTGAGACATGAGGATGGTGATATTAGAGTCGTGCTAGTTGAGTAACTGTGAAATTGAGAAATACTTGTGTTGAGGTTTGCAAGTCCCTAGCATGCATGTATGGTAACCGTTGTGTGACAAAATTGAAGCATGAGGTGTTTCTTTGATTGCCTTCCTTATGAGTGGCGGTCGGGGACGAGCAATGGTCTTTTCCTACCAATCTATCCCCCTAGGAGCGTGCACGTAGTGCTTGGTTTTGATGACTTGTAGATTTTTGCAATAAGTATGTGAGTTCTTTATGACTAATGTTGAGTCCATGGATTATACGCACTCTCACCCTTTCACCTTTGCTAGCCTCTCTTGTGCCGCGCAATTTTCGCAAGTACCATAAACCCATTATTTACCTTCCTTGAAATAGCCACCATACCTACCTATTATGGCATTTCCATAGGTATTCCGAGATATATTGCCATGCAACTTTCCACCGTTCTGTTTATTATGACACGCTTCATCATAGTCATATTGCTTTGCATGATCATGTAGTTGACATCGTATTTGTGGCATGGCCACCATTCATAATTTTTCATACATGTCACTCTTTATTCATTGCACATCCCGGTACACCGCCGGAGGCATTCACATAGAGTCATATTTTGTTCTAAGTATCGAGTTGTAATTCTTGAGTTGTAAGTAAATAAAAGTGTGATGATCTTCATTATTAGAGCATTGTCCCATGTGAGGAAAGGATGATGGAGGCTATGATTCCCCCACAAGTCGGGATGATATTTACGATGAAAAAAGAGAGAAAAGGAGAAGGCCCAAACAAAAAATGAGAGAAAAAGAGAGAGAAGGGGCAATGTTACTATCCTTTTTCCACACTTGTGCTTCAAAGTAGCACCATGATCTTCATGATAGAGAGTCTCTTATGTTGTCACTTTCATATACTAGTGGGAATTTTTTATTATAGAACTTGGCTTGTATATTCCAATAATGGGCTTCCTCAAATTGCCCTAGGTCTTCGTGAGCAAGCAAGTTGGATGCACACCCACTTAGTTTCTTTTGTTGAGCTTTCATACACTTATAGCTCTAGTGCATCCGTTGCATGGCAATCCCAGCTCACTCACATTGATATCTATTGATAGGCATCCCCATAGCCCATTCATACGCCTAGTTGATGTGAGACTATCTTCCTCTTTTTTGTCTTCTCCACAACCATCATTCTATTCCACCTATAGTGCTATGTCCATGGCTCGCGCTCATATATTGCTGAAAGTTGAAAAAGTTTGAGAATACTAAAGTATGAAACAATTGCTTGACTTGTCATCGGGGTTGTGCATGATTGGAGCATTTTGTGTGACGAAAATGAAGCATAGCCAAACTATATGATTTTGTAGGGATGAACTTTCTTTGGCTATGTTATTTTGAGAAGACATAATTGCTTGGTTAGTATGCTTGAAGTATTATTATTTTTATGTCTATTAAACTTTTGTCTTGAATCTTTTGGATCTGAACATTCATGCCACAATAAATAAAATTACATTGAAAAATATGTTAGGTACCATTCCACATCAAAAATTCTGTTTTTATCATTTACCTACTCGAGGACGAGCGGGAATTAAGCTTGGGGATGCTTGATATGTCTCCAACGTATCTATAATTTTTAATTGTTCCATGCTATTATATTATCCATCTTGGATGTTTTATATGCATTTATATGTTATTTTATATGATTTCCGGGACTAACCTATTAACCTAGAGCCCAGTGCCAGTTTCTGTTTTTCCTTGTTTTTGAGTTCTACAAAAAAGAAATACCAAATGGAGTCCAATTGACGTGCCAATTTTTGATGATTTTTTATGGACCAAAAGAAGCCCTCGGAGTAAAAGAGTTGGGCCAGAAGAGTCCCGAGCCTTCCACGAGGGTAGGGGCGCACCCTACCCCCTGGGCGCGTCCCCCTATCTCGTGGACGACCGGGAGATCCCCCCTGACGCGAGACCTACGCCAAAAATTCCTATAAATACAGAAACCTCCAGAAAATAACCTAGATTGGGAGTTCCGCCGCCGCAAGCCTTTGTAGCCACCAAAAACCAATCGGAACCCTGTTCCGGCACCCTGCCTAAGGGGGGATCCATCACCGGTGGCCATCTTCATCATCCGGGCGCTCTCCATGATGAGGAGGGAGTAGTTCACCCTCGGGGCTAAGAGTATGTACCAGTAGCTATGTGTTTGTTCTCTTTCTCTGTCTCGTATTCTTGATTCGGCACGATCTTGATATATCGCGAGCTTTGCTATTATAGTTGGATCTTATGATGTTTCTCCCCCTCTACTCTCTTGTAATGGATTGAGTTTTCCCTTTGAAGTTATCTTATCGGATTGAGTCTTTAAGGATTTGAGAACACTTGATGTATGTCTTGCATGTGCTTATCTGTGGCGACAATGGGATATTCACGTGATCCACTTGATGCATGTTTTGGTGATCATTATGAGTTCCGTGACCTTGTGAACTTATGCATAGGGGTTGGCACATGTTTTCGTCTTGACTCTCCGGTACAAACTTTGGGGCACTCTTTGAAGTTCTTTGTGTTGGTTGAATAGATGAATCTGATATTGTGTGATGCATATCGTATAATCATACCCACGGATACTTGAGGTGACATTGGAGTATCTAGGTGACATTAGGGTTTTGGTTGATTTGTGTCTTAAGGTGTTATTCTAGCACGAACTCTAGGATAGATTGAACGGAAAGAATAGCTTCGTGTTATTTTACTACGGACTCTTGAATAGATCGATCAGAAAGGATAACTTTGAGGTGGTTTCGTACCCTACAATAATCTCTTCGTTTGTTCTCCGCTATTAGTGACTTTGGAGTGACTCTTTGTTTCATGTTGAGGGATAGTTATATGATCCAATTATGTTATTATTGTTGAGAGAACTTGCACTAGTGAAAACATGAACCCTAGGCCTTGTTTCAACGCATTGCAATACCGTTTTCGCTCGATTTTATCATTAGTTACCTTGCTGTTTTTATATTTACATATTACAAAAACCTATATCTACCATCCATATTGCACTTGTATCACCATCTCTTCGCCGAACTAGTGCACATATACAATTTACCATTGTATTGGGTGTGTTGGGGACACAAGAGTCTCTTTCTTATTTGGTTGCAGGGTTGCTTGAGAGAGACCATCTTCATCCTACGCCTCCCATGGATTGATAAACCTTAGGTCATCCACTTGAGGGAAATTTGCTACTGTCCTACAAACCTCTGCACTTGGAGGCCCTACAACGTCTACAAGAAGAAGGTTGTGTAGTAGACATCACGCACCCCCAGGTGCTGCTCTGGACCAATGGATGTCTTCTAGTCCATAAAAAATCCGCAAAAAGTTTCAAGGTGTTTGGACTCTGTTTGATATTGATTTCCTGCAATGTAAAAACAAGCAAAAAAAGCAGCAACTGGCATTGGGCACTGGGTCAATAGGTTAGTCCCAAAAAATGATATAAATTTTCTATAAAATGATTGTAAAACATCCAAGAATGGTAATATAATAGCATGAATACTTCATAAATTATAGATACGTTGGAGGCGTATCAACGTCTCGCCTAAGCAGGGGACGCCATGATGGCTAACAGTAGTATATGGGCCGCAGGAGGATGAACACAAGATTAACTTCCTGAACGAGTTATCGGAGCGTAGATCGCTATGCCCAGGACTGTGGCTAGTCATTGGAGATTTTAACCTAATCCTATATGCGGCAGACAAAAATAACTCCAACTTGGATCGGAGAATGATGGGGAAATTCAAACGTTTTGTGGATAATAACACACTCAAGGAGCTCTTCTTGCTTGGGCGCAAATTCACATGGAGCAACGAAAGGGAGACGCCACGCTCACAAAGATAGACCGCGCTTTTGTCTTCGTGGATTGGGAGCTAGAACACCCAGAATGCATGTCGCAAGCTTTATCGACCGATTACTCAGACCATTGTCCGCTACACCTCGCGCTCCAAGAGCACATGCGGCTAGGAGGAGGTTTCGTTTTGAGAAGTTCTGGGTCAAAATGGACGGATTTTTGGACGTCGTCAAGGAGGCATGGGTTTGCGCTCTGGATATTACAGATCCTTTGATGCGTCTAGATATCATGCTTTGGGACACGACCCGAGTGGTTGCCACATGGGGACAAGAGGAGATGGGATATATCAAGCTGCAAATTGCTATCGCAAATATAGTCATCCTGTGATTCGACTACGCCCAGAAAAACCGTACACTTATGGAAGAGAAGAGATGGCTTAGAAGTACCCTAAAACAACTTGTACTAGGGCTGGCATCCCTAGAGAGGACCATCGCTAGACAAAGGTCGAGAATAACATGGCTTCAGGAAGGTGACGCAAACACGTAGTTGTTTCACTTGACGGAGAATGGGAGGCGTATGAAGAACTACATACCTTCTTTGACCATGGAAGGGCGTATTATCACAGATCATAAAGGCAAGGAGGAAACCTTCTACAAGCCTTACAAGGACCCGTTAGCCAAGGATGGAGCCCGAGACTACACACTCGATTTCGAGGGCCTTGGTGTCATGCATGTGGACCTCTCTGAGCGGGATTGCGTGTTCACTGAGGACGAGATTTGGGCGGCAATCGGCGGATAAATAATGTGTGTGTTTTGAAGGTTGGTGTCGGTGTCAAAACCGGCGGATCTCAGGTAGGGGGTCCCGAACTGTGCGTCTAGGCCGGATGGTAACAGGAGGCAGGGAACACGATGTTTTACCCCGTTTCGGGCCCTCTCGATGGAGGTAAAACCCTACGTCCTGCTTGATTAATATTGATGATATGGGTAGTACAAGAGTAGATCTACCATGAGATCAAGGAGGCTAAACCCTAGAAGCTACCCTATGGTATGATTGTTGTCTATGGAGTTGATGTCCTACGGACTACAACCCTTCGGTTTATATAGACACCGGATAGGGTTAGGGTTACATAGAGTCGGTTACAATGGTAGGAGATCTTGAATATCCGCACCGCCAAGCTTGCCTTCCACGCCAAGGAAAGTCCCATCCGGACACGGGACGAAGTCTTCAATCTTGTATCTTCATAGTCCACGAGTCCGGCTGAAGGTATAGTCCGGCTACCCGAACACCCCTGAATCCAGGACTCCCTCAGTAGCCCCTGAACCAGGCTTCAATGACGACGAGTCTGGCGCGCAAATTGTCTTCGGCATTGCAAGGCGGGTTCCCCCTCCAAGTCCTTCATGGAAGATTGTAAACACCAAGAGTAGTGTCCGGCTCTGCAAAATAAGCTTCCACATATTGCCATAGAGAGAATAATATTAACACAAATCAAATCTGCTGACGTATTCCGCAGTGCGTCATCACACTACAGCCAAGTCCTTTACTCGAATCGTTTTCACTTTTCCACCTCAGCGTGTTTTGCGAGGTGGTTTCCTTGGCACGTCTTGTCAAAGCAGAGATCGTGCACCCCCCTTTTACGGGATTCTCATCAATACGGATGTGGGTAACCCAATCATGCCCGTTAGCATGTTTTCTCGATTAAAGGCGAGTCCCAAACGGTTACGGGGAGGGCTCCTGGTATTCAACCTCTTATAAAGAGACCAGGGCCTTAATCCCAAAACAAGTTCGCCCGCCGCCTCGAATTCCAACACCCTAGGCTCTAGATTCCGGGCGCCTCGGACCTTCGACAATGTTTGGTTCCGACCTTCAAGGCCGATGGATGCCCTCCTCCGTCACGGAGGAGGACGTGCTAAAGTTGAGAGAGGCTAAGTTCTTGACCGTCGAAATTTTGCACAGGTTGCTTGCTCAAAGGCAGGCTATCCCCAGTCCCCAGCCCGGTGAGAGCGTAGTGTTCATGTCTCACTTCCTTCGGGGGTTAGGCTTCCCGATGGATCCCTTTGTGAGGGGACTGCTGTTTTATTACGGGCTGGAATTCCACGACTTAGCTCCGGAGTCCATCCTCCATATCTCCTTGTTTATCGTTGTATGCGAAGCGTTCCTCCGTGTTACCCCTCACTTCGGCTTATGGCACAAGACCTTCAAAGTGGAGCCGAAGATGATCAAGGGACGGCACGCAGAGTGCGGAGGCGCTGTTATAAGCAAAAATGATGATGCTCCATGGCCCGAGGGCTCTTTTCAAGAGGAGCTAGGTTTGTGGCAACGAGAGTGGTTTTATATCACCGCTCCCCGGAGCACCAAGTGGGTGGCGCCTCCTGCCTTTCGCTCGGGTCCCCCACCACGGCTAGCGTCATGGGTCAACAGAGGGTTAGATTGGGGTTTTCCCAAAGACGTGCCCTTGTTACAGGGCCGAATTAAGGATCTCTTGAAAGGAGACCTTAGCTTGGTCAAGGTGACGCAGGTCATGCTGATTCGCCGAATATTGCCCGGCAAACGTCACCCCCTTCGCCTGTGGGAGTTTAATCCAGAGGGACCGCGAGCTCTCCAGAACTTTATGGGCGCAACGCCCACGGAGATGTATAAATTGTTCTTCGAATCACAAGAGATTTATCCGGATTTAACCGAGGACGCAGGCCTAAGCCGCAATCGCCCGGATACTCAAGTAGGCAACCTTGTGCCCGGACCTTCTATCCGTATAATTGTCATCAACTTGCCCCTAAAAGAGCCGTCCTTTTAAACATGAGTGGATAGCGAAGGCAAAGCTGATCAGGTGTCCGGCTCCCCTTCCTGAAACTAGGCCGGATCCCGTGCTGGTCAGGATGCTGGAGATAATGCCTTTGGAGGGGGAGGACAAGGAAGCTATGGCCTCCTCGAAGGAGGCTGCTCCGGAGGCAGGAACCGACAATTCTTCTCCTAAGGGGAAGAAGAGAGCCACCTCTGACGACCCGGAAACCATGGCCTCGAAGCGGGGGAGAAAATCCTCGTCAGAGGGTCCGACTCTGGGGAGTTCCTCGGCCGGACTACGCCCTCAAGGGGATCAGCCCTCCAGCGAGCCATAAGTGGAGAAAGATTTTCCTTTTGAGGGATGAGGGAAATCCTTGATTTATATCTGAGAAGATTAACCAAACCTTTACCTTGTAGCTCGGGCCTCAGCCCTTCTCAGCAGAGCTCGTCTTCGGGGGATCTCCTTCCGGAGATGATGGAGAGCGGGACGCCTCCCCCTGCCGTGCCGCCTAGCGAGGCGGGCGACCCTGAGGTGTCGTCGCGGAGGGTTTCTCCGAATCCAATAGGGGCGGAAGGTAGCTATGCGGGCCCCCGAGGTTCTCCACGTCCGGCCTTCGAAAGAGGTCATGGGACGAGCCCGACACCGTCTGGTGCTCGGCTGGAGGAGCTAAAGATTCTGCTGGGGCGAGCTTCTATCTCAGAGGAGCACCGTGCATTGATGGGCACAGTGATTGAAAGGATTTCATCCGCCAAGAGCGGATTGCATGAGGCCGTCAAAAGTTTACTGACAGGTTTCGAGGTACATTAGATAATGTACACTTTTGTCAATTGCGCATGAATAAGATGCCCCCTGTGTAGATAGTAGCCCTTGAGACTCTGCGCGTCGTCAAGAAATGACGGCACGCGGAGGATCATAATCCCAGGTCTAAGATGTTGCCTTTGAATGTAGGCGGCAGGGTGTCCGGAATCGAGCCGAACTGACGATTTTACCAAACTAAAGCGGCAACTGGACGTGGCAGATGCCGACATCACGCTTGTCAACAAGCGGCTTGATGAGGCTCAAGGTATGTAATTCCTCGGGCGGCATCAGGTAAGAACAGTTTTATGCCTGTGTCTTACGATGTGTGTGCTTGAAGCAGATGATGCGGCCGTCGTGGAGAGTCTTAGGGCAGAACTTGCCCGAGCGAAAGAACAAGCCAGAGAAAGTGATGCGGCCACCAAGAAAGCCATTGAAGAGCTGAGAGCCGAACAGGCTGCTCATTGCCGAATCAAGGAAGAGATGGCCAAGATGGCCGAAAAGTTAAAAAGCGCTACAGACCGTTGCAGACTTCTTAAAAAAGAAGACTAGGCGAAACAGACGGACTTAGAGAAGGCTGTTGCCAATGCCAAGGACGCGCGCTCTGCGATGAGAGCTGCGAAGGAGGAGCTGCGTCAGGCCGAACAGATTGCGGCTGGAAAGCCCTTTATGCTGCGAAGGAAATTTTGCGATCCGAAGTTTGCTCCATTGGACCGGATGTGGAGTGTGGAGGATACCTATCTGGACTTGGCAGCGAGTGCTGTTGATGCGACCGAACACTTTCGAGATCAGAAAGATCGCGAAGTGGAAAAGCTTTTCTGGTCGCAGTTTCACAATCCAGAGCGTCCACTGGCAGTGGACGATCGTTTGGCTCAATGGGCCGAACTGAATAGGTTGTCCGGACTCGCCATGAAGTACGTCATCGGTCACCTGTGGCCGGGGAGATTGGAGCCGAAGAGTTATTTCAGCTTGGTGCAGCAATTCCTTGACGCGGTGCCGCGTATAAATGCAATGAAGAGGTCAACATGCATAGAGGGCGCTAGGATGGCTCTTGCCCGTGTTATGACATACTGGGCAGAGATGGAGACCACCGTTGTTGCGTCCCGAGATTCGGACAAAAGCCGAGTACCCTCCAAGCACTATTTTCAGGAAGTTCTTGAAGGCGCTCGTGTAATAGAGACGCAGTGCTCGAAAGATGCTATGTTATGATAGCATATGTAATTATAAAGTAATATTTTGATAAACTGTAGTGGCCTTTTTTATACTTGTGCCTTCAAGTATTGGGAACACCTCCTGTGCGGCCGTTTTAAGATATATATATATACAAAATTTGAAAGATGGCAGTCGTTGGCTTCAGCCCCCACGCACATAGTGCGGGGGTGCTCGCAGAAGACGCATTTTCACACTTAACCCAACGTCTTGGTCCTACAAAGGAGGTGATAGCGCAGAGGGCCAGGCAACCGGACTATAATGCTTTAACACTTTCACTTAGCCATAGGAGTTTGACAGTGAGACTATTTAGGTAGCCCCTTGGTGGCGACTGCGCTCGTCCGAGTTCGGGGCGCGTATGTGCCTGACCGGGAAGCGGTCCTTCGTTAAAGCAGAGGAATTCGATAGATTCTGATAGGTCATCGAGTGGCTGACCAGTCTCACGCTACATCATGACAGTCAGTTTTCGGCTTTCTCTACTGTGGTGCTCGCCCGGCCGAACCGGGGCACAATCGCAGTAATTCTCCTGGTGCTACCTTAGCCGATAGAGCAGAATGTAAGGTAGCCGAACTCAGGAGCCGGGCAACCCAACATTTGACCAAAGACATGATTCGGAGCTGATGCATATAATGCCAAAACTCGCGACGCCGAACACTCCCTAAGGTGTTCGGTCTTTATGAGTGCGGGCGAAACAACACTCTTTATTAAAAAAGCCCCTAGTGTCCAGGTACGTGCAAAAATTCTGACGTGGCCACATGCCAAGACGTCAGCCTCCTCCTTGGTTATATCAGAAAAAACCAGGGGATGTGTAGCAACAAGAGACAGTAAAAAAGGTTTACGCAGGGTCTTAATCTAAAAAGAATCCTTTAGGATGGGTCCCTACTGCACGTCTGCGCCTGTGTCTCCGTTGTGCCGTATCCTGGAGGGGCGCCGCACGACGTTCATCTGTAAAAGAGAGGAACTGAGTTGAAAACGGGTCGTGCCGAAAAAGTTTAAAATAAACAAAGTATAAAGTAAAATATATAAGATTGAGCTTTATTGTCTCTTATTGTATATGCGTGGAGCCCCTAGTGCGGGGGTATATGGCCACTAAGCCTGCATCAATGATGATTTTGCACCGAACTCGTCTATCTGCGTTCGTGGTCTTGAATGACCTATTTCGAAGTTTTTTGGCCGGTGAGGCCATTTTGCTGTGGGGCTGTCAAAGCGGCCGCACAGTCCTCCGCTTGGGGAGGCGCACTTTAGTGCTTCCCCTTCAAAGAGATGATGCCTCATGGACCGGGCATCTTAAGCGTAAGAGATGCATAATGCGGTATTGCGTTAAAGCGAGCGAAAGCTTCGCGTCCCAGTAGTGCTTGATAGCGACTTGAGAATGGGACGATATGGAAGGTCAGCTTTTCGCGGCGGAAGTTATCGGCAGAGCCGAATATGACTTCGAGCCGGAGAAAACCCATGCAATGGGTGTCCGGACCAGGTATTACCCCTTGAAAGGAGGTTTTGCTGCGGCGGATTCTTGCTGGGTTTATCCCCATGTGCTGGATTGTATCCTGATATATCAGGTTTAGTCCATTGCCGCCGTCCATAAGGACATTTGAAAACTGGAGTCCGCCAATTATTGGGTCGAGTATCAAGGCAGTCCAGCCTGCATTCTTGATATTTCTAGAATAATCTAGCTGATCGAAGATGATCGGTTTTGACAACCAGTGGCAGGACCCTTTGGGGATGGGCCGTGTGGTGCGTACCTTTATGGGCGCCGCACGTTTTGTTATGTGAAGTAAGTTCACTATTTTTACTTCTTGTGCGAAGTTCTTTTGTTTCCTGGAACTCTGCTTTTGGGGTTCGTCCTCGTCTTCGCTTGGTGTGTCGAGCCCCTTGTGTTCGGCATTGAGTCTGCCGGATTGTTTGAAAACCCAACAGTCTCTGTGGGTATGGTTAGCAGGCTTCCCGGGAGTACTGTGTATCTGACATATCCTGTCCAGGATTTTATTTAGGTTGGATGGATCGTCCCTGTTATCCTGGGGGGCGATTTTGCCTAATTTTGTCGTGAGCCTTTGAATCCGGCATTGACTGTCGTGCTCTTCGGACTTTTGTCCTTAGTCCGGCGACGGTCCTTGTTGCGTCGCGATTTTCCGTTTCCATCCCTAGTTTCGGATGTACTTGGGTCGCTGGGGCTGCACCTTGCCAACCAGCTGTCCTCCCCTGCACAAAAGCGGGTCATGAGGTTTGTTAGTGCGGCCATTGTTCTTGGCTTTTCTTGGCCGAGGTGTCTGGCGAGCCATTCGTCTCGGACATTATGCCTGAAAGCTGCTAAGGCTTCGGCGTCCGGACAGTCGACTATCTGATTCTTTTTAGTGAGGAATCTATTCCAGAACTGCCGAGCTGATTCTCCGGGTTGTTGAGTTATGTGACTAAGATTGTCTGCATCCGGAGGGCGGACATAGGTCCCTTGAAAGTTTGCCCGGAAAGCATCCTCGAGCTCTTCCCATCTTCCAATTGTGTTTTCGGGAAGGCTTTTAAGCCAATGCCGGGCTAGCCCTTTAAGCTTAAGGGGTAAATATTTTATGGCGTGGAGATCATCTCCTCTAGCCATGTGTATGTGGAGGATATAATCCTCGATCCAAACTCCAGGGTCTGTTGTTCCATCATATGCCTCTATGTTTACGGGTTTGAATCCCTATGGAAATTCATAGTCCAGGACCTCATCGGTGAAACATAGAGGGTGTGCGGCGGCCCTGTATTTTGGTGTGCTGGATTCTGATGATGGCTTCATAGCATTGCTTACGAGAGCTTGCTTTCTTGGCCCATAAATGGACCTGACTGGGCCATGATGTGAATCCTTAAGTGGGTCGCATGCCGATTTAAGTGCGGTGCCGCTTGCCGCTTTATGGGGTCTTCTATCCGACCGTGTGGCTTTCTCATTTTTTTGAATGCGAGGGCTCTAGGGCCTCTTCATCGAATTCAGGCAGTAGCTTTCTTTTCGGATAGCTTTTAGTGTGGCGACCGTCGCCGTATTTATCTGCGGTATTGATTACTTTGCTCCATCTAATTCGGAGTGCATCTTCCACTGTTTTTAGCTTCCGCTTCTGCTTTTTTAGGCTGCGTGCAGTTGCAACGAGCCTCTCGTGGAGATTCTTCTGCTCCGTGGGTTTATCCAGCGTGAGGTCGTCCGGAATGCCGTTTTTGCCGGAGGAGGGATGTTCGGTTTCTCTATCCGTGTTGCCCTGTTCGGACGGTTGCTCTAAGGCCTGCTCGTCGTCTACCGGCTCGTCTTGCTCTATGGCTGGGTTTTTATCGAGGCGGGGCTTGGGTCGGCATTTACGCCGACGCTTTGATTGCTTTTCGAGGGGTCGATCTCCCGTTCCATCCCCTTTTTCCTCGTTGTCGCTTCCTTTAGGGGTATCCACCATGTACACATCGTGAGATGAGGTGGCCGTCCAATGCCCTATGGGCGTTGGTTCGTCGGTATCTCCTGCATCGTCATCCATGTTGTCGATGTCTCCGGAGTCGAAGTTGAGCACGTCGTTCAAATTGTCGATAGCGGCTACCAAGTGGGTGGTGGGTGGGCTTTGAATTTCTTCATCGTTCGTATCCCATCCTCGCTGACCATAGTTCGACTAGGGCTCTCCTGATAAGGAGAGAGACTTGAGAGAGTTCAGGATATCGCCAAAAGGCGAGTGCTGAAAGATGTCTGTGGCGGTGAACTCCATTATTGGCACCCAATTGGATTCGATTGGCAGGGGCGCGGGGGGTTCGGAGTCCGGGGAGGAGTCCGGATCCTTGGAGTCACGAGTCATGCAGAGTTCGGGGCTAGCGTTCGGCTCGATCGCCTTTGAGATCGCAGCCCCCGAGGTGACGTCCAACCGCTCGTCCTCGATTGGCGCAATAGGCTCCGAGTTAGGGGTCGGAACCGATGCGTGTGCGGCCTCCAGGGCACTGTCCGGAGGCAGAGCTAGATCATGCCCCTCGAGATAGTGCGGCGCGCTTGGCCGTGGCTCGAACCCGTCGAAGATCAAGTCTCCGCAGATGTCAGCCGTGTAGTTTAAACTTCCAAACCTGACTTGATGGCCAGGGGCATAGCTTTCGATCTACTCCATGTGGCCAAGCGAATTGGCCCATAGAGCGAAGCCGCCGAAGACGAAGATCTGTCCGGGGAGAAAAGTCTCACCCTGGACCACATCGTTGTTGATGATCAAAGAGCCATCGGGCCTAAAGGCGACTACACAGACGAACTCTCAATGAAAGCACCAATGTCGGTGTTAAAACCGGCGGATCTCGGGTAGGGGGTCCCGAACTGTGCGTCTAGGCCGGATGGTAACAGGAGGTAGGGAACACGATGTTTTACCCAGGTTCGGGCCCTCTCGATGGGGGTAAAACCCTACGTCCAGCTTGATTAATATTGATGATATGGGTAGTACAAGAGTAGATCTACCACGAGATCAAGGAGGCTAAACCCTAGAAGCTAGCCTATGGTATGATTGTTGTCTATGGAGTTGATGTCCTACGAACTACAACCCTCCGGTTTATATAGACACCGGATAGGGTTAGGGTTACATAGAGTCGGTTACAATGGTAGGAGATCTTGAATATCCGCACCGCCAAGCTTGCCTTCCACGCCAAGGAAAGTCCCATCCGAATACGGGACGAAGTCTTCAATCTTGTATCTTCATAGTCGAGGAGTCCGGCTGAAGGTATAGTCCGGCTACCCGAACACCCCCTAATCCAGGACTCCCTAAGTTGGCGTCGAAGATTCCCTTCCAACCAATATAATGCTTGGACGCCGCGTTGAAGGCATGTACAATGGTACTATCTTAGTAGTGTCACGTAGGATAAAGATGGGGTGGATGAGAGAACTCATAAGAGAAGGCTTGTCTTCTCTTATTTAAGAGAAGACAAGAGATGATCTCTTAACACAATATGCCTCACCATGTTTTTAGGAAGAGCTAGTTATTGACAATAAGGCTAAGAAATGATCCATTTTAGACATTTTTTCATCTCTAAATTACATGCATGACTTAAGATGAGACTATCTTATTAACCATTGTACATGCCTTGAGGGACCCGATCCTAGTTAGTAGACATGGCACTCTTGGCCGACCTGGACGCCATGTTGATGGGACGAGACTTGCCTGCTCCCCCGGCGTGTGCCCATCGGTGCTCCCGCGTACGTGGCTTAATTTGATTGGAACAAAATAAGATACGGCCCCACCCCCTTAAAATCAGGGGGAAGATGATTAGATTAGAAAGAAAAAAGAAAAAAAGACAACCGTAGGATGAAGTGGGAGTACGGATGGGAGTATGGGGAGGGAACAGGCAAGACGGATCCGTGTTGATGGGCAGGATGCCGCGTGGTGCGTCCAAGGTGGACAGGGGAGATGGACCACTGCCACATTTTGTTTGGCTAGCAATGCTTATAGGAAGGCACAAAGCAATGTCACGCTATAGTGGCACACGGGTCACTTGCTAGCGCTACTGAAATATCTAAGCTCGGGTGACATGTCATGACATCTAAGGCATATTAATTGCCTCACTTCTTGGCCATATTAATTGTCAAGATGTTATGATGTTTCTCCCCCTCTACTCTCTTGTAATGCATTGAGTTTTTCCTTTGAAGTTATCTTATCGGATTGAGTCTTTAAGGATTTGAGAACACTTGATGTATGTCTTGCATGTGCTTATCTGTGACGACAATGGGATATTCACGTGATCCACTTGATGCATGTTTTGGTGATCGTTAAGAGTTCCGTGACCTTGTGAACTTATGCATAGGGGTTGGCACACGTTTTCGTCTTGACTCTCCGGTAGAAACTTTGGGGCACTCTTTGAAGTTCTTTGTGTTGGTTGAATAGATGAATCTGATATTGTGTGATGCATATCGTATAATCATACCCACAAATACTTGAGGTGACATTGTAGTATCTAGGTGACATTAGGGTTTTGGTTGATTTGTGTCTTAAGGTGTTATTCTAGCACGAACTCTAGGATAGATTGAACGGAAAGAATAGCTTCGTGTTATTTTACTACGGACTCTTGAATAGATCGATCAGGAAGGATAACTTTGAGGTGGTTTCGTACCCTACAATAATCTCTTCGTTTGTTCTCCGCTATTAGTGACTTTGGAGTGACTCTTTGTTTCATGTTGAGGGATAGTTATATGATCCAATTATGTTATTATTGTTGAGAGCACTTGCACTAGTGAAAATATGAACCCTAGGCCTTGTTTCAACGCATTGCAATACCGTTTTCGCTCGATTTTATCATTAGTTACCTTGCTGTTTTTATATTTTCATATTACAAAAACCTATATCTACCATCCATATTGCACTTGTATCACCATCTCTTCGCCGAACTAGTGCACATACCATTGTATTGGGTGTGTTGGGGACATAAGAGACTCTTTGTTATTTGGTTGCAGAGTTGCTTGAGAGAGACCATCTTCATCCTACGCCTCCCATGGATTGATAAACCTTAGGTCATCCACTTGAGGGAAATTTGCTACTGTCCTACAAACCTCTGCACTTGGAGGCCCTACAACGTCTACAAGAAGAAGGTTGTGTAGTAGACATCAAGCACCCCCAGGTGCTGCTCTAGACCAATGGATGTCTTCTAGTCCATAAAAAATCCGCAAAAAGTTTCAAGGTGTTTGGACTCTGTTTGATATCGATTTCCTGCGATGTAAAAACAAGAAAAAAGCTGCAACTGGCATTGGGCACTGGGTCAATAGGTTAGTCCCAAAAAATGATATAAATTTTCTATAAAATGATTGTAAAACATCCAAGAATGGTAATATAATAGCATGAATACTTCATAAATTATAGATACGTTGGAGACGTATCAACGTCTCGCCTAAGGAGGGGATGCCATGATGGCTAACAGTAGTATATGGGCCGCAGGAGGATGAACACAAGATTAACTTCCTGAACGAGTTATCGTAGCGTAGATCGCTATGCCCAGGACTATGGCTAGTCATTGGAGATTTTAACCTAATCCTATATGCGGCAGACAAAAATAACTCCAACTTGGATCGGAGAATGATGGGGAAATTCAAACGTTTTGTGGATAATAACACACTCAAGGAGCTCTTCTTGCATGGGCGCAAATTCACGTGGAGCAACGAAAGGGAGATGCCACGCTCACAAAGATAGACCGCACTTTTGTCTTCGTGGATTGGGAGCTAGAACACCCAGAATGCATGTCGCAAGCTTTATCGACCGAGTACTCGGACCATTGTCCGCTACACCTCGCGCTCCAAGAGCACATGCGGCTAGGAGGAGGTTTCATTTCGAGAAGTTCTGGGTCAAAATGGATGGATTTTTGGACGTCGTCAAGGAGGCATGGGTTTGCGCTCTGGATATTACAGATCCTTTGATGCGTCTAGATATCATGCTTTGGGACACGGCCCGAGCGGTTGCCACATGGGGACAAGAGGAGATGGGATATATCAAGCTGCAAATTGCTATCGCAAATATAGTCATCCTGCGGTTTGACTACGCCCAGAAAAACCGTATACTTACGGAGGAGAAGAGATGGCTTAGAAAAACCCTAAAACAGCTTGTGCTAGGGCTGGCATCCCTAGAGAGGACCATCGCTAGACAAAGGTCGAGAATAACATGGCTTCAGGAAGGTGACGCAAACACGCAGTTGTTTCACTTGATGGAGAATGGGAGGCGTATGAAGAACTACATACATTCTTTGACCATGGAAGGGCGTATTATCATAGATCAGAAAGGCAAGGAGGAAACCTTCTACAAGGCTTACAAGGACCTGTTAGACAAGGATGGAGCCCGAGACTACACACTCGATTTGGAGGGCCTTGGTGTCATGCGTGTAGACCTCTCTGAGCGGGATTGCGTGTTCACTGAGAACGAGATTTGGGCGGCAATCGGCGGATAAATAATGTGTGTGTTTTGAAGGTTGGCGTCGAAGATTCCCTTCCAACCAATATAATGCTTGGACGCCGCGTTGAGGGCATGTACAATGGTACTATCTTAGTAGTGTCACGTAGGATAAAAGATGGGGTGGATGAGAGAACTCATAAGAGAAGGCTTGTCTTCTCTTATTTAAGAGAAGACAAGAGATGATCTCTTAACACAATATGCCTCACCATGTTTTTAGGAAGAGCTAGTTATTGACAATAAGGCTAAGAAATGATCCATTTTAGACTTTTTTTCATCTCTAAATTACATGCATGACTTAAGATGAGACTATCTTATTAACCATTGTACATGCCTTGAGGGACCCGATCCTAGTTAGTAGACATGGCACTCTTGGCCGACCTGGACGCCATGTTGATGGGACGAGACTTGCCTGCTCCCCCGGCGTGTGCCCATCGGTGCTCCCGCGTACGTGGCTTAATTTGATTGGAACAAAATAAGATCCGGCCCCACCCCCTTAAAATCAGGGGGAAGATGATTAGATTAGAAAGAAAAAAGAAAAAAGAAAAAAAGACAACCGTAGGATGAAGTGGGAGTATGGATGGGAGTATGGGGAGGAAACAGGCAAGCCGGATCCGTGTTGATGGGCAGGATGCCGCGTGGTGCGTCCAACGTGGACAGGGGAGATGGACCACTCCCACATTTTGTTTGGCTAGCAATGCTTATAGGAAGGCACAAAGCAACGTCACGCTATAGTAGCACACGGGTCACTTGCTAGCGCTACTGAAATATCTAAGCTCGGGTGACATGTCACGACATCTAAGGCATATTAATTGCATCACTTCTTGGCCATACGATACGATCTAGGAAGAAGGCAAGAGCGCGACTCCGAGATCACGGGACCACCGCACGAGACAACGGCTGCACGCTGCCCCTTCGCTAGAGAAGGCGACATCTCGCATATGTAGCTAATTAACATGATGAAAACCCAACGCTCCCGTCGCTATACATAACCAGATTGATAGCTCCACCGAGCTAGGCCACATGAACGCGCATGAGCTGGCGAAATTGAGCTACCAATCGTACTCTGGTTCCGGTCATGCTCATGCATGATACACGAGAGAATATATACAAAACACCTTTCCGGTCCTTATTTATCAACAGTGATCCATCCATGTCCTCTGATGCGTCGTTTCCTTGTTCCATTTTTAGCTCCAAAAGACGCTCTTGCTCGACCGATCGAATGTGTGTGTCCTTTTCTTATTCCGTTTTGTAACAGCTTTTAATCGATCGATCGCATACAGATTCTGTTGCCATAAGATCTGATGCTTTCAAGCGATGCACGGTTTCCTCTGATAATAATACAATTGATCTTCTTTGCTCTTCCGAAGATTATCTAATCACAAGGATTAGATGGATGAAACAGAAGCTTATCCATCATGGAACGTTCACCTCTTTGATGAGCCTAATATGATTCACTGGATATTATCCTTGAATCGGGTATTCTCCATGAAATCTATGTACTTAGACTTAATACACTCTGATCTAATTCTGAAATCAACTATAAAACACCAGATATTCAATTCGGTGTCCAGGCTCATCTCTATCCGGTGAACAATAAAACTAAAAGAAATACTAAAAAAATTAAAACTTCAGAAAAAAAAATTAGGTGAAAGATGTTCCAATACGTGATGTTCGTGTCAAATTTTAGCTTGTTCGGACATCTAAGGAGCTCGTGACAAAACACCGTGGATAAAAAATTAGGTGAAAGATGTTCCAATACGTGATGGTCGTGTTAAATTATGCATCCGAGAGCCAAAACACCATGTCCGGACGCGGGCGTCCTATAAAACACCTCTTACTGCAAGTTACTTTGTGCTATATGAAATTCAGAAATGACATGATCTTTAACACACAAACTCTTATACATTTTCTGCAGGTTATATACATAACCACCGCTTGGATCCATACGTGATCATCACTCAACCATGCAGTAGGCAAGGAGCATATGGCTATTGGATGCAACTGTTGGGAGATGGTAGCATGAGATACTTACAACCGGTTTGGATGACGATCCAATAATAGGCTAGGTGTTTTAGGGGTTGTTTGAATAGCTAGATTATAGAGAACTAGTTTCCCTTAAACCCGATTTCTGGTGTAACTACCTAAAACATAGTTTGAATTATCTAACAAACTCGCAGATATACTAAACTGAGTTTTTCAAAAGCCCAAAAAACGAGTTTATACAAAAACGACTAATAGATGTTTTTATATAAACGTGTTTTCTATATGCACCAGGAGATCAACGAAGTCCCAGGTGCAGATCATGGTAAACTCCACTGGCCGTGACAGCAGCTCGCCGATCTCGGCCAGGTACCCGTGCGATGCTCCACCGCCTCGATGGCCGTAGACTTTGGCCGCGGCTGCCGCCTCCATGGTGGAGGTGAACTTCACAACGACCGCCGTCCATATGCAGATATGCTCCAGCTTGTAGGTCATATGTGAGTTGCATGTACGTGGAGATCCACGGCGGAAAGAATTTGTCACCGGAGGGACGTTCGACGGGGACCTGGACCGACATGTATGACACCGGCGAAGGAAGCAGAGCACGATCAGGTGATAAGCGCGACCACCCTGGCGACCACGCTGACAACCGCGCACCTCCGCCGGAGAGTTGTTTACGGTGTGGTCGTCCTCCACTGTGCGTGTAGGTGCCAAGAGCGAGCGGAAGCACTGCACCTCCATGATTTTTTCTCTCCCCAAAACGAAGAACTCAAAATCGTGCTTTTCTGTTTTCCCATCCAAACAAGGTATTGTATGTACTTACCTTAACAGAATAACTAACAAAAACTGGTTTTTCTAAAAATCCTCCAAAAACTCGTTTTCTAAAATCTTACATCTAATTCCCCATATCCAAACAACCACGTTATTTTGACATGTTTTCGCCGGTTGTGGCAATTTTTATCTTCAATTTACTTTGGCTCTTTTTGTGAGCTTGTACTGAATTTTTGGACAATTTGCTTAATGATATGGCTGCATGCATCATTCTGATGCAGAGGCTGAAGTGACCCTTTTTCAGAAAAATCCATAATGCGACTAGCACCGTCCATTTTCTTAACATGTTATTAGGACAGTGGTGCTCACCATCAAGGCCGTGGAGATCTCTGTCTCACAAATAAAGAACACGGAATAGAGTTTTTTAGGGCACGTGAAAAAGAGATTTTTTTTAGACAAATGCGGAAAAGAAACAAAAACGCGTGTTCAGGGCTACATGAGATTTTTTTTTTGTAGAGCCCGACTAGAAAGCTACTATTAGAAACATGCGGATTATGCTTCCCACGCTGGTCGTGGAATAGGAAAACAAACGCACAGCCCTGCCCGTTAGTCTGGTTCTACCTTTTTTTCTGATCATTTCCATTTTTTGGTTTTCCTTTTCTAATCGGTCAATTCATGCACTTTTTTGAAACCGTAAATGATTTTCAAATTCATAAAATTCTTAAAATTGGGAGTAACATTGAAATTCATGAATTTTCTAAATATGCAAGCATTTTAAAAATTGGTGGACAACTTTCACACAGCTGTACATTTTTTGCAATTTGTGAAAAAAATTAGAAATTCGTGAACTTTTTTCAAACTCACAATTGTTTCTAGAAAATATGATTTTTTTTCAAACTCATGAACATATTTTGAAATTATGAACATTATTGAATTTATGGAACAATTTTAAATTCGTGAATTTTTGAATCTGTGTAGAATTTTTTGACTCGCTTAACATGTTGAAATCAGTGAACATTTTTTGAATTGATGAACAGGTTTTGCAAATTGGGAACAATATTTTTATTCATGAACATGTTTTGAATCGGAGAATGTGAAATTCAGAAAAAAATATTAAATTCATCAACATCTTTTTGATCTCATGAACATTTTTCAAAATTTTGCACATTTGTTTTCCAAAATTCGTGAATATTTCGAAAATTTACTTTTTTACTGTCAAAAATATTTGTTGGAATGCGGGAATATTTTTCCATTCACGATTTTGTTTTGAAATATTATCAAATAAAATAGAATCATGAACTTTTTTAATGTTCAAA
>NC_041388.1:528210447-528218588 GCF_002162155.2 Triticum dicoccoides
AACACCCTGTCCATTAAATAGGAGGTTCCTTTGCAATGCAGCAAGGGAAAAGGCTAGGGAGTAAATTCAAAGGGGTACCCGACATTTGCTTTTGGGGAAACTTACGTCCGGTTTTTATGTGTTTCTTGATCAATTTTACTGGTATGTTTATAGAACTATTTTTGTTATTTTTCATTTTTACTATTTTCTTAGTTTATTTTTTATTTTTTTCATGTTTTCCCTTTTCCTTTTTAAAAATGATAAATGTTTTAAAATTCCATGGAAACTTTTAAAGGCCGAAGCTATGCGTCAATGAATTATCCTAGGTAGAGTTTAGTCATCGCTGGCCGTTGAATCTGTCGCGTACCTGTCGGATCAACGCATGAAACAGTCAACGCAAAAGACCCCCCCCCCCGGCCGCCACCCACCCACACAACATACTCCTTCCCAAAACACAACACTCTGCACCTGCTTCATCATCACACACGTCGTTTCCCTTACATGGCTCGCGGGCCGTCTCTCGCAATCGTATCTCCCCATGCCTAATCACTCTCACTGCAGAACAATGGCGACGATGTGGGAGGGGTTTGCAGCATGGCATCATCATCACTTCATCGCTTAAGGATCAACGGCGTTGCAACGAGGGGGCTTGCAGTAGTGGTGGTTCTAGTTCTCACGTAGCCAACTTCCTCTTGCGGTCCGGCCACAATTGCTAAAGCACGAGATATGTTGCTTATGTTGCGCTGGTTCCTATCGTTTGTGTGTTATCTGGACCCGTACGAACTCTTAAGTCCATCAAACATGGAACTTGGTAAGATTACAAGTGACTCCCAACCATTTGGGATGCACTCACGGTCCAAGAGTAACAAGCATAAGCAAAGTCACTTAATAAGACTCCTTAAAATATCTTCAATCAGGCATTCTCCCAAGAATCCAAAATAACACTCTCTCACAAGAATAGGATTGTGATGAAGGAGATGAACTTGATTAGTAGGGATGCAAGAAAGAGATGTCCAAAAACCAAGAAATGAACATGGAGTTACCCAACACTTCTATTTTATTTTCTTGCCATGGATATCTTCATCTATATATGGTGATGATTCATGGAGTGGAGTGCAGTGGGATGTGGTGGTGTTGAATGGCTTTCAATGAGTGAAATGACTGAGCGCAATGGTATGAAATGATTATGATTTTTTGCACCCACAAAGGGATATGGTAGAGAAGATATAGCGAGAGTCCAAAATCTTACAGTTACTGAAAAGTATTAAGGGGTCGAATCCACTGGTAGGAAACTAGGGGAACCGTTGAACCTATTCAAATAAGTTTGAACGAGCAGGGCAATGTTCAGGGATAAGGGGAAATACAATACTTGAAAGTACTGATGACAAAGTGAGCAGTGGTCCCAAAAACAAAAGGCAACCCCTTTTGCGAAGATAGAACAACTCAAAAGTACCAGTAAAACCATCGATCAATAGTGTCGTTCAAAACAGAGCAGTTCTTAGAACCAGAAATTGCAAAAAAGCGCTAATCCACATCTTATGAAGTATTAGTCGAAGAAACAATGGATGTACCAGGCTTAGAGAATTAGACCGAGAAGGCATGGAAGTTTGCATGAAAAATGTTTTTCTCAGAATTGGTGTAGCAAACATACAAAGTTTCAAATTGGATTGGCTAGGTAATCCCAGAACAAACTGGATAATGGTTTTGAACTATTGAAATGGGGTTTGACATCTGAGTATGAATAGCCCCAGTGGCAGTGCCACACATAAGTTGTGGGGTCAGTTTTACCCCACATCTTTTGTGAAAAACATATTCTTGAGGCTGGCTTCACCGCTTGGTAGCCCTAAGTTGTTTAGTAGTATTGGAAGGAAAACTTTTGAAGTATCAGATCTTAGAGAAACTCATACAAAGATTATCTATGAAGTGGGTCTTTGGATGAATTTGGCTTATGATCTTCTCTTGAAGTTTGTACCAAAGTATTTGCTTGTACTCCTTGACGGCACCAAAATCTTTCTGTAGCCTCAGTAGGGTGGTGAGCATGATCAGATGTTCTAGGTGGGATCACACATGGGGGTTTTTACCCGGTTTCAGTCCCTCGTGGTCGAGGTAAAGCCCTACTCATGGTTTGCTTTGATTGGTTGTGGGGGAAATACCTCATGTGAGGGGTTTACAATATGCATGGATTGTTACTACCAGGACGATGACAAAGTGTCAAATGATCTCGAACTACCCCCTAGTCTCAGCTCATAAAGAGGTATGAGATCTAGGGTTACATGTTCCTAACCGACCTAGAGCCATGATCTTGAACAAGAGCCATGATCGATAGAGGGTCCTTGGCTTGCATGCCAAGATGAAGAACCTCCAAGAATTCAGACTCCCTGTTGGGCCGATGGCCCTCGTCACACCCTGTTTTGTTAGGCCCTGGGGCCAGCCCTTTCCGGCTGTTGAGACACCCCCGAGCTTGTCTAGAGTTGGCTATTATTCCTCTTAAACTTCCCAAGGATGAAATCAAGGAGGGTTCCTCTCCTATGAAATGAGAGGATTAGTCCGAAATTCCCATGCCCTAGATCCACGCGACGACCGATTCTAGTGCGATTTTCACGGCAACAACTCTTGCGTGGCATCTCGTGCTTGGTTAGCTGGTCATAGTGGGGAGTAACTTAGACTAGTAACATGCATATATTACTAGCCTATGTTATAACCTCTAGTTTATTTATTAGGTTGTAGACTCGTGTTGTCTTGATATGTGTGATGTTACGGTAACATATTATGTTACCATAAGTTTCTCTTTCCTCGTTAATTACTTGCCACATCATTTATTTTGCATAGATATGTGTGACATTATCACTTATGTTATTCTTACTATGACTAGCCTTATAAAAGGGCAGGGGCGTGCGCCACCGGATAGCCTTCCTCATTGTTATTATTTTTTCCTCCTCGTGCTCGCCCTCCATCATTAATGATAGGGGAGATCCATATTTATCCGTCCACGGTCACATCCGTGGACACATGTACTGGAGCCGTCCATCCAACGTGTGTCCTAAACGTACGCCTTTGGGGTTTTTCTATGTCCGGAGCACTCAAATAATATAGCAATACACAATTCGTCCATAAATAATATGCAAATATCCTAGTATAACAACAGTTCAAATATAACAAATATGAGATCCGAAATATAATCGGATCTAAAACAAAATTTTCAAATTCGTCGATCTAAATTCGACGGTAATCGAGTTGGCAAAAGTTGGTCATCCAGATGATGCGCTTTCCGAGTTTCATCCAATAATGCATGAACTTGAATGGCCTACTCTCCACTGTTTGGTAAAGCGAAGCGGCAAGGCAAGGCCTAGGTGGTGACCGAAGGAGGAGAGAGGCGACGTCGGGCTAAGAGGATGCAGACATAGAGCAAGGGGGAAGGGGCGGAGTAGGAGAAAACGGTTGTGGGAGAGGAATTTGAATGGACCAACGTGTCCGGACTCCGGCAAACTTCGTCCAGTTTGTAGCCGGTTGGTGAGAATTCGGACACATGGACCCGTCCATAGACGTTTATGATGCCGTTTTGAATAGCAAAAATAACATCCGGATACGTTGGTCCAGACGTTTTGTGGACGACGTGGGGATGCCTTTATGCTGCCCTGCGGAACTAGTGGCATCGTAAATCTCCCGCGGCTATACTATTAGAGCATTGTTAATAATACAGCCAGCAGCTGGCTATATGATGTTGACACGTCATCTATAGCCAAACTTATAGCCGGCAAGTATAATCGTTAGATGTAAATATAGATGTAGATAAGTACTACTTTGTTGATACATAGCCACCACCTTCCTCTCTCACAAAATGTCTAGGAACACGTGCTAAAGCTGGCTGTTAGTTTGTAGTCCGCTTCTTCTCTCTCTTCTTCTTCTTTCTTTTTCAACTGAGCACAAATATACTATTTCAAGTCTTTCTCCCCGCCTACATCATCCTATTACACTTGTTCTTATGGCTATTGAACAAATGGAAGTTGAATACTCTAGCAATGATAAAATCTTAGGACACTCGAAAGCATCAGAACAGAACTTATGACGATTAAGAACCGAACGCACTCGTACATGCAAAGCAAGAACAGTTTGAAGTTGCAAAAAAGAACAAGAAAAGTCGCACAAATGGACACCGCTTTTGTCTGAAAATGATGGATTCAGTCGGCTTGCGAGGGGCCCCATTGTCTCGTAGCAAGGGGCCACTCGTTCATGGGTGGGGAGCGGTGGCCAAAGCACTAATCAATCCCGAAGACGTGGCCGATACAGCTCCTGTCAAAATCGCTTGTGTAGTAGTAGTAGTAGGAGTAGTAGCTAAAGGCAGGACCCGACTAGATGCGAGTCATTCGTCGGCCCGATCTTTCACGGTACTAGCAGCAACAACAAGAAATTCCGGTCAAGCAAAGATACAAGACCGTAATATCAAAAACTGGCGTCGAGCAGACGGAATCAACTCCACGCGTAGCAGCGACAAAATCCGTCACGGATCAGCAAAAGCAAACACGATATTTGGTATCCCCAGACATGAGATGTTTTCTGACTATTATTCAACTCACGACAAAACAAAACTTGACCCTTTACACGGCCAGATCGGCCAGTATTTAAGGAGCACGCAGGCTCTAGTTCCTAAACCGACTCTAACCTTCCGTACTCCACGTAACAAACCATATCTCTTTTCCTAGTCAAACCTGAAACCCAAGTACTAGTAGGACTCTCTTTTATCTCAACTAATTAATCTCACCTAATTAACTATTCGGCCAACCGATCACCTAAAAAAAACTTGGACTACGTACTAGTGCTAGATGGAGCCCATACAAAAAATATCCAGTACGGAACTTTCTATGCAACACACGGAGTTCTGAACGTTGGTCTGACTTCATCTGGTTTTGCTTCTGGTGATGGTATTTTAAGTGCAATTGTACCCACCATTAAAATATTAGAATTTGTAGCTGGATCAATCTTTGCAAATGCAGTAGTGGACACATCATCCCCTCCCCCTTGAAACAAAACCGTCCTCGGTTTTGCTGTAGATTTGATAACCTCCTTTTTCAGAAAAACATTTGCACCCACCCTGATTTCTCCAGCAAACATCGACCGTAGCACACGTCGTCTTCCGGCATCCCAAAAGGAGTATGTGTTGGACCGGCCTTCATGTGTGGCACGGCGGTCATATTGCCATGGCCTTCCCAACAATAACTGGCATGCATCCATCGGCAAAACATCACAAATCACTGTATCGGCATACTCACCAACCGAAAAACTTAGTCGGACCTTCTGAGTAACTTTCAATTTGCCCGATTGATATAACCATTCAACACAGTGTGGTTGTGGATGCTTCCAAGTAGGCAATGCTAAAGCATCTACCAAGTCCTTGCTCACCGCGTTGGTGTAGCTTCCTCCATCTATGATCAACTTGCAATTAATGTTATTGATTTTGCATTGAGTTTGAAAAATATTCCATCGCTGCCCCTTATCCTCAATGCGATCTTCTTGCACCCGTTGCACCATCAAAGACGGATATGATTCAGCAGCTTCAAAACTCGCAACCACATCTTCAACATCTTCAGATTTTTCACCAGAAGTGTCAGAAACTGCCTCTTCATCACTAGCGGATGCATAGCCATCTCTCGTGAGCAACACTCTTTTCTCATTAGGACATTCACGCTTCATATGTCCCCTTCCTCCACACTTGAAACACTCTATGTCACTAGTGCGTCTGGTCGACTGTGCACTAGAATCAACCATTGACAGTCCTAATTTTGAAGCATCCTTTTGCACGGAACCATGTGAGCGATTTGATGATGTCGCCCTGGAGCTAGGGCCGACATCGTCACTCTTATACTGCGAGCGTCGCCATGTGTTCAAAGTGGTAGTGGGAACAATGTTGACTTGGCGTTGCTTAATCTGTTGTTCCGCACGCACAGCTTGGTGCACAAGATCTTGTATGTTGTAGTAGACCACCATCTCAACACGATCCTGCACCTCGATATTTAGCCCGTTAAAGAAACGAGCCATAGTCGCCTCCGGATCCTCCGTTGTCCCTGTACGTATCATAAGCAATTCCATCTCCTTGTAATATTCATCAACACTCATATTACCTTGAGAGAGCCGCTGCAACTTGTTGTACATATCTCTTTTATAGTGCTCAGGAACAAAACGTCGCCTCATGAATTCTTTCATACCTCGCCAAGTCGTCGGCCGATGTCTTGAACGACAAATTTGATTCCACCAAATTAGCGCGTATCCGGTGAACTCAATTCCAGCAAGTTGAACTTTCTTCTCCTCGCTATAATGATGGGCATCAAAAATTTGATCAACACGCATCTCCCACTCCAAATAGCCTTCTGGTTCGCACTTGCCGGAGAACGAAGGGATTGAAATTTTTATGCGCCCAATTCCATCATCCAAAGGCACACGCACAGCTTGACCAACTCGGTCATGCACTCCACCACGAACGGATGTTTCGGGACGAGGCTCATAGTGTCGTGGTCGTGGCGCGTACCCCGCATGGTCAATGCCATCATCGAAACCATCATCTCCAGCATGAGGGTGTGCCGCCAAACGGCGATCATGCACGCCGGTATGTCCATCGCGAGCTGGTGGTGCATAATGCAGTGGAGCAGCCGGAGCAGTCTGTGGTGGTGCAGAATTTGATGCCGGCATATTGATGATGTCTGCCAAACCATCAAACCGAGTGATCAGGACATCTATCCTTTTGCCGAGCGCATCATGACATTGCTTGATGTAGTTGCATGTGTGGTCAAAACCATCCCGAATATTTTGAGGAATATCATCCGCGTACACTGGACGTACAATTTCCTGAGAATTAGCAACAACCTCGTCTTCCTTGTTGACCGAGGTCGATATCTTGATCAACACAATACCGTGAACAACCTTAGCTCTGAATACCACTTGATAAAGACCCGACTAGATGCGAGTCATTCGTCGGCCCGATCTTTCACGGTACTAGCAGCAACAACAAGAAATTCCGGTCGAGCAAAGATACAAGACCGTAATATCAAAAACTGGCGTCGAGCAGACGGAATCAACTCCACGCGTAGCAGCGACAAAATCCGTCACGGATCAGCAAAAGCAAACACGATATTTGGTATCCCCAGACATGAGATGTTTTCTGACTATTATTCAACTCACGACAAAACAAAACTTGACCCTTTACACTGCCAGATCAGCCAGTATTTAAGGAGCACGCAGGCTCTAGTTCCTAAACCGACTCTAACCTTCCGTACTCCACGTAACAAATCATATCTCTTTTCCTAGTCAAACCTGAAACCCAAATACTAGTAGGACTCTCTTTTATCTCAACTAATTAATCTCACCTAATTAACTATTCGGCCAACCGATCACCTAAAAAAAACTTGGACTACATACTAGTGCTAGATGGAGCCCATACAAAAAATATTCAGTACGGAACTTTCTATGCAACACACGGAGTTCTGAACGTTGGTCCGACTTCATCTGGTTTTGCTTCTGGTGATGGTATTTTAAGTGCAATTGTATCCACCATTAAAATATTAGAATTTGTAGCTGGATCAATCTTTGCAAATGCAGTAGTGGACACATCAGCGCGTGTGCAGTCGCCGTCGCACTGCTCGCTCAATGAGACAATGAGTGTGCCGTGTGGCAGAGTGTGGTGGGGGGAGTGACGGAGCGCGCCGCACCAGGGTAGGTACCAGTAGTAGTACTACAGTACTAGCAAATCACGCGGTGGTACAGTCACGCCATATACGTGCCTCCGATCGTCCTAGATCCTCTGGCCAATAAGGGCGCGGTCGATGTGACACGTCGCCCAAATCCTGTGGCGGAGAGAGCACGATGCGACTTGTCGACTTGATTATGCTAGATATTTAGGCGCAGCAGCGCTGGCTAGTGAGGGACTGGATACTGTGCTAGTACTATTGTCGTCTTAATTATTTTCCTGGCTTTCCTTTTAGCAATGATGGTACCCCTTGTAGGCAAGGCTGTGGATTGTACGATATGTCATTGATTGTAAGCTGTAGCATATATAGGGTACAAAGGGCAAGCATATCTCAACCATATCCTCTATACAAGGGAAGGATCCGGAGATACCCATAGACTAGGAAAACAAATAAAGGAGAATCCTAGCTGCCTAAATACATACGATC
>NC_041388.1:528218897-528231281 GCF_002162155.2 Triticum dicoccoides
GCTAGTGACGCAGAGACGGGACCGGAACTCCTCGAAGGTAGACGTCGGTAACCCCTTGGTCATAACATCGGCAAACTGCTGAGCGGTGGGAACATGTAGCACACGAATGCGGCCGAGAGCCACCTTCTCACGCACGAAATGGATGTCCAGCTCGATGTGCTTCGTGCGCCGATGATGAACGGGGTTGGCGGAGAGGTAAACAGCCGAGACGTTGTCACAGTATACAAGAGTGGCACGTGAAACGTCATGATGAAGCTCCTGAAGAAGTTGTCGTAACCAAGAACACTCGGCAACGGCGTTGGCAACAACCCGGTACTCTGCCTCAGCACTGGAACGGGAGACCGTAGGCTGTCGTTTCGACGACCAGGAGATGAGAGACGGCCCCAAGTAAATGCAGTAGCCGGAGGTGGAACGCCGAGTGTCCGGACAGCCAGCCCAGTCAGCATCAGAATAGGCAACCATGTCGGTGGAGGAGGATGTTGTCAAAGTGAGCCCAAGAGACATAGTGCCGCGGATATAACGGAGAATCCGCTTCACCAAGTTCTAATGGCTGTCACGAGGAGCATGCATGTGTAGACACACCTGCTGAACGGCGTACTGCAAATCCGGTCATGTGAGGGTCAAGTACTGAAGGGCGCCGACAATAGACCGGTAAAACGGGCCATCTGGCGCTGGGGATCCATCAAGTGCGGAGAGCTTGGCCTTCGTGTCAACAGGAGTGGCAGCGGGCTTGCAGTTAAGCATGCCGGCGCGCTCAAGAAGCTCATGGGCGTACTTTTGTTGATGAAGGGAAAAACCGTCGGAGCGCCTAGTGACCTCAATGCCGAGAAAGTAATGAAGCAGCCCCAAATCCTTCAAGGCGAACTCGGTGCTTAGACGAGCAGTGAGCTGGTCGAGGAGCTGTACCGAAGAGGCCGTGAAGATGATGTCATCGACGTAGAGCAGGAGATAAGCGATCGCAGGTCCGTGATGGTACACGAACAGAGAGGCGTCGGAGCAAGTAGCTCGGAAGCCTAGCTGCTGAAGGAAGGTGGCGATGCGCTGGTACCAAGCTCTCGGCGCCTGCTTTAGTCCATAGAGGGACCGAGAGAGCAGGCACACGTGATCAGGATGATCGGCGTTGACGAAACCGGTGGGTTGCTGGCAATACACCTGTTTGGCGAGATGGCCGTGAAGAAATGCGTTGGAGACGTCCAATTGATGAACCGGCCAGGCACGTGACACCGCAAGCTGAAGGACGATGCGGATCGTGCCGGGCTTGACGACCGGGGCGAAGGTGTCGGTGAAGTCAACTCCGGTGCGCTGCCGGAAGCCGCGAACTACCCGGCGAGCTTTGTAACGCTCAAGGGTGCCGTTGGGACGCGTCTTATGCCTGAAGACCCACTTCCCGCTAATGATGTTTGCATGGCGGGGAGGTGGAACGAGCTACCAGGTGTGATTGCACTGCAACGCATCGAACTCGTCCTGCATGGCGGCAAACCAGTTGGGATCGCGTAGAGCGGCCCGAACGGAATACGGAACCGGCGACGGTGAAGAGGTCAAGGCCGCGCATAAGTACTCCTCCGACGGATAACGCGTGCTGGGCCGAAGGGCACCTGTACGCGCTTGCGTGGTGATGTGGAGCGGCAGGGCAGCACCGTCGGGCTGGTCGGTAGGCACAGCAGAGGCCGCAGGTGGCAAGACCGGCGGGGCGATGGTCGAAGCCGCGGGTGGCAGACCCGCAGACCGGTCCGGAGTGACCGCGGAGGGCGCAGCAGAGAGGCCCTGGCCGGCCGCGGGCAAGGCCGCATGAGGCGGGCCCGGGGCGGCTACGGACGGAGCCGCAGGTGGCGGGCCCAGGGCGGCCACAGACGAGGCCGCAGGTGGCGGGCCCGGGGCGGCTGCTGATGAGGCCGCGGGTGGCGATCCCGGGGCGGCTGAGGCCAGAGGGGGCCGACGCGAGCCAGACGAGGAAGCCGAAGCGCCCCATGCAGAAGCGCGGGATCCCGAGGCCGAAGAGGAGCCCGATGCCACGGAGTTGCCCGGTGCCAAGACATCCGAGGCACGCCTATAGAGTCGCCAAAATCAGATAGGGTCGGACCGGGGCGGCCGCTACGAGAGGGCGGCGGCGCGGTAGGAGGCCCGCCGAGAAGAGGCGGGGCGGACGAAGTCGGTGCATCCGAGGGAGGTACCTGCTGAAACGGAAACACTTTTTCGTCAAAGTAAACATGCCCCGATGTGATAACCCGATGAGAGACGGGGTCGTAGCACCGGTAGCCCTTTGTGTTAGAGGGATACCCAAGAAAGATGCAAGCGAGGGAGCGAGGAGCAAGCTTATGTGGAGCGGTGGAGGCAGTGCTAGGGTAGCAGAGGCATCCTAAGATGCGAAGATCATCGTATGATGGAGGAGTCCCATAGAGCAACTGATGCGGCGCATAGTTCCAGCGGACATGACATGGCCGAAGGTTAACAAAAGAGTCGCGGTGGCGAGTGCATCGGGCCAAAACCGAGGTGGGATGTTGGCATGGAACAAGAGGGTACAGACGCAATCGTTAAGAGTGCGGAGTACACGTTCTGCCCGCCCATTTTGCTGCGAGGTGTAAGGACATGTTAGACGAAAAACAGTACCATGTGTGGTGAGGAGGTTGCGAACGACAAGACTATCGAACTCTTTCACATTGTCTGTTTGAAACACAAGAATGGGTCTACCAAAGTGCGTAGAGACAAAGGAGTAGAAAGATGTAAGTGTGGAAAGGACATCTGATTTCTGCCGAAGAGGAAAAGTCCACATAAAGTGCGTGAAATCGTCTAAGATGACAAGATAATAAAGATAGCCAGAGTTGCTTGCAATGGGCGATGTCCAAACATCGCAATGTATCAACTGAAACGGATAAGCCGCAATAGTGGTGGAGTTGCTAAAGGGTAGACGCACGTGTTTGCCAACACGGCAAGCATGACAAGTATGGTCATCGACCTTATTACAAGTGAAAGAAAAACTACGAAGAATATGACGGAGCGTGGCGTGATTGGGGTGACCCAAACGAGCGTGCCAGAGGTCCACACCGGCGGAGAGGGCGACGAGGGCGGTGTCGGTGGAGGATGGTGGGTGGACCGGGTAGAGCTCATCCGGGCTGTCACATCGGTGAAGAACCATCCGGGAATGTGCGTCCTTCACAGAAAAACCACAACTGTCAAATTCAACCGTAATTGGATTTTCACGAGTAAGACGGCGAACAGAGACAAGATTTTTGATTAGCCCAGGAGAAACTAAGATATCAGACATATTGATAGGTGTACTAGCAGACGGAAAAGAAGTGGAACCAATATGTGTGATGGGAAGGGAAGAACCATCGCCAAGAGTAATGCGAGTGGCGGTGTTTGTGGGAAAGAAAGAGTGTAAGTTACCCAGGTTGGAGGACATGTGTGCGATAGCCCCGGAGTCCATGAACCAGTCACCGCCACCGGTATAAGTGTCGGGGTGGGGGCGGACTGCAGCGCGGCTAGGAGAGATGGGTCCCAAGGCAGCGCGGCGGGTGCCGCGTTGTAGTAGCTGGCGCCGGGCTGCGGCGGCGCAAGGGCCGGCAACGGTGGGTAGGCCGGGTATGCACCGGGCTGCTGGAACACCGCGAAGGCCGCAGGTGGCTGCGGGACGGCGGTGTAGGCCTGGTGCTGCGCGGGCCGGGGACCCAGGATGCCGGGAGTGGTGGGGCGGGGGACCGGCATAGAATATGCGTGGATGACGCCGGTCCAAGGATTGTGCCTGTAAGCCCACGGCGCCACGGGCTGCTGCTGCTGCTGACCACGAGGAAGCCCGGCGGGGTTGGCGGCCCGCTGCTGGCCCTTGCGCCCCCCCCTTTCCGCGGCGGCCGCCGTGCTCGTTGGAGGCAGTGGGCGGTGGCGTCCCCTGTTGAGGGAACGGGAAGGGCGGCGGGACCTGCTGGGGTGGCGAGAAGGGAGCCGCCGGCTGCTGGTGAGGAGCCGCGCCACGGGACGTGCCGGCGGCGAGGGCAGTGTGAGCCGCCCGTGCCCTCATCTTCTTCATCCTACGTTCCTCCAAACGCACGTAGGCGACGACCTTGGGAAAGGTCGGGTTGGGGATGAGCGTGAGGTTGGCAGCCGCGTGGGTGAACTCCTCGTTGAGGCCGGCGACGAGGGTGCTGAGGAGGAGGTCGTTGGAGACTTTCTCGCCGATGTCGCGAAGCTCGTCGTAGAGTCGCTTTAGGAGCATGCAAAACTCATCCACCAAGGAATTGTTTTGGTGGCACCCGAAGAACTCCTGCTGAAGGAAGACGAGCCGCTGGAGCCGATTGTCGGTGAAGAGGCCGTTGAGCTTCGTCCCGACGGCGTGTGCATCACCGTGTAAAACAAGTCCTTGGAGATGGTGAGGAAGAACCAGCGAATGATCGTTGCCTCAACGGCTGACCACTCGGCGTCGAACGCCATGGCCGCGGCGTCAACGGTGTCGTCGATGTGCTCCTGGAGATGAAACTCACGAAAAACGAGGTGAAAGTAAGTCTTCCATGCATAGTAAGATGAGTCCTCCTGGGAGAGACGGGTGGGCACACGGGCTAGGATGTCGACATTGCGGATGACGTTGGCGGGGATGGGGGCAGGGCCGGCGAAGGGGTTGGAGGGTTGGGTGGTGCCGGACATGGGAGAGGAGGAGGAGGAGGAGTCGGCGAGTGGATCATAGGAGGCGAATGACATGGCGATGGGTTAGGGTTCGGGTGGGGATGGAGAAGTAGCAGCGGCTGCTAAGGAGGGCGGCGGTCGGGAGGGATGCGGCGGCAGAGGGGACTGTGGCGGCAGGGAGGCGGCGGCGGCAGCTGGCGGCGGCGGCTCAGGTGCGGCGGCGGCGGCGGAAGCGTTAGGAAAGAAACACGGTGTATGATACCATGTGGATTGTATGATATGTCATTGATCGTATGCCGTAGCATATATAGGGTACAAAGGGCAAGGATATCTCAACCATATCCTCTATACAAGGGAAGGATCGGGAGATATCCGTAGACTAGGAAAACAAATAAAGGAGAATCCTAGCTGCCTAAATACATACGATCATGAGTATCTCAACAAAGGCAACATTAGCAATGTTCTTAATGTTTGAGAAAAGAGATGTGATAACATCTGATCATACTCCTTCCTTGTAGATTTTATTAGGCTTGCGTAAACCTCACTTAATAATTTGATCAAAAAATAGTACTCCCTCCGTATCTTAATATAAGTCTTTTTAAAAATTTCAATATGAACTATATACGGAACAAAATGAGTGAATCTACAGTCTAAATTATGTCTATATACATCTATATGCAGTTCATATTGAAATCTCTAAAAAGACTTAGATTTTGAAACGGAGGTATGGAGTATCATTATTAGAAACTTCAAATGGTATCTACGCGAAAAAAACTTCAGATGGTATATTTTTTATGATAATGTTGGGACATAATACAACACAAATGTATCAATGTTGTCCATGTACCCCTTCATCCTCAAGCACCAACGCTAGGGTTAGGCTGCCTCCTACCGCCCAGCCGCCGGCATACCTCGTCTTCTCTGGCCTTAGGGCCATGGGGGCGCAGTGGATCCTGGTAATTGCCGGCAGGAGGGCTTCATTGTTAGGTTTATTTTTTGAGTTTTGTAGGGTTTGGTTCTGCTCAGAAAGACGAGTCGGCGACGGCTTCCTGAAAATGGAATAAGGTTCTTCCCGCCTAGCCCTTGTCCCGATGGTGCTTCTAGCATCGTCGGAGGGCGTGTTTCAGCGAATATCGTGAGATTAGGTCGGTGTTTGTCTTCGCTGGATTCGCTTGGTTCCGGTCTTCGCTCGTCCATGTTCGTGTGTCTATTAATTGGATCCTTCCGATCCATACTTCTCTTCATTGACGATGTTCCAGTTCTGATGTGTTGGTCCTTTGAGGTCTTACCACGACGACTTTCCGACTATCTGCTATAACAAGATTTGTCCGGCTCTGATGATGGAGGGGTGATGACGGCGGCACACCTTAGGCTCGCTCCAATGTTTGTAGTCACTGCTAGGTGCTCTATGGATCTGGATGTAATTTTTTTTCTTCTGATCTTTGTACTACCTTGACAGTTGATGAATAGATCGGAAGTTTTACCTGAAAAATAAATAAATAGATAAATAAATAAAGGGGTGCAAACCATGCATACCGATGGATTTGGGAAATTCTCGTCCGACCGCTACTCCCTTATTCCAGTTTACACACTAGACTTAGGGCATCTCCAAGGGCAACCCTCAAATTTACTTCTGTATCCGTCCGCGGATAGGGGGGCTAATCTGTGGATACAGATGCGGGAGGACGACATCCAACGCTAGCAGCAGACATTTCAAAACTCTTTTTCAGCAAACCGGATGAAATTCATGCAAACACAGCAGGATTTCATACAAACATGGTGGATTTCATATAAACTGGATGAAAACGGTTACATTTCGGACATATTTTTAACTAAAAAGGTAAAACTATGTGCATGTACGGTCGTGAGGAGCTCCGCTCCCACGGCCCGGATACACTACACTACTCTACTGACCGCAGCGGGTCCCCTTGTCTTCCCCATGTCCGGCAACCTGCTCACCGGACTGCTGAGAGTCCCGGAGGCATATTCTTCCCCGTATCTTGCCTATGTTCGGCTGCGCCGCTCATCGGAGTGGCGAAGCGGTGCTACCAGAGAGGAATGGATCCTTCCATGAAGCTCAGGTGGGTGCCCAGAAGTCTAAGATAAAGAAGAACCTGACTGATCACTGCTATACAAGTCGGCAACGCGCCGACGGTGGCCTTCCTGCGATCCAAGCGGCGGCGGCCTCCCCTGTTCTACTTCTCATCGATGATGGCGGCGGGCGTGGACGTGCAGGCCGCCACCTCGTCGACATCCGCGTACGTAGCTTCTTTCTCTGTGTGCATGGCGTGGCTACGCGCGCGTCAACGGCGGATGGCACGGTCACATGCACTGGATGCGGAGATGCCCATGCCACCGTGCTCCCCGCCGTGCTGGCGTGTAGCGACTCATTACTCTTTATGGAGCTAGCCTAGAATGGTGAGTTGTTGAACCACGCGCCGACTTGGGGGTGGCAATTGCTCCGTCGGGGTAGGCGGGGGAGGTGGAGCAACGAGTTGCCTCGCTCGTATGCGGCGGGCCACCCAGCCGGCTTGTATGCCGGAGAAATGCTCTTCGGAAGCCATCGAAAGAGTGGAGGAAATGGTGAAGGAGGAGATGGGAAGCGGCGAAGGGGTGCGATTCTTGCCCGACGTCTATCCTTGTTTAAATAGAGGGCGGGTGGAGGAGCTCGGTTGGTGTTGCGTTTAATGTCGGACCTCTCATGAACGGACATGTGGCCGGGGTAGGTTTCTCTGTTTCCATGCAGGTTGAGTGGAGGCGTATGAATGCGGCGAGGAGACCTGTTTAGTCGGGCATGCAACGGGCGGCGCCCTCGGCTGGCGCACCGCTTCAATCGCAGAGGAAGTGAGAGGTCACGTCCGCTCTGAGCCGCTTTTAATATGGGGCGGTGTGCTCTACAACGGCAATGAATGCGGGCAGCTGACGTCGGGTGGGAAGCACGCGGGAGGGGGCGTTTGGTGGGCCAGGGCAGTCAGAAAGCGGACTTGGGATCGGTCCGGACTCCCGCAAACCTCCCTCAATTTTGTCTTCGATTTACAGGAGAAAACGCGTCCAGACCACGCCGCGGACCGATATAGGTTAGCGTTGGATGGCTTCCATGGTCCAAACAATGTGGTCCAAACAGTTGCGGAAGATTTAAAGGTCGGTGTTGAAGATGCCCTTAGGCTCTAATCACCATGGCAGCACCTGCATGAGGAGCCTTGAAGGCACCAGCATTCTGACAGGGGATGTACTCCTACAACGCAAGGATGGACCAGTGGCCACAAATGTAGCAGTTTTGCTAAAGTATATCTAGATGTATCTTAAATATTCCACATCTAAGTCCTACGTTATCTATTTTACACGAAGATTCGTCCAAGCATTTGTTTGTCTGCTTTATTTTTATTTTAAATTTGATTGAGTGACTTATATGTGTGATAACTACATCACATCTAGATGTGCCCTTAACAAACCTAAAATATACACCCTCACTATAAACATGCTGGATGTACGTACCTCTGCAAAGATGATCAACAAGAAGTTGCACACACTCACATGCTGCATGCACACGAAAAATTGTGATAATGAAAATTTGCAAATTTTGCATATCATCTTCTCCCTCCTCCACCTCCTTCCTCACCTTCTTGTATTTTTTTGGAAAAGAAGGTCAAAGCCGCCGGCCTTTGCATCAATCAATGCATACAATCATCTTTGTTAGTTATTTAGCAAATGTCTAACATGAACATACATTAAGCCACACGAAGACACCACTCACACATACAAATTCAATAATATGGAGTGCTCTCACTCCCATATCTAAAACCGATGTCATCACAGATCCATTCACATAACGTATCGGAACCTACATCCGGTGCACCAAACCTAAAGCGTACACCACATGCACACGTTTTTGAGCCGCCATCATCATTGAATGCAGACCCATCTTCAGTAAAGAGACCCGCATCATTGTTACCAGTCCGGCCATCCGTCGACGCCACCACTGCGCCCAACGACACCATCTCCCTGTGCACAAACTGTTGAGCACATCGCGGTTGCCGCCGATACACCGCAGCACATGCCGCCAAGTACCACCAGCCGACACAGCTTGAAATCCCTAGAAGATCCGTCGTGCATAGCACCTGCCAAACAAGACATGATACATCGTAGCACCTGCCGGCCATGCATGACTTGACATCTCCACCGAATCTCCGTGCAATACAAAGTCGCTCCATCTCCTGCCTCTGTCTTCCGGTGCTGCTCCACAAACGATGCTTCCAAGAGAGAAACGGCACCGCAGTGTTGCCATGTCCGATCTGGAAAACCAGATCCTAGGGTATCCCCCGAAGCAGCACGAGTGGGACGACCGTAGTTACACGACGATGCATTCATCAAGGTAACGACACAGAATGCCACCATCGCCCGCCACCGGCTCCGTTTTCACCGCAATTATGTCTCCCCGACTTGCAGTCGGGACTAGATGACGGATCTCGAGATCCGACCAACGAGACTCGGGCCAACCACCTCCAACGGAGGAGAAGACCACCATCACCAAGCACTGCCTCGTCTTATTCTCGGAGTCATACAACATGCATGCATCCAGCTGCTTGTAGTCCTAGGTCCATCTATAAACTACCAAACTAGATTCAGTACCACCACTGCAGCCCCATACAAGTGTTTTCAGTAAGTTGTACTAGACGCCCCCCGATTTGAACACAAACATGCAACAACACGCCAAACAATATGATCTACATCCGTCCAAGGCTCGGAGGGAACCAAAACTTGACTCTCGAAGAAAAATATAATAAACACATAAAAAAGTTTATTGCTCAGTCAAAAATGATTTTCATAGCGCCCTTGTAATTACATGGGCATCCATTACTTTGAATACCCCGCGCATTGCTGCCGGAATCGATTGCAATATATTTCAGTGATTTGATTGTATGAAACTTGTACTGAATTAATCATATATGACCTAAGCTAAATATAAATATTATACATATAATTGATTATTGTGTACTCAAAAAATATTTTGGATATAAGTGGAATGATATAATGGAAAACTTTTTTTTCATGCATGTTGAATGGACCTTTGATGAGTTGGCATGTGTTCGTGAGTGGACAACTTTTTTTCATGCATGTTATGGTGGACCTTTGATGAAATGGCATGTGTGCATGTTAGAATAACAGAGGTGTTGAGGATGAACTATTTAGATATATAGGATATGCCACAGTTAATATCGATGAGTACACTTATTTTAGAGCACTAGCTTTAAATATTAGTCAATACCATGATTTAAGGGTAAGACTGTAGCCAGAGAACTTTCTAAATTAATAGTGATAGTATTATTGTAAAATTTGCATAGCCACAAGTTTAATTGGTTCGCATGCATTTTCTCCAATCTTGATAAATTTCATCAATCCGATTGGCGGCGACAATAGACACCATGGGTTTTTGTATGAGATGACGGCTCGCAACAATGCTCCACATAGGACACAACATGGTCGGTGACAGGAAGCTTGTAGCAAGAGGCAAAAAAGTTCCTAGGATGGCCACTTATACAAGACGAGAGATAAATGATCATTATTATCTTTTGTGAGTTAATCTTGTAGCATGTCGTGTTTGTACCTACAATTCTTCATATGTGAATATTTGAGTTCTTCTATGTATGTGTTGCAATACCTTACATCAAATCGACTGGAACAAGTCGGCAATGGGAAGCGCATAAGCATGGTGATTGAATCTGAAAAGGTATATTTATTCTGTAACAATGCAAGAGAGTTGCATGTATTGAACTATTGATTATATAGGAAGAGAATTAAAATAGAAAAGAAGGCATTGATGCAACACCAAACATGGCACGACCAAAATGCAAAAAAAAACACGACCTAATTCTACGATGAGCGACATAAGGTCCCAACACAAGCGCCGAGGATCAACAACTTAGATACAACACAAGAAGCCAGGGAAGAACAAGTGAGGACAAGAAGCATGCATGAAAGCGAAAAATGCCAATGACGGCCGAGCATCAGGTAGGCCTTTATCCTGGTCGTTGGCGTTCTATGGGGATTCGAGCTTCCCGGTATTCTAGCGCGTTGTCCCCTCGTATCGCTGCACTGCAGCGTGTATTGAGGTAGAAAGGGAGCTGCTTTAGGTAGGGAATCTAGCACTTGGACCAGCCCTGACAATGTTCCATTGTATACACTGCCAAGCACACTGACCCGCTCGTGGGAACAGTTGAAGGAATCCTGGCAGGTGCTACACTTCACCATTAGTTTTGACGCACACGTGGATGAACTCTATCCACTAGCACCCAATTTTGTTACTTGGGATCCAACCATCATGCTCAGACAGTGTAACATCCAACAATCAGCATATTTTGTGAGTGTTAATGAACAAGTGGTGACATTTTATTCCTCAGCACCACCACGGACAAATTCCAGGATAGGTAATTTGTGATTATGTTAAAGCACTATGGTCTCTTTAATCAACACCCTTTTTACATCAGACATGCCTAGTGCTCACTTATGAAACCACATGGCATCTCACTCACGCAAGCATATTGCCACTGCCGCTCATCCTTGCTAATTCCTCCTCCCAAAGCTGCTCAAGAGCACAAAGAACAGATTGCATCTTCATGTACGGATGCGGTTAAGTAGCCAGATGGGTTAATCACTGAGCCATCTCTCTTGTCGACGTATGTTGTAGAGCACTCTTGCGATTGGGATTAAGCTCCATCTCCTTTTGGAGTGCCTATTAGCAGTCTGAGAATAATCACATAAACACATTTGCATGAGAAACAACCCCAGTGTTTCCAGATAATGAAGGAAAACACATTAACATAAATTATACTGTATCTGACTAGGATATGCCATAACTATACAGCAGAAGCAAAAACTAAAACACATTTGTTATAGCATAATTCTAGATATAACACAGCAATCAAAAGGTAATCAGCTAATTGTCAAAATCCAAACCAATGAAGGCACACCTGCCGTCAGTTCTGCTAATTATAGCTAATTTAAGGACTTGGCAATGGGGAAATTTATTTCTTTGCTTAATTATCCACCAAAATGATCAGATTAATCACGGGAAACTGGCTAAACTTTTCTTTTCTTTTTAATTGCACAGAAAGGCACGAACACCCTTCATGAGGTGTTCTTCAGAAAAATGTCAACAGAGTTACATGAATCAAAATAGTACAACATTCTTTCCCACTCAGATCTTTGCAATCAGTGGTACGAATTCAAACTTTAATCTACTCAAATGAAATAATTATTAGCCTTAGATTAGCACATCAAGAACAAACCATCAAAACCATTACTAAGTTCCAGCAGGATGAAGCATTGACTATCAAAGTTAAATGAATTCCTCAAGACATCACAAAATCTCACTGGTTTATGAACATTTTTCTGTAACTGGAGTGAAGATCAAAAGGGGGCACCTCAACAAAAATCAAAGATCAGCAAAAGTACTCATTGATGATCACAACTGACATTGATTTTCTCAAGAAAATTGGACATCACAGAAATAAAGAAAAAAAATCATGGCCATGAAAAGCTAACCACATACTAGTGTATCCAAAGCCAAAGACCTTACCAGATCGGAGTATTAAAGAAACAAGAAACGAAATCACAGCACCATGCTTAAAAAACCAAGAAACGAAATCACAGCATCCATGCTTAAAAAACACTAAGAATCGCAAGGTTAGAGCTCGAGCCATAGATGACGTTGTCCCTGCTGACGAATCTGGCACCTTCTTCCTCTGCCTCACCTGCATCTTCATGCTGCCGGCG
>NC_041388.1:528231606-528241200 GCF_002162155.2 Triticum dicoccoides
CCGCACACATACCTGTGCCGGATCTGTCCTGCTCCTTCCCCGCCGGCGTTCCCTTCGCTGGAGCCTTGGAGGTGAGGCTGGGTACCTAGGTGGGTGGGGGTGGGGGCGATAGGAACGAGGACGACAGAAGCGAGGGTGACGATGGCAATAATGGATGAGAGAGTAGCGCACGATGTGCCGAACATGTATGCGTAGGTGTATCCCAGACCGTATATGAAACACTAGGCCGACACTAGCCTGCCAACGGCCCGACGGATTCCAGATCCCCAAGCCCATTCCAACGCCGAGGATACCGGCCTGCCTGGTGCTCGGCCTCTGAAAATCCGCACTGTGCATGAAAGCCTCAACCACACATTAGACAAGCTTGCAACATCCGAGAGCAACGACCATGACAAGAAAAGTGCAAGACCTCCAGAATGACATCCTCCACCAGCTCAAAGTAAACCCAACTTGCTCGCATGGGTTCCAAGACGTCGCACTACCCTCCAAAGCACGCACTGCCGACTCTACCACCGCTCAGCCAGCCAGGGCAAGATCAAATGAGATATATCAACCTGACGACATGGGGCGAAAGCCAAGGATCATAGTTAGAATCACGCATGTTGCAAAATGACCAAATGGATGACTATCTTGACCAACCGCTTGCCATGAGGAAGGGTGTCTAGAGGGAAGGCAGAGAGCCAAAACTAACGGTGGAACCATATCCATCCAATGAGGAGAACTACAACCCAATGATGTGGACGCCAACCATTGGTGACCGAGGATGACCGGGAGGGGTCACTGCTCCAAATCTAGCAGCAGGATAACATGCTAGAGGCAAGGAACAACTAAGTGTGGATGCTGATGAGGACGGTCGCTAGATGTTGGATCCGGTGGAGAGGTAAGCCGAAATGACCATGTGAATGGTGTGGTGACCATGGCAAGGCCAAAACGCCGCCAACTAGGGACAAGGGGATATGTGAGGGGCAGGGAAGGGGCGACCGATGGAAGCTAAGTCGCTGGTTTCCACAGCGGGGTGACCATATAATGATCGGGACGACTGAGGGAAGGGGTTCGCGAACATGGCAAGGCTAAATCTCTGCTAGCTGTTGGCGACTAAGGAAGGAAGGCTATTCGCAAAAAAGAAAGACTAGGAAAGGAAGGCACACTTGACAGGGTTTGAAAAGTGGATTTAATATGGAAGATATTTAGTAGGTGTATAGGTTTCGTAAGACTAGACATTAGCAAAGTCAACTAACATCTTTTGTGAGTCAGGCCCGGCCCGCATGGGTGTGGACTGTGGAACATGTGCGGGCCGTACAGAGCCAAAAATTCTTAGGGGCCCCGATTTTTTCCAGCCCCGTCAATCTCACCTAGACTTAGCTCAGCCCTTAGAACCCAGCGAGGCCCACACACACCCAGTTCCGTCTCAACCATAGTGGAAAAACGGAAAATATGGTGAATACATGAGAATTCAAAGCTTGGTTTAACGCTACCTTTCAAAAATGCACTAATCATCAGGTCTGAACTTGACCTATGTCTAAACGAAGTAAATTATCTTGATTGAGCACTGTATCACATTATTACAATATTAAAAACGTCTTTTTCATGAGATGCGCCCCATTTTACGATTTCGCACAGGACCCCGTATTTTGTCGGCCCGGCCCTGTTGTGAGTCATCTACTTAAGTTATTATCTTCGAACATATACGGTTTTGCTAAAGCACAACTAGATGTGCCCTAAGTATTGCGCAGTTAAGTCTTGTGACATTGATTTTACGCGAAGATTCATGTGAGTATTTTCTTCTATTTATGTTTGATTGAGTCACTTAGATGTGTTTTTAGGACACCTCTAGATATGTCCTAGACATACTCTAGAACATATACTCCAGTTCGGCTGTCACAAAAGGGCCACTCCAAACGTGTGTGGAGGCGACTGATGAGGCAATTAAAACATTGAGGGCTCCTTTGATTAAAAGAAATTCTATAGAATTTCTGGAGGATTAAAATTCTTAAGAGTTCTTTCTACGTTGGTCATTTGATTCATATGACTGAATCTCATAGGAAATTTCCTATGAAATCTTTTGTGTTACATTTCATAGGAAAACTAACATTCACTCGAATCTCTTTTACAATTTCTTTGTTTTTCCCGTGACAACAAAACACTCATTGCTAGTTTCATAGGATCCAAGTGGGCATGTAACTCCAATCCTATTTTTTTTACTACCACGTTTTCGAAATCCTGCCAATCAAAGAGGCCCATAGTGTTTTTTTGCTTGTGTACGCTCAATCTGGCCGCTTGTGATTGCAAAAGTAGGTCGCATATTATATACAGTAACATTCTTGTTTCTCTGTGTTCAACATTTTTTCACAAGAGTATATTGTACACGAGACTGTAGTAATAGGGGGGGGGGGGTCTACCCTCGTGAAAATCAGAGGGATGGTTAGCTAGAATGAAAAAATTGTAGCCAATGTAATTACGTGTAACTCTTTGTATGTCTAGCATTATTGCATTAACAATTATCCATCTTGGTCAGGGAGCTAAACCTGGGGTTTAAACCGGTAATAACCAACTTCACCTGCGCTCCTTGTCCAATGTCCTTGGAGCTTTCTTGCCTCTGCTAGAGGACAAGATAACGCGGGAAAAAGGTCTGTCTCCCTGGGCCTCCATGGGCCAAGCTAGTGGAGCCCAATCATCGCCCTTGAGCACGAGAAGGATCCACCACTAAAAAAAGGAGCACGAGAAGGATCCTTTGGATTATCTCCGCAGACCCCTCACGCGTCACTTGTCGATGCCGCTTGTCCAGACCGCGTCAGGCAAAACTATAAAGCAGTGCACTCCACAAGACACTAAAATCCTAACACTCCCATCTCAAGCTCAACCTGATCTCACACTCCATAGACCACCGTCCACCGTACGAAGCTCATCAAGCCAGCACCGACCACCTTCAGCGATGGACATGACCGGCTCGGACCAGCAATGGAGCTCCTCTTCCTCGCCGTCGTCGACCTCCTCGCACCCGAAGCGCCCCGCCGGGCGCACCAAGTTCAAGGAGACGCGCCACCCGGTGTACCGCGGCGTGCGGCGCCGGGGCAACGCCGGCCGCTGGGTGTGCGAGGTGCGCGTCCCCGGGCAGCGCGGCGAGCGGCTCTGGCTCGGAACGTACCTCACAGCCGACGCGGCCGCGCGTGCGCACGACGCCGCCATGCTCGGCCTGCTCGGTCGCTCCGCCGCGTGCCTCAATTTCGCCGACTCCGCTTGGCTCCTTGCCGTGCCGCCCGCGCTCGCCGACCTCGCGGCCGTCAGGCGCGCGGCCCTCGCCGCCGTGGCGGACTTCCAGCGCCGGCATGCCCCCAACAGCGCAGCCACCGTCCCCGCTGATGAGGAGACCTCCGGCGCGTCCGCTCTGTCGTCTGCGGACAATGCGAGCGGTTCGTCAGCGACGTCGCAACCTTGGGCCGAGGGAACGTTCGAGGTGCCGTCCGCGCTGGGCAGCGACATGTTCGAGCTGGACTTGTCCGGGGAGATGGACCTGGGCACGTACTACGCGGACCTCGCGGACGGGCTGCTCCTGGAGCCGCCGCCGTCGCTGGACAGCGGGGCGTGCTGGGACACCGGAGACGGCGGAGCTGACTCCGGGCTCTGGAGCTACTGAACCAGCTGGAGCTGCTGAACCAGCTGCTTTGACTCTATCGCAGTTGATTCCAGCATAATAAAATCTGCGGAATCTGTAAACGCATAAAAAAATTGCCAAAAAAAGCATGAAATTCTTTGGTATACATGCAATCAGATGCGGTTCTGAAGCATCAGAAAGGACAAAAAAAAGACACGTGAAAAAAAGACATGATTTGCTGGATGAATAGTCGTGGTGGTCCCGGACAAACGGCAACAATATTCGAAAGGAGGGTACTATCACTTCATGTGTGAATGACTATAACTGGCAACCAGACGAGGGAGAAAGATCAACGCTTGCTAATCAGGGAGAGAGGTGGGCCAAGTACGCTAATTCACAAGATGTGGCCTGGACACCAGCCAGGTCAGCTGGTTGAAGCTCCTGGTAGCAACAGATCCCTGGGATCTTTTCCCCCATTTTCCTCCTGTCCTCGTAGCCACGCGAGCTGACGCGGCGACGCAGGCGCACTCCGCGCCTCCCTTCCTATATCGCATGGCCAGGAAGCGAGATGCCTAGAGCTGATGTGTCACGTAGTACCTCTTTCTTTCTTTTGAAGATGACATGTGAACCTAGATTTGTTTTCAGATTTAGTGTGACTGTGCTAGTGACTAGTACTTGATAGTGTCGTACAATAATTGGGCAGAATTGATTTGGGTGTATAGGGTGCAAAAGCTGCATTCTTCGAGTGAACAGTCAAAATCACATGAAATTATTGGACTAGTAGGTAAACATTGTTGTATTTGTTCTTCTCCCTCCTTTGGCAAACATTGTATTTATTCTTGTACTGCTGGAATCGTCTTGTACATAAGTATATTTTAAGCTGTCCTTTCCTCCCGCGCAAACAAGAAAGAAAGAAAAAACTATCCTTCCCTTGGTATTACTCCCTTCGATCAACCACTTAGCTACTCCAACTCCCAGCTAGTGGCCTTCCACGGCTCCGCTTCCAGGGTCGCACGCGCGTGTGGCTCCAAAAGCCCCCCCAAACCCTAGGTCCAACAGCACCCAGAGTAGCTACCCCGGTCGCTGCCGCCGCCGGCACCGGTGGTGGTGGCCACCCCGGCCGACGAAGACTGCAGGTGCTGGATGAGCCCCTCGACGGGCTCCCTTTGCGCGGAGTGGAACGTGCCCAGGGTAGCCATGGTGGTGGGGTGGTCGGCGGCGTGTCCGGAGGTGATGGTTGCCGGAGCACGGCGGGAGCGCGGCAGGACGGTGGATCCGGGCGAGGTGCGCTGCAGGGTGGTGCTCCCGACATTGGCGGCGGCGGCGCGAGCCCAGCCATAGAGGCGGCGACGCAAGGAGGCCCTGCCGGGAAGGATCCTGGCAGGTAGTGAGCTGCTGGCTGCGTTCGTGTGAGGGGTGCGGTGTTTCCTTGGGAGATCTAGCGTTGGGGTGTGCTCGTTGGTGATGGTCGGATCCGATCCGGTGGTAGTCCCTGGTGTGGGTGATAGCCGACACAGTGGATCTGGCTGCTACACGGCATGGTTGGTTGCGGCGGCTCCTTGTCCGAGTTATTGGTGGTGGTTTGGGTCGCGTTCTCTTGGCAACGTGGTTGGGGGAGGTCCATTACCGCGCGGGTTCGACGGATATTGTTGTGGTGACGGCGGTGTGAGGCATCTTGGACAGTGCTGCCGAAACCTTGGAAGAGTGGAGATGAGCGCCATTACGGATGAAAATCATGTTCGGTTTAGGCCGGGCCAGCGGCGATGTCACCCGTGGGTGTCGTTCCCCTCCCTGGAGGCGTCGCCGACTATGCCGCCATTTCCCTCGCTTGCTTGGTGTTGGCGGTTGTGTCCGGGTGAAAGCCTTGATTCAGTGCTGGATCGATACGATGGCGGCGTCTTTCACGTCGTCCCTCTGTTGGGAGCATCGTGCCAGGAGACACAGAGTTCCTAAACTATGCTCATTCGGCGTTCCCCGTTGCCTTGATCATTCTTCTCTGGTGCTACGTGCGTTCGTCGCTAGTGACTCCAAGACGGTGTCTTCCTTGGGTCGGATTAAGTCTTGTCATCCTCTTGCCACCTCCATTAGGCATCAAGGAGGAATGATACGTCGACAAGAGATGCTTGGCGGGAGATGATGTTCTTTGCAGGTAGCCTACGTTGATGGAGACGCAACAAGGTTCTCAATTTTGGGTAGGCTCTTTTGTGTTGTAGTTGTGCTGTAGTGGGTGGTTGTCCTTGGACTAGCTGGATGCGGAGTTGTGCTATTCTTGTTGTTCGCGGCGAGTGGTGGTCGTCTTGTACTTGCAATTCTCTTCTTCTATAAAGTTAAGGTAAGCAATTTGCGTTCTCTAAAAAAATTACTCCTTTCGATCCATATTACTTGTCGCTGAAACGAATGTATTTAATCGTATTTTGGTGCTAAATACATCCATTTGAGCAGCAAGTAATATGGATCAGAGGGAGTACTATATTTTCTAAACAAAGAATATGTTTGAAAACTAGATAAATGTTTTACGTAATTGACGTTGGTACTTTTACCCTCTCAACCGAAGCAGTGTCCGGCGGACCAAGCTTCAATGAGACTTTCCACCTATTACATTGTAAGTTACCACATGACACCGGATCAAGCGACATAGTGGGTGAGAAGTCCACAACCTAAGGGGGTTCTCCAAGCTCCCCTTCGCCATCCTCGCACACAAAGCGCCCCGATGAGCACACCAAGTTCATGGGAACACATCTCCCGGTGTACCTCAGCATGCGGCACCGGGGCAACGCCAGCCAATGGGTGTGTGGGTGTCTGTAGTACCATGAAACAAATCAAAGATTTGCCAAAATCTAATAAATGTAGCATGAATCACAAAGCGAGGATGGACGGTGGTTATGTCCAAGATATGTCAGGTGCATGCTAGAAAAACCATTTTTCATGCTAGAATTCCATGATTGTGTAATCCAAATTATGATAAAAAAATATGACCACATTCCCTGCTAATACCGGACGTGCGAGGATGGGTGGTGTTCCACTAACATGTTATGTAATACGGTAATACTGGACATGGAGTATTTGAACCCGAGCTCACATGATCTTTAATAAACAGTAAAATTATTAAGGAAATAGTAAAATTTTCTGATTTTTTATGATAAACATTGATGAATGTTTCAACAACGTGCAATACTTTGTGATGAATTACATTCGTGTAGGTATGGGCAAAAAAGAAAAATTCGATGCTTCGAAAAGATTATTGTTGGAAGCATTTTGAAGCATTGATTTTTTTGTCCTGGCCCTCCACGAATGTTATTTCGTCACAGTTGAAACATTGACACCCAATTTAAACATTCATCAATGTTGATCATAGAAAAAGTTAGAATTATTTTCTACCTTTTACTATTTTTGGATTTTACTATTCATCAGAGGGAATGTGAGCTCGGGATCAAAACAACACTCTCAGGTAATACCTGTTACCACCTTTCTTTTTTAGAAACATATGTAATAGCCCCTTCGTTTCATGAACAAGATGTGCACACACTTTAAAATTGGACTTTACTGTAAATTAAACCAACAAAATATGAACTATGTGTGACAAAAAATATTTCATTGAATTTCATATTTGAAAAATGTATCTGTCAGTGTATTGGTCTCATTGTACGAGTCCGATATCATTAATAAAGAAAATGTGCATTTTTTTTGGCGGGTGAGAAAATGTGCATCATTTGATGCAGAGGCTGTGGTCACGCATTATTTTCTCAAAAAAAAAGCTACTTCAACGTGTTTACACTGCACTCAACAGCACAATGGTTTTTTAGTGGGTGGAGCCAAATGATGAGGCAACTGTCGCTAGTCTTGTCCTACCCACCGATTACTCCGTGAATGTGGCACATCACATCTTGCCCTCTTGGACGGATGTACTCTTGACAACGCGTGACAGCGTTGTGAATGTGTGAAGCAACAGCATGCTTGCCTACAGCGCCATCTCTAGGATGGTTGTGTCGACGGTCGACCACATCTTCTACGGTTCTACCGGCACGTGATAACGAAAGTTGCCCTTGGTGGTCTTCTGGCCGGTTCTGGTTGTCTGATCTGGTTACCACTCATGCACCAAGAGTATCCATTTTTGGGAACCTTTTGCAACTCTGCAAGCCGTGTCAAACCATCATTTTCACGCAAAAGTAACGTCCTTTGCTGTGTCTTCCCTTATTGCTTTTTTTGAGTAGTTGTTTTTCTGTAGAATGGTAAATAGTTCTTCATTCAATTGACTGTCATGAGAGCAACTCCAACGCATCGATCCAAATGAACGCGTGTTTTGTCCTTTTTTTATCTGTTTGGGTCGCCGTTAACTGGTCGTCCGCCGGCTTTTACGTTTAGGTCGGCAGTGTGTCCAACGCGCAGACCCATTTTCGTCCTCGCGGCCGGCTTGCCCTGGTTTTTCAAACAAAATACAAACATTTTAGATATTTTCACAAACAAACAAATATATCATAGTTCACAAGCCAAATAAATATATCATAGTTTACAAGTCAAATAAAAATTAAATTGTCTCAAAAACATTTAAAAAAGATACATCTATTAGTTGTCAATGTGAGCCCACATATACTCAAAAAATCATTTTGTAGCTCAATCTGAGTTTGTCAATCACGCATTTGATGATGAAATTGGGTGAACTGCGCAAACGTTGCCGCTCCTCCATGCTCACGCACAACATTGTTACCCTAAAACTGAAGCCCTTGGTCGTACATACGTTCCAGGAGCTCATCCTCTACGATCATATTGTGCATGATCACACAAGCAGTCATCACCTCCCACAACTTCTTGGTGCTCCAAATTCTAGCAGGATACCGAACGATGCACCATCGAGATTGAAGAACACCAAAGGCACGCTCCACATCATTCCTAGCACTCTCTTGCTCTTGTGAAAATCTCATCCTCTTCTCTCCTACAGGGTTGGAGATTGTCTTCACAAGAGTAGTCCACTGAGAATAGATACCATCGGCTAGGTAGTATCTTTTGTTGTAGTTGTGTCCGTTGATGTTAACATTCACTGGCGGGCAGTTGCCTTCGGCAAGCTTTACAAACACCGGCGAGCGTTGAAACACATTGATATCATTGTGAGATCCGGCCATGCCAAACCAAGAGTGCCAAATCCAAAAATCTTATGAAGCCACGGCCTTGACTATGACGGTGCAAGCTTTTACATGGCCCCTATATTGCCCCTGTCAAGCAGAAGGGCGGTTCTTCCACTCCAAGTGCATATAGTATATGCTACCAAACATTCCCTGGAAGCCCCTGCTGGCATTCATCGCCAACAAGTGGGTTGTATCTACAATATTTGGCTCTCTCAAGTACTTGGGGCCAAACATTGCAATCACAGCCTTGCAGAACTTGTACATGAAGTCTAGGCATGTAGACTCGCTCATACGGACGTACTCATCAATAAGATCATCGGGAACTCCGTATGCAAGCATCCGGATAGCTGCAGTGCATTTCTAATAAGAGGAGAAGCCAATCTTTCCAAGGGCATCCTTCTTGCACTCGAAATACTTACCGTATCTGACCACCCCCTCCCGAATACGGTTGAAAACATGCCTAGCCATATGGAAACGACGCCGGAATTGGTGATGTTTGAAGAGTGGGTTGGGTGTCTCAAAGCAGTCCTTCCAAAGAAGGAAATGGCCGCTCTCTCGTTTGTGATTCAACGCTGGAGTGTGCCCCGAGATCGAGCCCAGGAACAACAGCCACTGCCTACTAAGGTGGTCATGGATGACCAACACAATAGCCACCATCTCCTCATCGTCGGATGTAGAATCATCTGAGTCGCAAAGGAAATTGTGGAAAAAGAATTCATCGGTGGAGTCCATTTGTACCTTGCGGGCAAACTGTCGAATAGCTTGCGGGCGTCGTCGAAGAAGCACGCCGGTGAAGAGACGTGCACCTCCCATGGACCAGGTAGCTGGCCTGGCGGCGTTAGACGAGCATGCCGACGTTGATGAAGGATCTGGCCGGGGGAG
>NC_041388.1:528241449-528325639 GCF_002162155.2 Triticum dicoccoides
GGCGACGTGGGAAGGTGGCATGCTACGGGGGAGGTATGTGGGTGCAGACTGCAGGCGAGGGCACCGAAACTGGGCAGCGACGGTCGGGGGCTTGCTGTCGAAGGGAGGAAGAGAATGGTATGTCTGCCACTGAGTGGCAGGCTTGAGGGAGGAGTAGGCGGGCGTCGCGCGTCCGCCTTGTGTCCGGGCTGACACAAATGAGGCCCAAATTTGGGCCAGGAATGGGTCGCCCCGCGGACGAAAAGTGGACGCGCGTCTCGTTTGCATCGGCGCGATGGGCCGACTTTTGTGTCTATTTTAACCCAAACGGACACGTGTGGATGAAACAGGTCGGCGCGTTGGAGTTCCTTTAAGAGCATCTCCAACGCTAACCCGCAAATATGGTTCAACATCTATCTATGGACAGGAGGAACGATCCATGCACACTGATGCCAGAGACCACCATCCAATGCTGCCCGCATACATTTCATCAACTATTTGAACAACATGTACGAAATTCATACAAAGATGGCGGATCTCATTAAAGTTTTGATATAATTTACATAAATGAACGATTTTTGAACGTTTTACTAAAAATATATTAAAAAACAAAACTCTATACTGGACGACCACCTCGTACGCGTGGCGGCCCTATCCTGCTGCACCACCAATGTTGTCCATGCCGTCGTCGTCCCTCCAGCGGCGCAAGGATGGCGGAGGGCCATGACAGCCTTGTCCTGCGGCTATCTGCTGCTCGTGAAGGAGCCGTTCCGCCTTCTATTGCGCTACACGGAGGGCCACCTTGGCCATTGCCGATAGAGCCGGCAGAGCCCTGGCGGTGGCCTTGCCCCTGCCGGCTTTGGCAGAACAGTCACTAAGCGACCACTCCTCGTTGATCTTGGCTAGCTCGCCGTCAAGGTGGTGGCGGCGCCTGACGGCCGTCTCCGCGGTGGTGGTGGAGCAGGTGAGCGCCCACGCGGCGACAATGTCACGTCGCTGACCCATTTTGATGCCACATCCATCTTGACGAGGCCACTGCTGCGGCTGCTGGTCCACCCCGTCATCGGATAAGATGACTATCTCCTCATTGCCGGAGGAGCCCGCCGTCGCGGATGCAGATGGGCTCAGAGAGTGAGGGCGTTGGCGCCACGATCTCCTGAAGAGGAACTTCCACCGGCTCTGCCTGCCAGTGCGGAAAACCAGGACTTCAGCACTGCCGCAAGGCCCGAGGAGGACGAGGGCTTGGGAGATGACGGGGAGGCGGAGGGGGACGGTGCTCGGGGAGGGGGAGTATGGCTCTGTGCATCATTGGCGCGTGGCTTAAATAGCCGCGGCTAGGCCAAGGGAAGGGGCGGTCAGCCTGCTTCAACGCGGCATAGTGGCCGGAGTTGGTTTCTGGGGACGCGACGTCTGCATTGAAGCGACAACACGCGAGAGCCGCACCCGTCTGCGCCGCCGTCCTGTCCGGTCAAGTTGCGGGCGTCAATGCCGGCCACTGCATGCTCTCGGTCGGTATGAATACGGGCCTTCGATGAAAAGCGTGGTAGAGACGGGTGAGACTTTTATTGGCCAGGGCGGTCAAGAGCGAACGTGACAGCGGTGTGGACGCCGAAAAGCCCCCCTTGTTTATCTCTACTAGTTTATGGAGAAAAACACGCCTGAACCACTTGATGGACCAATACATGCCCGCGTTGTATGTCATTACTCATCCGGACCACATAGTTCAAACGTATGCAACCGATTTGAGGGGAGATGCCCTAAGCTTTGAGCTCGAGTGAGGGTCAGGCCAATATAGGCTACTAATGGAGTATATATATGCGTTGACGCGGCAACAATTCGTACATACCGGCGTGGTGACCGTTGCCTTAAGACGAAGGTAACAACCTCAGTAGTACTTTCTCCGTTTCTATTTACTCTGCATATTAGATTTAACTGAAATTAAACTCTATAAAATTTGACCAAGTTTATAAAAAAAATATATAAACATCTATCATAACAAATTAATATAAAGTACATTTAATAATGAATCTAATGATATTAATTTGTTATTGTATATGTTAATATTTTTATTTATAAATTTTGTTAAAGTTTACGAAGCTTGACTTTAACCAAAGCTAATACACTGACTAAATAAAAATGAAGGAAGTATGTGGCAACGGGTATCAATGGATTATAGAGTGTGTGCTGCCTTTTGTCACGTGCCTCCATTGAGGTCGACGCGCGGGAGAATGAAGCGTCAAGCAAAGACAGCTTGCAGCATTTTTCTAGAGGAAAGGCATCTCTACCTTGTTGGTTGGTGGTAATTTGGGCTATGTCGAGCGGATCAGCCCATGGAGGAGTTTGGACTTTTGGTGACCGAGCTTCACGGAGGTCGGTATTTAAAAAATAATCGAAAAACTTATTTAAAAGTTTTAAAAAATGAGGAAAAATCCATGGAAACCTATATATGTTTAGCATGAACGTGGAAAAAATCTTTTGAAAATATTGTGATTTGTATACAAAAAACACAAAATTCCAGCCCAACAACAAAAAAATCAGCCCAATTTGGAAATACATATTTGTCCTTTTTTTTGTATGTCACATGTGAAAAATATAATGTTATGATCTCGCAAAAAGAAACTATAATGTTATGAAATATTTCATATACATAGTATACATGTGTGTGTGCGTGTTCACAAAAAAATTGTTTTGTTTTGGCTCCATAGAAAATGGTATTTTATAAACGAGCTCCAAGGTGCTCGAACAACATTGGCATTTTTTGCCCATATAGGCATTTTTTTCTCTTCCATGTGTTTCTCTTCTTGAGATGCAGGTTGATACTTTTTTGCGAACACGATATAATCATAGATGCTCACCAACATGTATATACACTCACCTCTATGAACGCCCACATGCATAATCTACTCCTATGAGCACTTTGAGATACTCAGACTGCACAATACCTTGAGATGACGATGTCACAACAGGAGCCTCGTAGTCTCCCACTGAAGACCGAACGAACATTGCAGAAAATCAGCAATAAATCCAGGTAAAATGCGGGCACCTGTGTCAATTCTAAGACTTGAACCCTGGCGGGCTGGTTCCACCACAAGAAATCTAACCATCTGAATTACACTCAGTTCGCTCATACCACCCCTCAGCACATGCCTATACGGGTCGGACCAATCATTCTTTTCTATTCTCTTTCCCCTTGGTATTGGGAAGGTTTTATTTTTTCTGTATTTTTCTTTGCTGGTTGTATCGGTTTTATTTCGAACTTTTTCTCATTATTTTTTCTATTTGTTTCTATATTTTCAAATTCATAACTTTTATTTTGAAATTTGCAACATTTTTCAAATTCATCTATATTTTCGGGATTTTGGAATATATTTATAATGCAGAAACATTTTAAAGATTCTGAAAAAAATTAAATTCACAAACTTATTTTAATTTTTTGGACATTTTCTAATTTATCCGTGAATTTTCATGAAATTCATAAAGATGTCAGGAACACTTTAAAAATATTCCAAACAGTTTTAAATTTGAGAATATTTTTAAAAATTAATGAATAGTTTTAAATTCTTGAAATTTTAAATTTAGACAATATTTTATCATAAACCTGGCAGAAGTAAAAAATCGTTAGGTTACGCTTACGCTGGCGCGGGGCACAAGTGAGCATTTCCTGGGCCAGACCATATACGCTAGCGCAGGGAAGGGTGAGTGTTTGCTCAAGTCCCACGGCGTGGCCCGCAGACTAGGAGATTCCAGATGGAGGCATGAAAGCGCCATGTAGCTTGAAAATTGTAAGGGCGTGTTTGGTTGCCTGCATTGCATGGTTGGTTGATGAAATGCAGTCTTATATGCAGCAGATGTAACCTGTTTGGTTGCCTGCATTGCATGGAGAGGAACTTACCCCCTGCTGTTTGGTTGTCGTTTTTGTGCTTAGGATGTGAGCAGATGCAAACTTCACCTGTTTGGTTCCAAACAGTGTTTGTGTTCTGCTCACCCTATTCAAATGTGGTGGCCTTACCACTACATGATCAGCACAACAGCAACAGCACAACAACAGGCAACCAAATGAAATCAAACACAGCAAGCAAGGAAATGACAGCAAACTACTTAACTACATAGCATAAGTCTAGATTAACAGCAGGGGCATCCTCCTTCCCTGCTCCATGCCAGGGTGCTGCTCCTGGCCAGAATATGAACAAGTTTCTAGCACAAGTCTCGCCACACACCATAAAAATTCTCCACTAACACCTTACTTAACTTAACTACATAGCCTACTCGATGTTACCAACGCAATTGTGCCCGCTGCAACGAAACCTGCACATGACCGAGGAGTCGTGGTTGTAGATCTGAACCTTCAGTCCGAGTCCTGAGATGCGCACAACGACAAGGTCGCCGGGGACGATCCGGTGGCGGCAGCGGAAGTAGTTCCAGCCCCGGCCAAGCACCATGTGCCCCTCGAAGTTCTGGACCTGCACCCAGAACACGCACTGCTTGTTCGTCGACAGCCTGACCATGCACGGGAGCCGCTTGATGACCAGCCAGGTGTTCATCACCTCCACGAACTTGGGAGGGACGATGAGCATGGCGAGGTCCTCGTTGTCCTTGATCTGCTGGTAGAAGCGCATCGGCTCCCTGGCCCCCTCCTCGTGGCCCTGCCTCGGAGATCGTCCCCTTGAACGAGGCACGCTCGTGAAGGTGATCCTGCCAGGCAGGTCCACCATCCTGAGCCACCTATTCGTGGGGATGAAATCCTCGGCGCGCTCAGCTCCGGCCACCACCTGAGCTCCTGCTCCCGGCACATCCCAGTCAGTATTTAATATCTTGTCAGGTAAGATGACAAGTATAAGTGCACAAACTCTTTGCAAAATGGCACTGATCAAAGACATTTGCCCAAGAGCAAATGCCACTGATCAGTGCACAAACTCTTTGAGCAAATGCCACTTATCAAGGGCACTTGCTGTTAGGAAAATGACACTAATCAGTGGACTTGCCCAATAGCAAGTGCCATTAATAAGTGGCATTTTGCCCAACAGTAAGTGCCATTGATAAGTGGCATTTGCCTTGATCAATGCCATTGATGAGTTGACTTGCTGTTGGGCAAGTCCACTGATCAGTGGCATCTGCTTTGCTGCAACTGGTACTCATCACTGCATTATCCTAACCATGGAAACATCTAAAAATAGCAACAGCAAGTGCCAATAGCATCCATGTGCAACCATGCAGATTTTCCACCATCATAAAATGGTCCTACTACATGCATGTATAACATTCAACACAAACCCTAGCTTGAACATGAACATGCCACCAGTCAACATGATTCTAGCATTCATCAGTCAACATGAACATGCGATCAGTATAACATTCATCAGTCAACATGAACATGATTCTAGCATTAACACAGCGACATCATGAACACAGATCATAGGACACACTAGCAGTAGCACAAGAAAATTATCCTAGCACACACACTGTACAAAATAAGAACAGCTCAGTCCGATTGGATTCGATTGGGATCGCATCCAATCGGATCTGCTAGAATCCTATCTAATCCTATAGAATCCACTAACTACTACCACATGCCTAAGAAATATACCCCTAATCTACACATACGAGCAAGCATTGAGAGGGTTTGACTCACCGGAGCACGCGCAGTTGCGGTGAACCGAGGCCGGGGTGAAAACCCCGGTGGGAAGGAGAGAGGTGGCGGAGCAGAGGAGGAGCCAGCCCTGGCGACGGCCTGCGGCATCGGCCCCATGCTCAAAGCCACGCCGGAGGTTGAGGAGAACAACCCACCGACAGGAGAAAACCCTTGGACAGGGGTCAAGAAAACCCCCGTGCCCAATGGGGTCCCAAGAAGGGGTGGCTCCGTGGACGGCGCCGGCGCCGAGCCCAGGACCACGAGGTCCGGAATCGACGGCGGAGCAGGAGCGGCCGACACCTCATTGGCCGGCGCTCGTGGTGGCCGACAACAGATGGAGGACAGCACTTGCAGCGCCAACACTAGGTCGCGGCCCGAGTTCTGGAGCCGGGCTAGCCAGCGCTCCTGGATGCTGGCGATGCGCTCCTCGATGAGGGTCAGAGGGCGGCGTGGCGGTGGGTGATACGTCTCCAACGTATCTATAATTTTTTTATTGTTCCATGCTATATTATATTCTGTTTTGGACATTATTGGGCTTTATTATACACTTTTATATTATTTTTGGGACTAACCTATTAACCGGAGGCCCAGCCCAGAATTGTTGTTTTTTTTGCCTATTTCAGAGTTTCGCAGAAAAAGAATATCAAACGGAGTCCAAACAGAATGAAACCTTTGGGAACGTGATTTTCGAAACGAACGTGATCCAAAGGACTTGGACCCTACGTCAAGACATCAACCAGGAGGCCACGAGGTAGGGGGGCACGCCTACCCCCCTGGGCGCGCCCTCCACCCTCGTGGGCCCCCTATTGTTCCACCTACGTACTCCTTCATCCTATATATATCTACGGACCCCAAAACTACCAGATACGGAGCCAAAACCCTAATTCCACCGCCGTAACTTTCTGTATCCACGAGATCCCATCTTGGGGCCTTTTCCGGAGCTCCGCCGGAGGGGGCATCGATCATGGAGGGCTTCTACATCAACACCATAGCCCTTCCGATGAAGTGTGAGTAGTTTACCTCAGACCTTCGGGTCCATAGTTATTAGCTAGATGGCTTCTTCTCTCTTTTTGGATCTCAATACAAAGTTCTCCTCCTCTCTTGTGGAGATCTATTCGATGTAATCTTCTTTTGCGGTGTGTTTGTTGAGACCGATGAATTGTGGGTTTATGATGAAGTTTATCTATGAACAATATTTGAATCTTCTCGGAATTCGTTTATGTATGATTGGTTATCTTTGCAAGTCTCTTCGAATTATCAGTTTGGTTTGGCCTACTAGATTGATATTTCTTGCAATGGGAGAAGTGCCTAGCTTTGGGTTCAATCTTGTGGTGTCCTTTCCCAGTGACAGTAGGGGCAGCAAGGCACGTATTGTATTGTTGCCATCGAGGATAACAAGATGGGGTTTATATCATATTGCATGAGTTTATCCCTCTACATCATGTCATCTTGCTTAAAGCGTTACTCTGTTCTTATGAACTTAATACTCTAGATGCATGCTGGATAGCGGTCAATGTGTGGAGTAATAGTAGTAGATGCAGGCAGGAGTCGGTCTACTTGTCTGGACGTGATGCCTATATACATGATCATACCTAGATATTCTCATAACTATGGTTAATTCTATCAATTGCTCAACAGTAATTTGTTTACCCGCCGTAAATACTTATGCTCTTGAGAGAAGCCACTAGTGAAACCTATGGCCCCCGGGTCTATTTTCCATCATATTATTCTTCCAACACTTAGTTATTTTTATTGCCTTTTATTTTACTTTGCATCTTTATCATAAAAAATACCAAAAATAGTATCTTATCATATCTATTAGATCTCACTCTCGTAAGTGACCGTGTAGGGATTGACAACCCCTTATCGCGTTGGTTGCAAGGATTTATTTGTTTGTGTAGGTGCGGGGGAGTCGTGCGTGGCCTCCTACTGGATTAATACCTTGGTTCTCAAAAACTGAGGGAAATACTTACGCTACTTTGCTGCATCACCCTTTCCTCTTCAAGGGAAAACCAACGCAGTGCTCAAGAGGTAGCAAGAAGGATTTTTGGCGCCGTTGCCGAGGAGGTTCGTGGAAGACAAGTCAAGATTTGACTCCCGACAACGAGTCACTTGTGGCGCCGTTGCAAGTCAAGACATACCAAGTACCCATCACAAACCCTTATCTCTCGCATTACATTATTTGCCATTTGCCTCTCATTTGCCTCTCCCCCACTTCACCCTTGCCGTTTTATTCGCCCTCTCTCTCTCCATCCTCCCTCTCTTTTTCTATTTGCCTCTTTTTGCCCGTGTCTTGTTCGCTTGTGTGTTGGATTGCTTGCTTGTCATGATGGATCAAGATAATACTAAATTGTGTGACTTCACCAATACCAACAACAATGATTTCCTCAGCACTCCGATTGCTCCTCTTACCGATACCGAATCTTGTGAAATCAATACTGCTTTATTGAATCTTGTCATGAAAGATCAATTCGCCGGCCTTCCTAGTAAAGATGCCGCTACCCATCTAAATAGCTTCATTGATTTATGTGATATGCAAAAGAAGAAAGATGTGGATAATGATATTGTTAAATTGAAGCTATACCTTTTTTCGCTTAGAGATCGTGCTAAAGCTTGGTTTTCGTCTTTTTCCTAAAAATAGTATTGATTCATGGAATAAGTGCAAAGATGCTTTTATCTCTAAGTATTTTCCTACCACTAAGATCATCTCTCTTAGAAATGATATTATGAATTTTAAGCAATTTGATCATGAACATGTTGCACAAGCTTGGGAGAGGATGAAATTAATGATACGTAATTGCCCTACGCATGGTTTGAATTTGTGGATGATTATACAAAAATTTTATGCCGGATTGAATTTTGCTTCTAGAAATCTTTTAGATTCGGCCGCGGGAGGCACTTTTATGGAAATCACTTTAGGAGAAGCTACTAAACTCCTAGATAATATTATGGTTAATTATTCTCAATGGCACACTGAAAGATCTACTAATAAGAAAGTGCATGCGATAGAAGAAATTAATGTTTTGAGTGGAAAGATGGATGAACTTATGAAATTATTTGTTAATAAAAGTGTTTCTTCTGATCCTAATGATATGCCTTTGTCTACTTTTATTGAGAATAATAATGAATCTATGGATGTGAATTTTGTTGGTAGGAATAATTTTGGTAACAACGCATATAGAGGAAACTTTAATCCTAGGCCGTATCCTAGTAATTCCTCTAATAATTATGGTAATTCCTGCAACAATTCTTTTGGAAATTATAATAAGATGCCCTCTGATTTTGAATCTAATATTAAATAATTTATTACTTCACAAAAGAATTTCAATGCTTTGATTGAAGAAAATTTGCTTAAGATTGATGAGTTGGCTAGGAACGTTGATAGAATTTCTCTTGATGTTGATTCTTTGAAACTTAGATATATTCCACCTAAGCATGATATCAATGAGTCTCTCAAAGCCATGAGAATTTCCATTGATGAGTGCAAAGAAAGAACCGCTAGGATGCGTGCTAAGAAAGATTGCTTTATAAAAGCATGTTCTTCTAGTTTCCATGATAATAAGGATGAAGATATAAAAGTTATTGATGTGTCCCCTATTAAATCTTTGTTTTGCAATATGAATCTTGATAATGATGGGACTGAATATGATCCAACTTTACCTAGACGGCATTCCAAAAATTCGGAGTCTTTAGATCTTGATGCTAAAATTGTTAAAAGTGGGATTGAAGAAGTCAAAACTTTAAATATTAATGAACCCACTATTTTGGATTTCAAGGAATTTAATTATGATAATTGCTCTTTGATAGATTGTATTTCCTTGTTGCAATCCGTGCAAAATTTTCCTCATGCTTATAGTCAAAATAAAGCTTTTACTAAACATATCGTTGATGCTTTGATGCAATCTTATGAAGAAAAACTTGAGTTGGAAGTTTCTATCCCTAGAAAACTTTATGATTAGTGGGAACCTACTATTAAAATTAAAATTAAATATCATGAATGCTATGCTTTGTGTGATTTGGGTGCTAGTGTTTCGACGATTCCAAAGACTTTGTGTGATTTGCTAGGTTTCCGTGATTTTGATGATTGCTCTTTAAACTTGCACCTTGCGGATTCCACTATTAAGGAACCTATGAGAAGAATTAATGATTTTCTTATTATTGCAAATAGGAATTATGTGCCCGTAGATTTTATTGTTCTTTACATAGATTGCAATCCTTCATGTCCTATTATTCTTGGTAGACCTTTCCTTAGAACGATTGGTGCAATTATTGATATGAAGGAAGGGACTATTAGTTTCCAATTTCCGTTAAGGAAAGGCATGGAACACTTCCCTAGAAAGAAAATTAAATTACCTTATGAATCTATTATGAGAGCCACTTATGGATTGCCTACGAAAGATGGCAATACCTAGATCTATCCTTACTTTTATGCCTAGCTAGGGGCGTTAAACGATAGCGCTTGTTAGGAGGCAACCCAATTTTATTTTTATTACTTGCTTTTTGCTCCTGTTGAGTAATAAATAATTTATCTAGCCTCTGTTTTGGTTGTGTTTTTTGTGTTTAATTAGTGTTTGTGCCAAGTAGAACCGTTGGGAAGACTTGGGGAAAGTCTTTTTAATCTTGCTGTAAAAAACAGAAACTTTAGCGCTCACGAGAATTGCTGCCATTTTTATTTTTAAAGTGATATTTAGTTAATTATTTTTGAAGATGATTAATAGATAAATTCCTCACGTCCAGAAATTTATTGTAGAATTTTTTGGGTTCCAGATCTTGCGTTAGCTACAGATTACTACAGACTGTTCTGTTTTTGACAGATTCTGTTTTTCGTGTGTTGTTTGCTTATTTTAATGAATCTATGGATAGTAAAATAGTTTATAAACCATAGAGAAGTTGGAATACAGTAGGTTTAGCACCAAAATAAATAAATAATTAGTTCATTACAGTACCTTCAAGTGGTGTTTTGTTTTCTTTCGCTAACGGAGCTCACGAGATTTTCTACTTTAAGTTTTGTGTTGTGAAGTTTTCAAGTTTTGGGTGAAAGATTTGATGGATTATGGAACAAGGAGTGGCAAGAGCCTAAGCTTGGGGATGCCCATGGTACCCCAATATAATCTAAGGACACCAAAAATCCAAAGCTTGGGGATGCCCCGAAAGGCATCTTCTCTTTCGTCTACTTCCATCGGTAACTTTACTTGGAGCTATATTTTTATTCACCACATGATATGTGTTTTGCTTGGAGCGTCTTGTGTGATTTGAGTCTTTGCTTTTTATTTTACCACAATCATCCTTGCTGTACACACCTTTTGAGAGAGACACACATGATTCGTAAATTATTAGAGTACTCTATGTGCTTCACTTATATCTTTTGAGTTATATAGTTTTGCTCTAGTACTTCACTTATATCTTGTAGAGCACGGTGGTGGTTTTGTTTTATATAAACTATTATTCTCTCATGCTTCACTTAGATTATTTTGAGAGTCTTAAATAGCATGGTAATTTACTTAAATAATCCTAATATGCTAGGTATTCAAGACTAGTAAAAACTTTCTTATGAGTGTGTTGAATACTAAGAGAAGTTTGATGCTTGATGATTGTTTTGAGACATGGAGATAGTGATATCAAAGTTGTGCTAGTTGAGTAGTTGTGAATTTGAAAAATACTTGTGTTGAAGTTTGCAAGTCACGTAGCATGCACGTATGGTAAACATTATGTAACAAATTTGAAACATGAGGTGTTCTTTGATTGTCCTCCTTATGAGTGGCAGTCGGGGACGAGCGATGGTCTTTTCCTACCAATCTACCCCCCCTAGGAGCATGCGCGTAGTGCTTGGTTTTTGATGACTTGTAGATTTTTGCAATAAGTATGTGAGTTCTTTATGACTAATGTTGAGTCCATGGATTATACACACTCTCACCTTTCCATCATTGCTAGCCTCTTCGGTACCGTGCATTGCCCTTTCTCACATTGAGAGTTGGTGCAAACTTCGCCGGTGCATCCAAACCCCGTGATATGATACGCTCTTTCACACATAAACCTCCTTATATCTTCCTCAAAATATCCACCATACCTACCTATTATGGCATTCCCATAGCCATTCCGAGATATATTGCCATGCAACTTTCCATTGTTCCGTTTATCATGACACGTTCATCATTGTCATATTGCTTTGCATGATCATGTAGTTGACATAGTATTTTTGGCAAAGCCACCATTCATAATCCTTTCATACATGTCACTCTTGGTTCATTGCATATCAAGGTACACCGCCAGAGGCATTCATATAGAGTCATACTTTGTTCTAGTATCGAGTTGTAATCATTGAGTTGTAAATAAATAGAAGTGTGATGATCATCATTTTCTAGAGCATTGTCCCAAGTGAGGAAAAAAATAAAAAGGAGAAAGGCCATAAAAAAGGAGAAGGCCCAAAAAAATGAGAGAAAAAGAGAGAAGGGACAATGTTACTATCCTTTTTACCACACTTGTGCTTCAAAGTAGCACCATAATCTTCATGATAGAGAGTCTTTTGTTTTGTCACTTTCATATACTAGTGGGAACTTTTCATTATAGAACTTGGCTTGTATATTCCAATGATGGGCTTCCTCAAATTGCCCTAGGTCTTCGTGTGCAAGCAAGTTGGATGCACACCCAGTTAGTTTCTTTTGTTGAGCTTTCATATATTTATAGCTCTAGTGCATCCGTTGCATGGAAATCCCTACTCCTTGCATTAACATCAATTTATGGGCATCTCTATAGCTCATTGATTAGCCTCGTTGATGTGATACTTTCTCCCTTTTTTGTCTTCTCCACTAACCCCCATCATTATATTCTATTCCACCCATAGTGCTATACCCATGGCTCACGCTCATGTATTGCGTGAAGGTTGAAAAAGTTTGAGATTACTAAAGTATGAAACAATTGCTGGCTTGTCATCGGGGTTGTGCATGATGAGAGCATTCTTGTGTGACGAAAATGGAGCATGACTAAACTATATGATTTTGTAGGGATGAACTTTCTTTGGCCATGTTATTTTGAGAGGACATAATTGCTTAGTTAGTATGCTTCAAGTATTATTATTTTTATGTCAATATTAAACTTTTATCTTGAATCTTTCGGATCTGAATATTCATACCACAATTAAGAAGAATTACATTGAAATTATGCCAAGTAGCATTCCACATCAAAAATTCTGTTTTTATCATTACCTACTCGAGGACGAGCAGGAATTAAGCTTGGGGATGCTTGATACGTCTCCAACGTATCTATAATTTTGGATTATTCCATGCTATATTATATTCTGTTTTGGACATTATTGGGCTTTATTATACACTTTTATATTATTTTTGGGACTAAACTATTAACTGGAGGCCCAACCCAGAATTGATGTTTTTTTTGCCTATTTCAGCGTTTCACAGAAAAAGAATATCAAACGGAGTCCAAACGGAATGAAACCTTCGGGAACATGATTTTAGGAACGAACATGATCCAGAGGACTTGGACCCTACGTCAAGACACCAACCAGGAGGCCACGAGGTAGGGGGTGTGCCTACCCCCTGGGCGCGCCCTCCACCCTTGTAGGCCCCTGTTGCTCCACCGACGTACTCCTTCCTCCTATATATATCTACGTACCCCCAAACTACCAGATACGGAGCCAAAACCCTAATTCCACCGCCGTAACTTTCTGTATCCACGAGATCTCATCTTGGGGCCTTTTCCGGAGCTCCGCCGGAGGGGGCATCGATCACGGAGGGCTTCTACATCAACACCATAGCCCTTCCGATGAAGTGTGAGTAGTTTACCTCAGACCATCAGGTCCATAGTTATTAGCTAGATGGCTTCTTCTCTCTTTTTGGATCTCAATACAAAGTTCTCCCCCTCTCTTGTGGAGATCTATTCGATGTAATCTTCTTTTTGCGGTGTGTTTGTTGAGACTGATGAATTGTGGGTTTATGATCAAGTTTATCTATGAACAACATTTGAATCTTCTCTGAATTCTTTTATGTATGTTTGGTTATCTTTGCAAGTCTCTTCGAATTATCAGTTTGGTTTGGCCTACTAGATTGATCTTTCTTGCAACGGGAGAAGTGCGTAGCTTTGGGTTCAATCTTGCGGTGTCCTTTCCTAGTGACAGTAGGGGCAGCAAGGCACGTATTGTATTGTTGCCATCGAGGATAACAAGATGGGGTTTATATCATATTGCATGTGTTTATCCCTCTACATCATGTCATCTTGCTTAAAGCGTTACTCTGTTCTTATGAACTTAATACTCTAGATGCATGCTGGATAGCGGTCAATGTGTGGAGTAATAGTAGTAGATGCAGGCGGGAGTCGGTCTACTTGTCTCAGACGTGATGCCTATATACATGATCATACCTAGATATTCTCATAACTATGCTCAATTCTGTCAATTGCTCAACAGTAGTTTGTTTACCCACCGTGAATACTTATGCTCTTGAGAGAAGCCACTAGTGAAACCTATGGCCCCCAGGTCTATTTTCCATCATATTAATCTTACAACACTTAATTATTTTTATTGCCTTATTTTACTTTGCATCTTTATCATAAAAAATACCAAAAATATTATCTTATCATATCTATCAGATCTCACTCTCGTAAGTGACCGTGTAGGGATTGACAACCCCTTATCGCGTTGGTTGCGAGGATTTATTTGTTTGTGTAGGTGCGAGGGACTCGTGCGTGGCCTCCTACTGGATTGATACCTTGGTTCTAAAAAACTGAGGGAAATACTTATGCTACTTTGCTGCATCACCCATTCCTCTTCAAGGGAAAACCAACGCAGTGCTCAAGAGGTAGCAGTGGGCGTGGCGGAGCCATCGAAGGAGAGGAGAGGGAGGGGCGGTGAGGGAGAGAGAGGGAGCGATGGGAACAGTGCGTCTGGGCGGTGACAGGAGAGTGGGGGGCGAGTTATGAGACGTCCCCTTCGTCTCTCGCGCTGTCCGAGGCATGCAACTGCCTCGCACGTGTGGTCGCGCCCAGCCAGGCTCGCGAGAAATTGCCAATTCGGCAGTTTCCACCGGGCTAGGCTGCGGGCTGTTTAAGCTCTGTGCGGGCCACAAACCACATGCAGCCCAGCCAACCAAACAGGCCACGCACATCCCACGCGGGCCTGGTTGGGCTGCATGCGGGCAACCAAACACGCCCTAAGTGTAGAAATAGCTTGGAAAGTGTTAGCGTAAAATCCATATCATAGACTACGAGCATGCCTTGTAATATACATCAGGAGTATATATGACATATCTTTCATCATTGGGATCAATCACCCCTTCTCCTCTTTTGGTTGTTCCTCCGGCATCATGGGTAGAGGGGAAGGGATTATTTTCTATTGTTATCATGTAGTTATACTACAACAGTGATGACTTTTTATCTTGAATAAACTTTATCTGGCTCCAATCTCGTCTCATTGATGCTTAGCCCGGCATTAACAAGGTGATTGGAAGTGTTTGTCCCTTCATTTTTCATGGATGACAGTTTGCTCTTTTGTGTTGCATGTTGGGATAGCTCCATAACCACTATCGGTGACAACATCATTTTTTTGGAAATACATTTTTCAAGCCTTTGCAGGTAAGGTTGTCGACCTGCTCAAGTGATTCTAGCACGATCGATGCCTAGATTGGGTGGTGCCCCACCAATATTAGCAAGATTGACAATATCTGCCTTATCTTATGATGTTCTACTCTATGTCGATTCAGTGAAAGTTGGTCATTTGAAAATCTTTATATGTATTTTAACGCGTGAATATATTGTTGTTGTCCCATGATAGTGAGAGCTATGACGGTGCAAAACTGAGTATGACTACAACTTCGGCACTCTTTTGAGGCGTAAGAGTTTGGTTGTACTCCTTCGATTAGGGTCGCTATGTTGGTGGATTCAGTTACCCCGTTACAGATTATATCTAATGTTTTATTGATTCTATATATCATATTTTACTTTGAGAAGAGAACAATGTGTACCACATAGTATGGAATTTTGTTAGTCCACAACATAAGCGAGGAGTACAAAAAATGGTTGGATTATAGTTACTATCCTACATTTCAAATACATATGATTTGAAAATGGTATTTGATTGTGCTATATGGAGGAGACGTTCCAAATGGTATGGTTCAATGGACATTTTCTAGAGTTGTTTTGCATAAACCACTACAAAGGAAATTACAATAATTCAAAACTCCTAGATCAATCAAAACTTAAAGTCAAAAATGATGGAAATATGCCCTAGAGGCAATAATAAAATGGTTATTATTATATTTCCTAAATCATGATAAAGGTTTATTATTCGTGCTAGAATTGTATTGTCCAGAAACTTAAATACATGTGTGGATACATAAAAAATACCGTGTCCCTAGTGAGCCTCTACTAGACTAGGTCGTTGATCAAAGAGGGTTAAGGTTTCCTAACCATAGACATGAGTTGTCATTTGATAACGGGATCACATCATTAGGAGAATGATGTGATGGACAAGACCCAACCGTTAGCATAGCATATGATCGTTCAGTTTATTGCTACTGCTTTCTTAATGTCAAATACTTGTTTCTTTAACCAGGAGATCATGAAACTCCTGGATACCGGAGGAATACCTTGTGTGCTATCAAACGTCACAACGTAACTGGGTGATCATAAAGATGCTCTACAGGTATCTCTGAAGGTGTCTGTTGAGTTGGCGTGAATCGAGATTGGGATTTGCCACTCCATGTAACGAAGAGGTATCTCTGGGCCCTCTCGGTAATACATCATCACAACAAACTTGCAAGCAAAGTGACTAAGGAGTTAGTTACAAGATGATGTATTATGGAACGAGTAAAGAGACTAGCCAGTAACGAGATTGAACTAGGTATAGAGATACCGACGATCGAATCTCGGGCAGGTAACATACCGACAGACAAAGGGAATTACATATGTTGTCATAAAGGTTCAAGCGATAAAAGATCATCGTGGAATATGAAGGAATCAATATGGGCATCCAGGTCCCGCTATTGGTTATTGACCGAAGAGGTGTCTTGGTCATGACTACATAATTCCCGAACCCGCAGGGTCGCACGCTTAACGTTCGTTGATGCTAGAGTAGTATGGGGATATTTGATGAGTTGTAACCAAATGTTGTTCAGAGTCCCGGATGAGATCCCGGATGTCACGAGGAGACTCGCAATGGTCGAGAGGTAAAGATTTATATATGGGAAGTCATATTTTGGGTTCCGAAAAAGGTGCAGTTTTTTCTGTATTGTATCGGGAAGCTTCCAGAAGGTTTTGGGGGATTCCAGAGGGGTCCAGAAGTCCACAAGTGGGTCCACCATGACCCGACGGCTAGCATGGGCTGCGGGGAGGTGCCTTGGCCTTATTGTGCCAGGTGCACCAAGTCCTCAAAAGCCCATGTGGCTAGGGAAGGCAAAAAAGGAAGGAGTCCTAGTAGGAATAGGATTGGACTTGGAGTCCAAGTCCTCTCCCCCTTAGCTGCGCCCTAGAGTTTGGAGGGGTTGTTTCCCATGCCCTTCCACCTATGTATAGAGGGGAGGGGGCGCCCCAAGAGGAGACGCCAAGCCCTTGGCGCCCCTCTCTCTCCCGTTACTCTGTAGTTCCACCGCCTCATCCCGGCGACGCTTAGCGAAGCGCTGTCGGTGCTCCACCACCACCATCAGCACCACACCGTCGTGTTGGTTGTGATCCCATCTACTTCTCCTCTCCCGATTTCTGGATGAAGAAGGAGGATACTTCATCGAGCCGCACATGTGCTAAACTCGGAGGTGTGGTCCGTTCGGCACTAGATCAGTTGGATCATGATCGGATCGCGAAGTGTACGACTACATCAACCGCGTTCATAAACGCTTCCGCTTAGCGATCTACAAGGGTATGTATATGCTCTCCCCCGCCCTCTCGTAGCTATGCATCTCCATAGATAGATCTTGCATGTGCGTAGAATTTTTTTTGTTTTCCATGCAATGTTCCCCAACAGTGGCATCATGAGCCAGGTCTCTCATAGATGATATGCATGAGTACAACACAAAGGAGTTGCGGGCAATGATGTTCATACTGCTTATCACCAACGTCTTATTTCGATTCGGCAGTATTGTGAGATGAAGTGGTCTGGATGAACCTTACATGTCCATGTTGGGGAACGTAGCATGCAATTTCAAAAAAAATCATACGATCACGCAAGATCTATCTAGGAGACTGGTACCTCTTGAGCACTGCGTTGGTTTTCCCTTGAAGAGAAAAGGGTGGTGTAGTAAAGCAACGTAAGTATTTCCCTCAGTTTTTGAGAACCAAGGTATCAATCCAGTAGGAGACCACGCGCGAGTCACCTCGTACCTACAGAAACAAATAAGAACCTCGCAACCAACGCGATAAAGGGGTTGTCAATCCCTTCACGGCCACTTGCAAGAGTGAGATCTGATAGAGATGATGATAATAATAAGATAAGTATTTTTGGTATTTTTATGATATAGATTGAAAGTAAAGATTTCAAAATAAAATAGATTGGAAACTTGTATGATGGAAAATAGACCCGGGGGCCATAGGTTTCACCAGTGGCTTCTCTCACGATAACATAAGTATTACGGTGGGTCAACAAATTACTGTCGAGCAATTGATAGGAAAGCGAATAATTTTGAGAATATCTAGGTATGATCATGTATATAGGCATCACGTCTGTGACAAGTAGACCGACTCCTGCCTGCATCTACTACTAATACTCCACACATCGACCGCTATCCAGCATGCATCTAGAGTATTAAGTTCACAAGAACAGAGTAACGCCTTAAGCAAGATGACATGATGTAGAGGGATAAACTCATGCAATATGATATAAACCCCATATTTTTATCCTCGATGGCAACAATACAATATGTGTCGTTTCCCTTTCTGTCACTGGGATCGAGCACTACAAGATTGAACCCAAAGCTAAGCACTTCTCCCATTGCAAGAAAGATCAATCTAGTAGGCCAAACCAAACTGATAATTCGAAGAGACTTGCAAAGATAAACAAATCATACATAAAAGAATTCAGAGAAGATTCAAATATTGTTCATAGATAATTTGGATCATAAACCCACCATTCATCGGATCTCAACAAACACACCACAAAAAGAAGAGTTACATCGAATAGATCTCCAAGAGAATCGAGGAGAACTTTGTATTGAGATCCAAAGAGAGAGAAAAAGCCATCTAGCTACTAGCTATAGACCCGAAGGTCTGAGGTAAACTACTTACACATCATCGGAGGAGCCATGGAGTTTATGTAGAGGCCCTCCGTGATCAATGCCCCCTCCGGCGGAGCTCCGGAAAAGGCCCCAAGATGGGATCTCTTGGGTACAAAAGGTTACGGCGGTGGAAATAGAATTACGTGGTGCTCCTGGATGTTTGGGGGTATATGGATATATATAGGAGGAAGAAGTACGTCGATGGAGCAACGAGGGGCCCATGAGGGTGGAGGGCGCGCCCAGGGGGGTGGGCGCGCCCCCTGCCTCGTGGCCGCCATGTTGATTGCTTGCGTCCACTCCAAGTGTCCTAGATCACATTTGTTCCAAAAATAATGCCCCCGAAGGTTTCATTCCGTTTGGACTCCGTTTGATATTCCTTTTCGGCGAAACTCTAAAATAGGCAAAAAAACAGTAATTTGGGTTGGGCCTCCGGTTAATAGGTTAGTCCCAAAAATAATATAGAAGTGTAAAAATAAGCCCATTAACTTCCAAAATAGATAATATAATAGCATGGAGCAATCAAAAATTATAGATACGTTGGAGACGTATCAAGCATCCCAAGCTTAATTCCTGCTCGTCCTCGAGTAGGTAAATGATAAAAACAGAATTTTTGATGTGGAATGATTCCTAACATATTTCTCAATGTAATTTTTCTTTATTGTGGCATGAATTTTCAGATCTGAAAGATTCAAGATAAAAGTTTAATATTGACATAGAAATAATAATACTTCAAGCATACTAACTAAGCAATCATGTCTTCTCAAAATAACATGGCCAAAGAAAGTTATCCCTACAAAATCATATAGTCTGGCTATGCTCTATCTTCATCACACAAAATATTAAATCATGCACAACCCTGATGACAAGCCAAGCAATTGTTTCATACTTTTGATGTTCTCGAACTTTTTCAATCTTCACGCAATATATGAGCGTGAGCCATGGATATAGCACTATGGTGGAATAGAATGGTGGTTGTGGAGAAGACAAAAAAAGGAGAAGATAGTCTCACATCAACTAGGCGTATCAACGGGCTATGGAGACACCCATTAATAGATATCAATGTGAGTGAGTAGGGATTGCCATACAACAGATGCACTAGAGCTATAAGTGTATGAAAGCTCAACAAAAGAAACTAAGTGGGTGTGCATCCAACTTTCTTGCTCACAAAGACCTAGGGCAATTTGACGAAGCCCATCATTGGAATATACAAGCCAAGTTCTATAATGTAAAATTCCCACTAGTTTATGAAAGTGACAACATAGGAGACTCTCTATCAGGAAGATCATGGTGCTACTTTGAAGCACAAGTGTGGAAAAAGTATAGCAACATTGTCCCTTCTCTCTTTTTCTCTCTTTTTTTATTTGGGCCTTCTTCTTTTTTTGGCCTTTTTTTCTTTTTTTTTCGTCCGGAGTCTCATCCCGACTTGTGGGGGAATCATAGTCTCCATCATCCTTTCCTCACTGGGACAATGCTCTAATAATGATGATCATCACACTTATTTTTACTTACAACTCAATACTTAGAACAAAATATGACTCTATGTGAATGCCTCCGGCGGTGTACCGGGATATGCAATGAATCAAGAGTGACATGTATGAAAGAATTATGAACGGTGGCTTTGCCACAAATACGATGTCAACTACATGATCATGCAAAGCAATATGATAATGATGAAGCGTGTCATAGCAAACGGAACGGTGGAAAGTTGCATGGCAATATATTTCGGAATGGCTATGGAAATGCCATAATAGGTAGGTATGGTGGCTGTTTTGAGGAAGGTATATGGTGGGTTTATGGTACCAGCGAAAGTTGCGCGGTACTAGAGAGGCTAGCAATTGTGGAAGGATGAGGGTGCGTATAATCCATGGACTCAACATTAGTCATAAAGAACTCACATACTTATTGCAAAAATCTATTAGTTATCGAAACAAAGTACTACGCGCATGCTCCTAGGGGGATAGATTGGTAGGAAAAGACCATCGCTCGTCCCTGACCGCCACTCATAAGGAAGGCAATCAATAAATAAATCATGTTCTGACTTCATCACATAACGGTTCACCATACGTGCATGCTACGGGAATCACAAACTTCAATACAAGTATTTCTCAAATTCACAACTACTCAACTAGCATGACTCTAATATCACCATCTCCATATCTCAAAACAATCATCAAGTATCAAACTTCTCTTAGTATTCAATGCACTTATATGAAAGTTTTTATTATGCCTAAAAGCAAATTGCCATGTTGTTCTAAAGGACTCTCAAAATAATATAAGTTAAGCATGAGAGATCAATTATTTATATAAAATAGAACCACCGCCGTGCTCTAAAAGATATAAGTGAAGCACTAGAGCAAAAACTATATAGCTCAAAAGATATAAGTGAAGCACATAGAGTATTCTAATAAATTCTAATTCATGTGTGTCTCTCTCAAAAGGTGTGTACATAAAGGATGATTTTTGTAAACTAAAAAGCAAAGACTCAAACCATACAAAACGCTCCAAGCAAAACACATATCATGTGGCGAATAAAAATATAGCTCCAAGTAAAGTTACCGATGAATGAACACAAAAGAGGGGATGCCTTCCGGGGCATCCCCAAGCTTATGATTTTTGGTGTCCTTGTATTTTACCTTGGGGTGCCATGGGAATCACCAAGCTTAGGCTCTTGCCACTCCTTGTTCCATATTCCATCAAATCTTTACCCAAAACTTGAAAACTTCACAACACAAAACTTAACAAGAGAATCTCGTGACCTCTGTTAGCGAAAGAAAACAAAACACCACTTCAAGGTACTATAATGAACTCATTATTTATTTATATTGGTGTTAAACCTACTGTATTCCAACTTCTCTATGGTTTATAAACTCTTTTACTACACATAGATTCATTAAAATAAGCAAACAACACACGAAAAACAGAATCTGTCAAAAACAGAACAGTCAGTAGTAATATGTAACTAACGCAAACTTTTGGAACCCCAAAAATTATAAAATAAATTTCTGGACGTGAGGAATTTATCTATTAATCATCTGAAAAAATAATTAACTAAATATCATTCCCCAATAAAAAATGTCAGCAATTCTCGTGAGTGCTAAAGTTTCTGTTTTTTACAGCAGGATCAAAAAGACTTTCCCCAAGTCTTCCCAACGGTTCTACTTGGCACAAACACTAATTAAACACAAAAAACACAACCAAAACATAGGCTACATAAATTATTTATTGAATAACAGCAAGGAAAAACATTGGGTTGTCTCCCAACAAGCGCTTTTCTTTAAAGCCTTTTAGCTAGGCAAAAAATTTCAACGATGCTCACATGAAAGACAAGAATTGAAGCACAAAGAGAGAATCATAAAACACGTGACAAACACATCTAAGTCTAACATACTTCCTATGCATAGGCATCTTATAGGAAAACAAATTATCAAGGCAAGCAAAAACTAGCATATGCAAGGAAGCGGAAAGAAATAGTAGCAATCTCAACATAACGAGAGGTAATTTAGTAACATGAAAATTTCTACAACCATATTTTCCTCTCTCATAATAATTACATGTGGGATCATAAACAAATTCAACAAAATAGCTATCACATAAAATATTCTCAACATGATCCACATGCATGCAAAGTTGACACTCTTCCGAAATAGTGGGATCTAAAGTTGACACTCTTCCAAACCCACTTTCAATATTATTGCAAACATTATAATCAATCTCATATTCATCATGGGGCTTAAATAAATTTTCAAGATCATAAGAAGAATCACCCCAATCACGATCATTGCAACAAGTAGTATACATAGCAAAACAAGCATCCCCAAGCTTAGGGTTTTGCATATTATAAGCAGAATTGACATTAATAGAATTTACACTATCATCATTGCAATCATGCTTTCTGTTCAAAGATCCATCATGAATCACTCCATAAAGTACTTCATCACAATTTTCAGAGTCATGAATTTCAAGCAAAACTTCATAAAGATAATCTAGTGCACAAAACTTACTAGCAATTGGTTCATCATATTTGGATCTCTTAAAAAGATTAGCAAGCGGATGAGGATCCATCGATCTTAGGTTCTCTGTTTAGCAGTAAATAAACAATTGTTCCAACCAAACGAGCCAAGTAAGACATCAAAGCAAATGGAAAGACAAATAGAAGAAGGGTGAATAAAATGGCAAAGGTGAAGTGGGGGAGAGGAAAACGAGAGGCAAATGGCAAATAATGTAATGCGAGGGATAAGAGTTCTGATGGGTACTTGGTATGTCTTGACTTGGTGTAGATCTCCCTGGCAACGGCGCCAGAAATCCTTCTTGCTACCTCTTGAGCACTGTGTTGGTTTTCCCTTGAAGAGGAAAGGGTGGTGCAGTAAAGCAGCATAAGTATTTCCCTCAGTTTTTGAGAACCAAGGTATCAATCCAGTAGAAGACCACGCGCGAGTCACCTCGTAGCTACACAAACAAATAAGAACCTCGCAACCAACGCCATAAAGGGGTTGTCAATCCCTTCACGGCCACTTGCAAGAGTGAGATCTGATAGAGATGATAATAATAAGATAAGTATTTTTGGTATTTTTATGATATAGATTGAAAGTAAAGATTGCGAAATGAAATAGATTGGAAACTTGTATGATGGAAAATAGACCCGGGGGCCATATGTTTCACTAGTGGCTTCTCTCAAGATAGCATAAGTATTACGGTGGGTGAACAAATTACTGTCGAGCAATTGATAGAAAAGCGAATAATTATGAGAACATCTAGGTATGATCATGTATATAGGCATCACGTCTGTGACAAGTAGACCTACTCCTGCCTGCATCTACTACTATTACTCCACACATCGACCGCTATCCAGCATGCATCTAGAGTATTAAGTTCATAAGAACAGAGTAACGCCTTAAGCAAGATGACATGATGTAGAGGGATAAACTCATGCAATATGATATAAACCCCATATTTTTATCCTCGATGGCAACAATACAATACGTGTCATTTCCCTTTCTGTCACTGGGATCGAGCACCGCAAGATTGAACCCAAAGCTAAGCACTTCTCCCATTTCAAGAAAGATCAATCTAGTAGGCCAAACCAAACTGATAATTTGAAGAGACTTGCAAACATAAACCAATCATACATAAAAGAATTCAGAGAAGATTCAAATATTGTTCATGGATAATCTGGATCATAAACCCACAATTCATCGGATCTCGACAAACACACGGCAAAAATAAGAGTTACATCGAATAGATCTCCAAGAGAATCGAGGAAAACTTTGTATTGAGATCCAAAGAGAGAGAAAAACCTATCTAGCTACTAGCTATGGACCCGAATGTCCGAGGTAAAATACTCACACATCATCGGAGGGGCCATGGAGTTGATGTAGAGGCCCTCCGTGATCAATTCCCCCTCCGGCGGAGCTCTGGAAAAGGCCCCAAGATGGTATCTCTTGGGTACAGAAGGTTGCGGTGGTGGAAATAGGGTTTCGTGGTGCTCCTGGATGTTTGGGGGGTATATGGATATATATATATAGGAGGAAGAAGTACATCGGTGGAGCAATGAGGGCCCCACGAGGGTGGAGGGCGTGCCCGCGGGGGTGGGCGCGCCCCCCTGCCTTGTGGCCGCCTCATTGATTGCTTCATGTCCACTCCAAGTCTCCTGGATCACGTTTGTTCCAAAAATAACGCTCCCAAAGGTTTCGTTCCATTTGGACTCCGTTTGATATCCCTTTTCGACAAAACTCTAAAATAGGCAAAAAAACAGCAATTTGGGCTGGGCCTCTGGTTAATAGGTTAGTCCCAAAAATAATATAAAAGTGTAAAAATAAGCCCATTAACATCCAAAATAGATAATATAATAGCATGGAGCAATCAAAAATTATAGATACATTGGAGACGTATCAGAGATGCATAGCAACGAGAAGGGAAGAGTGTGTCCACGTACCCTCGTAGACCGAAAGCGGAAGCGTTTGACAACGCGGTTGATTTAGTCGAACTTCTTTTCGTTCTGACGGATCAAGCACCGAACGTACGGCACCTCTGAGTTCTGCACACTTTCAGCTTGATGACGTCCCTCGAACTCTTGATCCAGCAAAGTGTCGAGGGAGAGTTCCGTCAGCACGATGGCGTGGTGAGAGTGATGGTGAAGTGATCCGTGCAGGGCTTCACCTAAGCACTACGTGAATATGACCGGAGGCGTAAACTGTGGAGGGGGCGCCGCACACGGCTAACAATGTTTGTTGTGTGTTCTAGGTGCCCCCTCCCCACATATATATAGGTGGGAGGGGGAGGGGACAACCATGGGGCGCCCCAAGTAGGAGGAATCCTACTTGGGGCCTCCTCCAATTCGGCCTCCCCCTTTCCTTATCTCCGAAAGGGGGAAGGAAAGAGGAGAGAGGGGAAAGGAAGGGGGAATCCTATTCCCTCTATTTCCTTTCCTCCTCCCCTTTTCCTTTCTCCACTTAGGCCGGCCCATATGGGGGCTCACCAGCCCCTTAGAGCTGGTCTGTCCCGCCCTTGGCCCAATAAGGCACGTATCTTTGTTGTGGGGTGCCCGGAAGCCCTTCCGGGTGACCCGATACGTACTCGGTACCCTCGAAACACTTATGGTGTCCGAATACTATCGTACTATATATGAATCTTTACATCTCGACCGTTTTGAGACTCCTCATCATATCCGTGATCTCATCCGGGACTCTGAACAACATTCAGTCACCAAATCACATAACTCATATAATACAAAATCGTCATCGAACGTTAAGCGTGCGGACCCTATGGGTTCGAGAACTATGTAGACATGACCATGACACCTCTCTGGTCAATAACCAATAGCAAAACCTGGATGCTCATATTGGTTCCTACATATTCTATGAACATCTTTATCGGTCGTACCGCAAAGACAACATACGTAAGTCCCTTTGTCATCGGTATGTTACTTGTCCGAGATTCGATCGTCGGTATCTTCATACCTAGTTCAATATCGTTACTGGCAAGTCTCTTTACTCGTTCCGTAATGCATCATCCTGTAACTAACTCATTAGTCACATTGCTTGCAAGGCTTATCATGATGTGCATTACCGAGAGGGCCCAAAGATACCTCTTCGATACTCGGAGTGACAAATCCTAATCTCGATCCATGCCAACCCAACAAACACCTTCGGAGATACCTATAGAGCATCTTTATAATCACCCAGTTATGTTGTGACGTTTGATAGCACACAAGGTATTCCTCCGGTATCCGGGAGTTGCATAATCTCATAGTCAAAGGAATATGTATAAGTCATGAAGAAAGAAATAGCAATAAAACTTAACGATCATTATGCTAAGCTAACGGATGGGTCTTGTCCATAACATCATTCTCCTAATGATGTGATCCCGTTCATCAAATTTCAACACGTGTCTATGGTTAGGAAACTTAACCATCTTTGATTAACGAGCTAGTCTAGTAGATGCTTACTAGGGACACTGTGTTTTGTCTATGTATCCACACATGTATCAAGTTTCTGGTTAATACAATTCTAGCATGAATAATAAACATTTATCATGATATAAGGAAATATAAATAACAACTTTATTATTGCCTCTAGGGCATATTTCCTCCAGTCTCCCACTTGCACTAGAGTCAATGATCTAGTTCACATCATCATGTGATTTAACACCAATAGTTCATGTCTTTATGTGATTAGTTCACATCGCCATGTGATACGTCTATTTTGCATCATGCTTTTATTATCGATATTTATTGCATTATGGGCTGTTATTACACATTATGTCACAATACTTATGCCTATTCTCTCTTATTTTACAAGGTTTACATGAAGAGGGAGAATACTGGCAGCTGGGATTCTGGGCTGGAAAAGGAGCAAATATTAGAGACCTATTCTGCACAGCTCCAAAAGTCCTGAAACTTCATGGAAGACGTTTTCAGAATATATAAAAAATACTCAGCAGAAGAGATTCACCAGGGGGGCCACACCCTGCCCACGAAGAGATTCTCCAATGTATCTATAATTTTTGATTGTTCCATGCTATTATATTATCTGTTTTGGATGTTTAATGGGCTTTATTATGCACTTTTATATTATTTTTGGGACTAACCTATTAACCGAAGGCCCAGTGCAAATTGTTTTGTTTTGCCCATTTCAGTGTTTCACAGAAAAGGAATATCAAACAGAATCCAAATGGAACAAAACCTTCGCAAGGATCGTTTTTGGAACAAACGTGATCCAGGAGACTTGGAGTGGACGTCAAGAAAGCAGCGAGGAAGCCACGAGGCAGGAGGGCGCCTAGGGGGGCCAGGCGCGCCCCCACCCTTGTGAGCCCCTCGTAGCTCCACCGACCTACTTCTTTTGCCTATATATATTCATATACCCTGAAAACATTCAGGAGCACCACGGAACCCTATTTCCACTGCCACAACCTTCTGTACCCGTGAGATCCCATCTTGGGGCCTTTTTCGGCGCTTCGCCGGAGGGGCAATCGACCACGGAGGGCTTCTACAACAACACCATAGCCTCTCCGATGATGTGTGAGTAGTTTACCACAGACCTTCGGGTCCATAGTTATTAGCTACATGGCTTCTTCTCTCTCCTTGGGTCAAAATACAAAGTTCTCCTATAAATTGTGGTGTGTTTGTTGAGATCCAATGAATTGTGGGTTTATGATCAAGTTCATCTATGAACAATATTTGATTCTTCTCTGAATTCTTATATGCATGATTTGATATGTTTGCAAGTCTCTTCGAATTATCAGTTTGGTTTGGCCTACTAGATTGATCTTTCTTGCAATGGGAGAAGTGCTTAGCTTTGGGTTCAATCTTGCGGTTCTCGATCCCAGTGATAGAAACGGAAATGACACGTATTGCATTGTTGCCATCGAGGATAAAAAGATGGGGTTTATATCATATTGCTTGAGTTTATCCCTCTACATCATGTCATCTTGCCTAATGTGTTACCCGGTTCTTATGAACTTAATACTCTAGATGCATGCTGGGTAGCGGTCGATGTGTGGAGTAATAGTAGTAGATGCAGAATCGTTTCAGTCTACTTGTCATGGACGTGATGCCTATATACATGATCATGCCTAGATATTCTCATAATTATGCGCTTTTCTATCAATTGCTCGACAGTAATTTGTTCACCCACCGTAGATTATGCTATCTTGAGAGAAGCCACTAGTAAAACCTATGGCCCCCGGGTATATTCTCTATTATATTATTTTTCCCGTCAACTAGCTATTTCTGTCGCCATTTATTTTGCAACCTTTACTTTTCAATCTATACAACAAAAATACCAAAAGTATTTATCTTATTATCTTTATCAGATCTCACTTTTGACAACCCCTTTATCGCGTTGGCTGCAAGGTTCTTGATTGTTTGTGCAGGTACGAGGGACTTGCGTGTAGTCTCCTACTTCATTGATACCTTGGTTCTCAAAAACTGAGGGAAATACTTATGCTACTTTGCTGCATCACCCTTTCCTCTTCAAGGGAAAACCAACACATGCTCAAGAGGCAGCAAGAAGGATTTCTGGCACCGTTGCCGGGGAGATCTATGCCAAGTCAAGACATACCAAGTACTCATACAAACTCTTATCCCTCACATTACATTATTTGCCATTTGCCTCTCGTTTTCCTCTCCCCCACTTCACTTTTGCCCTTTTCTTTCGCCCTTCTTCCGTTTGATCTTGTGTTACCATGTACCTTATTTTTGCTTGCATCTTCGGTTGCTAAAAGTTTATGGATCCTCATCCACTTGTTAATCTCTTTAAGAGATCCAATTATGATGAACCTATTGCTAGTGAGTTGAGTGCACTAGATTATCTTTATGAGGTTTTGCTTGAAATTCGTGAATCTGAAAAGTGTGACGAATTACTTTATGAAGCGATTCACGATAGATCTTTGAATAAAAAGCATGATTTCAATGATTTTATTATAAATTATATTGATGTAAATTGTGCTAATAATATGCAAAACCCTAAGCTTGGGGATGCTAGTTTTGCTATGTCATCTACTTGTTGCAATGATCATGATTGTGGTGATTCTTCTTATGATCTTGAAAATTTATTTAAGCCCCATGATGAATATGAGATTGATAATGTTTGCAATAATATTGAAAGTGGGTTTGGAAGAGTGTCAACTTGAGATCCCACATATTCGGAGAATGTTCGATCTTATGAAGTTTTTGATAAAAGTGGGTTTGGAGAGGTCATGACTTTAGTTAATGTTAATCCCACTATTTTGGAAGAGTGTCAACTTTGCATACATGTGGATCTTGTTAAGAATATGTTTTGGGATAGCTATATTGTTGAATTTTCTTATGATCCTACATGTAATTATTATGAGAGAGGAAAATATGGTTGTAGAAATTTTCATGTTACTAAATTACCTCTCGTTATGTTGAGATTGCTATTGTTTCTTTCCGCTTCCTTGCATATGCTAGTTTTTGCTTGCCTTGATAATTTGTTTGCCTATAAGATGCCTATGCATAGGAAGTATGTTAGACTTATATGTGTTTGTCACATGTTTTATGATGCTCTCTTTGTGCTTCAATTCTTGTCTTTCATGTGAGCATCATTGAAATCTCTTCGCCTAGCTAGGGGCTTTAAAGAATAACGCTTGTTGGGAGGCAACCCAATTTTATTTTTATTCCTTGCTTTTTTTCCTGTTTAGTAATAAATAAATAATCTATCCTCTGTTATGATTGTGTTTTTACGTTTTAATTAGTGTTTGTGCCAAGTAAAGCCTTTAGGATCTTCTTGGATGATTGTTATTTGATCTTGCTGGAAAAAAAGAAAGTATGCGCTCACGAGAATAATTTTCATTTTTTACCAGAGAGCGATAAAATACCAATTCCAGCTGCAGTAGATTAATATACAAACAATCTAGATCTTCCTAATTTTGTAGAATTTGTGGAGTTATAGAAGTATTCAAACCTACAGATTGCTACAGACTGTTCTGTTTTTGACAGATTCTGTTTTTCGTGTGTTGTTTGCTTATTTTGACGAATCTATGGCTAGTATCGGGGGGTATGAACCATAGAGAAGTTGGAATACAGTAGGGTTAACACCAATATAAAGAAATAATGAGTTCATTACGGTACCTTAAAGTGGTGATTTGTTTTCTTATACTAACGGAGCTCATGAGATTTTCTGTTTGAGTTTTGTGTTGTGAAGTTTTCAAGTTTTGGGTAAAGATTTGATGGATTTTGAAATAAGGAGTGGCAAGAGCCTAAGCTTGGGGATGCCCATGGCACCCCAAGGTAAAATTCAAGGACAACCAAAAGCCTAAGCTTGGGGATGCCCCGGAAGGCATCCCCTCTTTCGTCTTCGTCCATCGGTAACTTTACTTGAGGCTATATTTTTATTCATCACATGATATGTGTTTTGCTTGGAGTGTCTTGTATGATTTGAGTCTTTGCTTATTAGTTTACCACAATCATCCTTGATGTACACACCTTTTGGAGAGACACACATGAATCGGAATTTATTAGAATACTCTTTGTGCTTCACTTATATCTTTTGAGCTAAATAATTTTGCTCTAGCGCTTCACTTATATCTTTTAGAGCACGGTGGTGGTTTTATTTTATAGAAATTATTGATCTCTCATGCTTCACTTATATCATTTTGAGAGTCTTTCAGAACAGCATGGTAATTTGCTTTGGCTATAAAATCAGTCCTAATATGATTGGCATCCAAGATGGGTATAATAAAAACCTTCATAAAAGTGCATTGAATACTATGAGAAGTTTGATACTTGATGATTGTTTTGAGATATGAAGATGGTAATATTAGAGTCGTGCTAGTTGAGTAGTTGTGAATTTGAGAAATACTTGTGTTTAAGTTTGCAAGTCCCGTAGCATGCACGTATGGTGACCGTTGTGTGACAAATTTCAAACATGAGGTGTTCTTTGATTGTCATCCTTATGAGTGGCTGTCGGGGACGAGCGATGGTCTTTTCCTACCAATCTATCCCCCTAGGAGCATGCGCGTAATGCTTGGTTTTTGATGACTTGTAGATTTTTGAAATAAGTATGTGAGTTCTTTATGACTAATGTTGAGTCCATGGACTATACGCACTCTCACCTTTCCATTATTGCTAGCCTCTTCGGTACCGTGCATTGCCCTTTCTCACCTTGAGAGTTGGTGCAAGCTTCACCGGTGTATCCAACCCCCGTGATATGATATGCTCTATCACACATAAACCTACTTATATCTTCCTCAAAATAGCCACCATACCTACTTATTATGACATTTCCATAGCCATTCCGAGATATATTGCCATGCAACTTTCCACCATTTCATTTATTATGACACGCTTCATCATTGTCATATTGCCTTGCATGATCATGTAGTTGACATCGTATTTGTGGCAAAGCCACCATGCATAATTTATCATACATGTCACTCTTGATTCATTGCACATCCCGATACACTGCCGGGGGCACTCATATAGAGTCATATTTTGTTCTAGTATCGAGTTGTAACCATTGAGTTGTAAATGAATAGAGGTGTGATGATCATCATTAATAGAGCATTGTCCCAAAAAGTGAAAAAAGGAGAAAATAAATAAATGGGACAGTGCTACTATCCTTTTTTCCACACTTGTGCTTCAAAGTAGCACCATGATCTTTATGATAGAGAGTCTCTTATTTTGTCACTTTCATATACTAGTGGGAATTTTTCATTATAGAACTTGGCTTGTATATTCCAACAATGGGCTTCCTCAAATGCCCTAGGTCTTCGTGAGCAAGCAAGTTGGATGCACACCCACTTAGTTTCTTTTGTTGAGCTTTCATACATTTATAGCTCTAGTGCATCCGTTGCATGGCAATCCCTACTCCTTGCATTGACATCAATTGATGGGCATCTCCCTAGCCCGTTGATTAGCCGCGTCAATGTGAGACTTTCTCCTTTTTTGTCTTCTCCACACAACCCCATCATTATATTCTATTCCACCCATAGTGCTATCTCCATGGCTCACGCTCATGTATTGGTGAAAGTTGAAAAAAGTTTGAGATTACTAAAGTATGAAACAATTGCTTGGCTTGTCATCGGGGTTGTGCATGATGAGAGCATTTTTGTGTGATAAAAATGAAGCATACCCAAACTATATGATTTTGTAGGGATAAGGTTTCTTTGGCCATGTTATTTTGAGAAGACATAATTGCTTAGTTGGTATGCTTGAAGTATTATTATTTTTATGTCAATACTAAACTTTTATCTTGAATCTTTCGGATCTGAACATTCATGCCACAATAAAGACAATTACTTTGAAAATTATGTTAGGTAGCATTCCACATCAAAAATTATGTTTTATCATTTACGTACTCGAGGACGAGCAGGAATTAAGTTTGGGGATGCTTGATACGTCTACAACGTATCTATAATTCTTGTTTGTTCCATTCTATTATATTATCTGTTTTGGATGTTTAATGGGCTTTATTATGCACTTTTATATTATTTTTGGGACTAACCTATTAACCGAAGGCCCAATGCAAATTGCTGTTTTTTGCCTATTTTAGTGTTTCGCAGAAAAGGAATATCAAATGGAATCCAAACGGAATAAAACCTTCGCGAGGATCGTTTTTGGAACAAACGTGATCCACGAGACTTGGAGTGGATGTCAAGAAAGCAGCGAGGAAGCCATGAGGCAGGAGGGTGCGCCTAGGGGGGGCCAGGCGCGCCCCCACTGTCGTGGGCCCCTCGTAGCTCCACTGACCTACTTCTTTCGCCTATATATACGCATATACCCTGAACATCCAGGAGCACCACGAAACCCTATTTCCACCGCCGCAACCTTCTGTACCCGTGAGATCCCATCTTGGGGCCTTTTCGGCGCTCCGCCGGAGGGGGAATCGATCACGGAGGGCTTCGACATCAACACCATAGCCTCTCTGATGATGTTTGGGTAGTTTACCACAGACCTTCGGGTCCATAGTTATTAGCTACATGGCTTCTTCTCTCTCTTTGGATCTCAATACAAAGTTCTCTTCGATTCTCTTGGAGATCTATTCGATGTAATTGTTTTTGTAGTGTGTTTGTCGAGATCCGATGAATTGTGGGTTTATGATCAAGTTTATCTATGAACAATATTTGATTCTTCTCTGAATTCTTATATGCATGATTTGATATCTTTGCAAGTTTATTCGAATTATCAGTTTGGTTTGGCCTACTAGATTGATCTTTCTTGCAATGGGAGAAGTGCTTAGCATTGGGTTCAATCTTGCGGTGCTCGATCCCAGTGACAGAAAGGGAAACAACACGTATTGTATTGTTACCATCGAGGATAAAAAGATGGGGTTTATATCATATTGCTTGAGTTTATCCCTCTACATCATGTCATCTTGCCTAATGTGTTACTCTGTTCTTATGAACTTAATACTCTAGATGCATGAGTAATAGTAGTAGATGCAGAATCGTTTCGGTCTACTTGTCATGGACGTGATGCCTATATACATGATCATGCCTAGATATTCTCATAACTATGCGCTTTTATATCAATTTCTTGATAGTAATTTGTTCACCCACCGTAGATTATGCTATCTTGAGAGAAGCCACTAGTGAAACCTATGGCCCCGGGGTCTATTCTCCATTATATTATTTTCCCGTCAACTAGCTATTTCTGTCGCCGTTTATTTTGCAATATTTACTTTTCAATCTATACAACAAAAATACCAAAAATATTTATCTTATTATCTTTATCAGATCTCACTTTTGCAAGTGGCCGTGAAGGGATTGACAACCCTTTATCGCGTTGGTTGCAAGGTTCTTGATTGTTTGTGCAGGTACGAGGGACTTGCGTGTAGTCTCCTACTGGATTGATACCTTGGTTCTAAAAAACTGAGGGAAATACTTACGCTACATTGCCGCATCACTCTTTCCTCTTCAAGGGAAAACCAACGCATGCTCAAGAGGTAGCAACACCCAAACAATACTAAGGTGTGATAATATTTTGCTTGTGAGAGAAGTCTAGTCAATGAGTTTGGCACATTCAGAGTTGTATGTATTTTGCAAATTTTCTATCTACAATGCTCTGCATGGAACTACTCTAGCTAAATTCTCCCACTTTCAATATGTATCCAGATTGAGACTCAGAGTCATCCGGATCGGTGTAAAAGCTTGCATCGACATAACTCTTTACGACGAACTCTTTATCACCTTCATAACCGAGAAATATTTCCTTAGTTCTCTTAGGTAACTAAGGATAACTTTGACCGCTATCTAGTGATCCACTCCTGGATCACTATCGTACCCCCTTGCCAAACTCATGGCAAGGTACACAATAGGTCTGGTCACAGCATAGCATTTATAGAACCTATGGCTGAGGCATAGGGAATGACTTTCATTCTCTTTCTATTTTATGCCGTGATCGGGTTTTGAGTCTTACTCAACTTTACACCTTGCAATACTGGCAAGAACTTCTTCTTTGACTGTTCCATTTTGAACTACTTCAAAATCTTGTCAAGGTATGTACTCATTGAAAAAATCTTATCAGGCATCTTGATCTATCTCTATAGATCTGGATGCCCAATATGTAAGCAGCTTCATCAAGGTCTTTCTTTGAAAAACTCCTTTCAAACACTCCTTTATGCTTTGCAGAAAATTCTGCATCATTCTGATCAACAATATGTCATTCACATATACTTATCAGAAAGGCTGTAGTGCTCCCACTCACTTTCTTGTAAATACAGGCTTCACCATAAGTCTGTATAAAACCATATGCTTTGATCACCTTATCAAAGCGTATATTCCAACTCCAAGATGCTTGCACCAGTCCATAGATAGATCGCTGGAGTTTGCACACTTTGTTAGCACCTTTAGGATCGACAAAACCTTCTAGTTGCATCATATACAACTCTTGTTTAAGAAATCCATTAAGAAATGCAATTTTGACATCCATTAGCCGGATTTCATAAAATACGACAATTGCTAACATGATTCAGACAGACTTAAGCATTGCTATGAGTGAGAAAATCTCATCGTAGTCAACACCTTGAACTTCTCAAAAACCTTTTGCGACAAGTCGAGCTTTGTAGACAGTAACACTACCATCAGGGTCCGTCTTCCTCTTCAAGATCCACTTATTATCAATGGTTTTCTGATCTTCGGGCAAGTCCACCAAAGTCCACACTTTGTTCTCATACATGGATCCTATCTCAGATTTCATGGCCTCAAGCCATTTTTCAGAATCTGGGCTCATAATCACTTCCTCATAGTTTGTAGGTTCATCATGGTCTAGTAACATGACTTCCAGAAACGGATTACCGTACCACTCTAGTGCGGAACATGCTCTGGTTGACCTACGAGGTTCGGTAGTAACTTGATCTAAAGTTTCATGATCATTTATCATTAGCTTCCTCTCTAGTTGATGTAGGCATCACGGGAACGGTTTCCTATGATGAGCTACTTTCCAATTTGAGAGAAGGTACAATTAAATCATCAAGTTCTACTTTCCTCCCACTCACTTCTTTAGAGAGAAACTCCTTCTCTAGAAAGAATCCATTCTTAGCAACAAAGAACTTGCCTTCGGATTTGTGATAGAAGGTGTACCCAACAATTTCTTTTGGGTATCCTACGCACTTCTCCAATTTGGGTTCTAGGTTATCAGGCTGAAGATTTTTCACATAAGCATCGCAATCCCAATGTCGGTGTCAAAACCGGCGGATCTCGGGTAGGGGGTCCCGAACTGTGCGTCTAGGTGGATGGTAACAGGAGGTAGGGGACATGAAGTTTTACCCAGGTTCGGGCCCTCTTGATGGAGGTAAAATCCTACGTCCTGCTTGATTAATATTGATGATATGGGTAGTACAAGAGTAGATCTACCACGAGATCAGAGAGGCTAAACCCTAGAAGCTAGCCTATGGTATGATTGTTTGTTGTCCTACGGACTAAAACCCTCCGGTTTATATAGACACCGGAGAGGGCTAGCATTACACAAGGTCGGGTACAAAGGAGGAGATATGCATATCCGTATTGCCTAGCTTGCCTTCCACGCCAAGTAGAGTCCCATCTGGACACGAGATGAAGTCTTCAATCTTGTATCTTCATAGTCTAACAGTACGGCCAAAGAATATAGTCCAGCTGTCCAGAGACCCCCTAATACAGGACTCCCTCAGTAGCCCCTAAACCAGGCTTCAATGACGATGAGTCCGGCACGCAGTATTGTCTTCGGCATTGCAAGGCGGGTTCCTCCTCCGAATACATCATGGAAGAATTTGAATACAAGGATAGTGTCCGACCTTGCAAAATAAGTTCCACATACCACCGTAGAGAGAATAATATTTTCACAGATCTAATTTGCTGACTTGTTTTGGCAACACGACCTTATGCCATGGCCCGGTGATTATTCGAACCGTTTCCTTTAACTAGCCCCGCACATAACGCGAGGCAGTTTTTTGACACGTCTTGTCAAAGCAGAGATCGTGTCCCCTTATCACGGCATTCTCATCAATACGGGCGTGGGTAACCCAACCGCGCCATCGATTTCGGCGCTTGGGGGATAAGCGAGTTTTACCAGGCTAGTGGGGGCGCATAGTTTCGGCCGCCCATATAAAGGGATAAGGATTCACCTTTTCATCCACGCCTTCTTCCTCCTTTGCTCATCAACTTTCGCACACTCGAGCTCCAGCGCCCAAGTCCGCATTTCCCACCTCGACCTTCTCCAACCATGTCCGGAGCGGGAGGCAGGTGGATGGTCTCCTCCGTCACGGAGGGTGATACGTCTCCGTCGTATCTACTTTTCCAAACACTTTTGCCCTTATTTTGGACTCTAACTTGTATGATTTGAATGGAACTAACCCGGACTGACGCTGTTTTCAGCAGAATGGCCATGGTGTTGTTTTATGTGCAGAAAACAAAAGTTCTCGGAATGACCTGAAACTCCATGGAATAACTTAGAATAAATAATAAAAAATCCTCGCCAAAGATGAAGACCAGGGGGCCCACACCCTGTCCACGAGGGTGGGGGGCGCGCCCCCCAACCTCGTGGGCCCCCTAGTGGCCCTCCGATGCCAACTCCAACTCCATATATTGGCTTTCGAGGAGAAAAAAATCAGAGAGAAAGTTTCATCGCGTTTTACGATACGGAGCCGCCGCCAAGATCTCTCTCGGGAGGGCTGATCTAGAGTCCGTTCGGGGCTCCGGAGAGGGGGATTCGTCGCCGTCGTCATCATCAACCATCCTCCATCACCCATTTCATGATGCTCACCGCCGAGCGTGAGTAATTGCATCGTAGGCTTGCTGGACGGTGATGGGTTGGATGAGATTTATCATGTAATCGAGTTAGTTTTGTTAGGGTTTGATCCCTAGTATCCACTATGTTCTGAGATTGATGTTGCTATGACTTTGCTATGCTTAATGCTTGTCACTAGGGCCCGAGTGCCATGATTTCAGATCTGAACCTATTATGTTTTCATGAATATATGTGAGTTCTAGATCCTATCTTGCAAGTCTATAGTCACCTACTATGTGTTATGATCCGGCAACCCCGAAGTGACAATAATCGGGACCACTCCCGGTGATGACCATAGTTTGAGGAGTTCATGTATTCACTATGTGTTAATGCTTTGTTCCGGTTCTCTATTAAAAGTAGGCCTTAATATCCCTTAGTTTCCAATAGGACCCCGCTGCCACGGGAGGGTAGGACAAAAGATGTCATGCAAGTTCTTTTCCATAAGCACGTATGACTATTTACGGAATACATGCCTACATTATATTGATGAACTGGAGCTAGTTCTGTGTCACCCTATGTTATGACTGTTACATGATGAACCACATCCGGCATAATTATCCATCATTGATCCGGTGCCTACGAGTTTTCCATATACTGGTTTGCGCTTATTTACTTTTCCGTTGCTACTGTTACAATCACTACAAAAATACCAAAAACATTACTTTTGTTGTCTTTACTTTGTTACCGTTATCACCACTATCATATTACTTTGCTACTAAACACTTTGCTGCAGATACTAAGTTTCCAGGTGTGGTTGAATTGACAACTCAGCTGCTAATACTTGAGAATATTCTTTGGCTCCCCTTGTGTCGAATCAACAAATTTGGGTTGAATACTCTACCCTCGAAAACTATTGCGATCCCCTATACTTGTGGGTTATCAAGACCTTTTTCTGGCGCCGTTGCCGGGGAACATAGCTCTATTCTTTGAGTCACTTGGGATTTATATCTGCTGGACACTATGAAGAACTTGAAAGACGCTAAGACAAAAATTTATCCCTCAACTACGAGGGGAGGTAAGGAACTGCCATCTAGCTCTGCACTTGATTCACCTTCTGTTATGAGTAAGCTAGCGACACCTAAACCTACTACTGCTATGAATTCTGATATGTCACATGTTATTGATGATGCCACTTCTGCTATGCATGATACTTATGATGAAACTACTTCTATGCTTGATACTACTGTGCCACTTGGTGAATTTCTAGATGAGCAAATTTCTAAGTCTAGAGAAAGAGAAATTAGTGAACCTGAACACGATGATGTTAGTGATGATGAACCTATGCCTGTTATTCCTGAGGGTTATCTTTTTAATAATGAATCTTATGAAGCTATTCTTGCTTGTCCGGATAAACCTGAATGTAAGAGGTTACTAATTAAGTGGAGTAAGGAATCTTTTAGAGGTAGGATGAGATCCGACCCTGCTTTTGCTACTTCACCTATCTGTGTTCCTGATCAGGATTATTATGATATTACTGTTGATCTAGATATAATTACTTTGGTTGAATCTGATCCTTTTTATGGCTATGAATCTGAAACTGTTGTGGCACATCTTCGTAAGTTAGATGAAATAGCTGCCCTGTTTACTAATAATCTGAGATTGTGCCACTTTTATATACTCAAAATATTTCCGTTCTCATTAAAGGGTGGTGCTAAGAAATGGTTTAATTCTCTTGATCCTGCCTGTGTGCAAAGTCCCCAGGATATGATTTATTACTTCTCTGCTAAATATTTCCCTGCTCATAAGAAACAAGCTGCTTTGAGGGAAATATACAATTTTGTGCAAATTGAAGAAGAGAGTCTCCCACAAGCTTGGGGGAGGCTTCTCAAGTTACTTAATGCTTTGCCTGATCATCCTCTTAAGAAACCTGAAATATTTGATATCTTTTATAATGGACTAACTGATGCTTCCAGAGATTACCTGGATAGTTGTGCTGGTTCTCTTTTCAGGGAAAGAAGACCGGATGACGCTGAAATTTTATTGAATAATATGTTGGCAAATGAAAATAATTGGGCACCTCCTGAGCCAGCTCCTGAGCCAATTACTGAGCCTATTCCTAAACCAACTCTGAAGAAGAGAGGTGTTCTATTTCTCAGTCCCGAAGATATGCAAGAGGCAAAGAAATCTATGAAAGAAAAAGGTATTAAAGCTGAAGATGTTAAGAATTTACCTCCTATTGAAGAAATACATGGTCTTAATTTACCGCCTGTTGAAGAAGTATATGATCTCAATTACTTATTTACCGAAGAACCTCCCGATATCCCGACACAGGTAGTAAAGGTAAATTCTCTCTATAGATATGATAAAGTTGAATTCCATCCTACTAAAATTGCTAGTCAGTGCTTGGATGAGTTTGATGACTTTATGTTTAAGCAAGATGACTTTAATGCTTATTTTGGTAGACAATTAAAGCAGAATACCTTTATGATTAAACGCTTGAGTGATTATATGGATAATATTAGAGGTGAACTTAAACTTGTTAGCAAACATGCTTCTATGGTTACCACTCAAGTAGAACAAGTACTTAAAGCTCAGAAAGAAATGCTTGATGAAATGAATAGTAAGAAAAATGATTATGTTGTTAGAGTGGCTACTAGAACTGGTAGAATGACTCAGGAACCTTTGTATCCTGAAGGCCACCCTAAGAGAATCGAGCAAGATTCTCAAAGAAATAATATTGATGCACCTAGTTCTTCTAAAAGGAAGAAAAAGAAAAATGATAGAACTGTGCAAACTTCTAGTGAACCTATTGCTGAACCACCTGATAATCCAAATGATATCTCTATGTCTGATGCTGAAACACAATCTGGTAATGAACATGAACCTAGTGAAAATGTTAATGATGATGTTCATGATGATGATCAACCTAGTAATGATAATGATGTAGAAGTTGAACCTGCTGTTGATCTTGATAACCCGCAATCAAAGAATCAACGTTATGATAAAAGAGACTTTGTTGCTAGGAAACATGGTAAAGAAAGAGAACCATGGGTTCAGAAACCCATGCCTTTTCCTCCAAAACCATCCAAGAAAAAGGATTATGAGGATTTTGAGCGCTTTGCTGAAATGATTAGACCTATCTTTTTGCGTATGCGATTGACTGATGTGCTCAAAACAAATCCTTATGCTAAGTATATGAAGGATATCATTACTAATAAAAGAAAGATACCGGAGGCTGAAATTTCCACCATGCTTGCTAATTACACTTTTAAGGGTGGAATACCAAAGAAACTTGGAGATCCAGGAGTACCTACTATACCATGCTCCATTAAAAGAAATTATGTTAAAACTGCTTTATGTGATCTTGGAGCCGGTGTTAGTGTTATGCCTCTCTCTTTGTATCGTAGACTTGACTTGAATAAGTTGACACCTACTGAAATATCTTTGCAAATGGCTGATAAATCAACTGCTATATCTGTCGGTATTTGTGAGGATGTACCTGTTGTGGTTGCAAACGTTACTATTTTAACGGACTTTGTTATTCTTGATATTCCCGAGGATGATAGTATGTCTATTATTCTTGAAAGACCTTTCCTTAATACTGCAGGGGCTGTTATTGATTGCAACAAAGGCAATGTCACTTTTCATGTTAATGGTAATGAGCACACGGTGCACTTTCCGAGGAAACAACCTCAAGTTTATAGTATCAACTCTATTGGAAAAATTCCATCGATTATATTTGGAGGTTTTGAATTTCCTCTTCCTACTGTCAAAAAGAAATATGATATACTTATTGTTGGGGATGTCCATATCCCCGTTGAGGTAACATAGTGTTATTCTAAATTTCTTCGGTTCCATGATTATCGGAATGAGTTTGTTAACAAGACTTGATCAACCTTGTTAGTGGATTCTTTTTGATGAGCACGAGATGGATGAAACTAGAATCACAACCTTCTGTACCCTCTTTATATTTTCTGTTCTTTAGTAGAAATAGAGTAAAATAGTATTTTTCTGTCTGTTTCCTAACTTATCCGTGCAATATAAAAATATCCTGAAAATAAAAGTCCTCAGAATGCCATGCCAATTTAATATGATTTTTTCGGGAATATTTAAGGATTTTTAGTGCAAAAATTACCGCGGGGGGAGTTGCCACCTGGTCACGAGGGTGGAGGGCGCGCCCTACTCCCCTGGGCGCGCCCCCTGCCTCGTGGGCCCACGGTGGCCCTCCTCCACTTATTCCTGCACCCATCTTCTTCCTCTGTCTCGCACAAACCCGAAAAACCAACTCAAGCTCGTGTTCCAGCAACTTTTGATGCGATTTTCAATCTCCTTGCTCAAAGCACCTCTCGCAAAACTGCTTGGGGAGATTGTTCCTTGGTATGTGACTCCTCCATTGGTCCAATTAGTTTTTGTTCTAGTGCTTTATTCATTGCAAATTTGTGCTGCATAGGTGACCATGTTCTTGAGCTTGCATGTCAAATATATATGGTTCCAAGTAGTTCTAATGCTTGATATATGCTCTAGGCACTTGTATGAGTAGTTGCTATCAATCTTATTGAAGTTGGTTCACTTTGTTTGAAGTTACTAAAAATTTCAGATTGTTTCAGAAATAATGAAGAAACTTTTGAGGGGCTCGTCGAGCCGAAGTTCTAAGGAGAAACAAAAGGAGGAAGAACAGAAGCCCAAATTTAATCTGCCTCGTATCGCGGAGGTCCGGCCGTGTGAATGGCCTTCCGATGACTTCTTGAGGAGTGCCGGGATTTATGAAGATTTCTATCTATTGATTGAGAACGCCGGCCTCACCAACTTCCTCCGCGACCAACGTCATCAGTATCTCTTACTCACAAATACTTTTGTGCAGAACTTCTACTTTTTCCCTAAGAAATCACCTCCAACAGTAGAGTTTCATTTATATGATGTTGCTAGGGAGATGACATTAGCTGCATTTTGCGAGGTTTGCAAAATACCTTTCAAGGGTTCTTTAGATGAACCACACCGTAATGAAGTGGAAGCTTATATTGACACTATCACTGTGGGAGAAACCAGGAAAGTTTCTGATGCAAGAATTACTAGCATACATTTCCCTATTTTACGCTACTTTGCCTTATTTGCTAGTCGTTGCTTGACTGGTCGCGGGAATTGTGGGAACCTTAGTATTCCTGATATTATTATTTTGCTCCATGGTTTATACGCAATAACTCTATTAGTATGGGTGGAATTGTTGCTAGACAGTTGAGTATGAACCGTACTAAGGGCCCCATCTTTGGAGGCATTTATGCTTCACGCCTAGCTGAACATTTTGAAATACCTATTAGGCATGAGGAGAAAGAAGAAACAGCGCTGCCCCGTGCTTATTTAGATTATAAGAGTATGGTAGCGCATGATTTTCTTGTTAAGAATCGCGAAAAGGCGCTTAAATATAAATTGTACTTTGATAAACATCACCCTGAGACTATTACTTTGCTTGCTCCCTCTTTGTTTAACTTGTCTGCAGGTACTTACATTGTTCCGTGGGCGGCTGTTCAAGCCTATCGGAATCCTGCACCAGCCTCGGAACCGGAGCCTCCACGAATGTCTGTTTATTCTTGGGATCCTGAGGCGGTTGCCAGCCAGTGGCAGTCAGAGTCCTCTTCATCACATTATGATCCCAACTATTCTTCATCGTAGTACGACCCTAGCTTCACCTACGGATATCAGCCAGGTTATCCCTGGCAATAGACCAACTTAGGCCAAAAGCCTAAGCTTGGGGAAGTACGTATTTCCCACCGACATTACATTCATGTTCACACTCATTGCCAGATGTCGGTGCTCATACTCTTTCACTGTAATATCCATGCTAGTTTATTTTCCTTTATCCTGCTTTCCTCTTGTGTGTTTAATAAACCTTAAGAAAAAAAACAAAAAAATAGTTAGTCTACTTTCCATGCTTGTAGTAGAATTAAAAAGAAAACCCAAAAATATTTCCCGTCCTTCTTTTGCTTGTTGGGAGCTTTCCCGTGTAAATAGTTTTTATTTTTCTTTTCCTTTCTTTGGGGGTCGAGAAGACTATATTGAAAATGCTTAGTGGCTCTTATATGCATGATTGTTTATTTAACTTAGAGCCCATATTACTTGTCTTCTCTCTTGAGTTGAATGCTTGCAGATTCCAGCTTAGTCCAATGCACGTGCACTCTTATTATTATACACACCGTTCGGTCGTGCAAGTGAAAGGCAATAATGATGATATATGATGGACTCATTGGGATGAGAAAAGCTGGTATGAACTTGACCTCACTTGTTTTTGTAAATATGATGATTCATCGTTCCTGATTCAGCTATTATGAAGTAAACATATTTGCATTGACATTTAGAGATTATAGTTGCTTGTGCCATGCTTGATTAGCTATGAGTTATAATGGTTAACCTTGCGTGCCAACATGCTATTGAGATGATTATGATGTGGTATGATAGAATGGTATCCTCCTTTAAATGAATTGAGTGACTCGACTTGGCACATGTTCACGCATGTAGTTGAATCAAATCAACATAGCCTTCATGATATTTATGTTCATGGTGGATTATATCCTACTCATGCTTATATTCGGTGTGAATTAATTTTAATGCATGTTTACGACTGTTGTCGCTCTCTCAGTTGGTCACTTCCCAGTCTTTTGCTAGCCTTCACCTGTACTAAGCGGGAATACTGCTTGTGCATCCAAACTCCTTAAACCCCAAAGTTGTTCCATATGAGTCCACTATACCTTCCTATATGCGGTATCTACCTGCCGTTCCAAGTAAATTTGTATGTGCCAAACTCCAAACCTTCCAATGAAATTCTGTTTTGTATGCTCGAGCAGCTCATGTGCAACTATGGCTGCCTATATCTTCCATGCTAGGTGGGTTATTCCCAAGAGGAGTGGACTCCGCTCCTCATTCACGAGAAAGGGCCGGTAACCGGGATGCCCAGTCCCATGATCCAAAAAGATCAAAGCAAATCAAAATAATTAAATAAAACTCCCCCTGGGACCCATTGAATGTTGGAGGCACTCGTTGTTTCGAGCAAGCCATGGATTGATGCTTGTGGAGGAGGGGGAGTATAAACCTTTACCATTCTGTTTGGGAACTGCCTATAATGCATGTAGTATGGAAGATACAACCATCTCATAGCTGTTACGTTGACAGTGAAAGTATGCCGCTCAAAATATTATTTATCTCTATTTCAAAAATCGAGCTTTGGCACCTCTACAAATCCCTGCTTCCCTCTGCGAAGGGCCTATCTATTTACTTTTATGTTGAGTCATCACCCTTCTTATTAAAAAGCACCCGCTAGAGAGCACACCATCGTTTGCATTCATTATGATTGGTTTATATTGGGTATGACTTGACTGGATCTCTTTTACCATGAATTACAATGTTTAGTCAGTCTTTGATCTTTAAAGGTGCTCTGCATTTATGTTTTGCGGTCTCAGAAAGGGCTAGCGAGATACCATTTTGTTATATCATGTTATGATTATTTTGAGAAAGTGTTGTCATCCGAGTTTTATTATTATGGCTCGCTAGCTGATTATGCTATTGATATGAGTAATTGTGAGACTTATGTGTTATTGTGAGTATGGTTAGTTCATAATAATTGCTGAAACTTGAATGCTGGCTTTTCATGTTTACAACAACAAGAGCAAACAGAGTTTGTAAAAGTTTTTCTTTTTCTCTTTTAGTTTGTCAACTGAATTGCTTGAGGACAAGCAAGGGTTTAAGCTTGGGGGAGTTGATATGTCTCCGTCATATCTACTTTTCCAAACACTTTTGCCCTTGTTTTGGACTCTAACTTGTATGATTTGAATGGAACTAACCCGGACTGACGCTGTTTTCAGCAGAATTGCCATGGTGTTGTTTTATGTGCAGAAAACAAAAGTTCTCGGAATGACCTGAAACTCCACGGAATATCTTAGAATAAATAATAAAAAATCCTCGCCAAAGATGAAGACCAGGGGGCCCACACCCTGTCCACGAGGGTGGGGGGCGCGCCCCCCAACCTCGTGGGCCCCCTGGTGGTCCTCCGACGCCAACTCCAACTCCATATATTGTCTTTCGAGGAGAAAAAAATCAGAGAGAAAGTTTCATCGCGTTTTACGATACGGAGCCACCGCCAAGATCTCTCTCGGGAGGGCTGGTTTGGAGTCCGTTCGGGGCTCCGGAGAGGGGGATTCGTCGCCGTCGTCATCATCAACCATCCTCCATCACCAATTTCATGATGCTCACCGCCGTGCGTGAGTAATTGCATCGTAGGCTTGCTGGACGGTGATGGGTTGGATGAGATTTATCATGTAATCGAGTTAGTTTTGTTAGGGTTTGATCCCTAGTATCCACTATGTTCTGAGATTGATGTTGCTATGACTTTGCTATGCTTAATGCTTGTCACTATGGCCCGAGTGCCATGATTTCAGATCTGAACCTATTATGTTTTCATGAATATATGTGAGTTCTAGATCCTATCTTGCAAGTCTATAGTCACCTACTATGTGTTATGATCCGGCAACCCCGAAGTGACAATAATCGGGACCACTCCCGGTGATGACCATAGTTTGAGGAGTTCATGTATTCACTATGTGTTAATGCTTTGTTCCGGTTCTCTATTAAAAGGAGGCCTTAATATCCCTTAGTTTCCAATAGGACCCCACTGCCATGGGAGGGTAGGACAAAAGATGTCATGCAAGTTCTTTTCCATAAGCACGTATGAATATTTACGGAATACATGCCTACATTATATTGATGAACTGGAGCTAGTTCTGTGTCACCCTATGTTATGCCTGTTACATGATGAACCACATCCGGCATAATTATCCATCATTGATCCGGTGCCTACGAGTTTTCCATATGCTGGTTTACGCTTATTTACTTTTCCGTTGCTACTGTTACAATCACTACAAAAATACCAAAAACATTACTTTTGCTGTCCTTACTTTGTTACTGTTATCACCACTATCATATTACTTTGCTACTAAACACTTTGCTGCAGATACTAAGTGTTCAGGTGTGGTTGAATTGACAACTCAGCTGCTAATACTTGAGAATATTATTTGGCTCCCCTTGGGTCGAATCAACAAATTTGGGTTGAATACTCTACCCTCGGAAACTGTTGCGGTCCCCTATACTTGTGGGTTATCAGAGGGACACATCAAGAAGCCGAGGAGAGTCGGATACCTGCCCGACGACATCGTGCACCGGCTCCCAGATGAGGGGCAGCTCATCCCCACCCCCAGGCCCCATGAGAGGGTAGTGTTCCTTACCCACTTCCTCCGCGGACTGGGATTCCCTCTCCACCCATTCGTCCGAGGGCTCATGTTCTACTACGGCCTGGATTTCCACGATCTGGCCCCGAACTTCATCCTCAACATCTCGGCGTTTATCGTCGTTTGCGAGGCCTTCCTCCGCATCAAGCCCCACTTCGGCTTATGGCTGAAGACCTTCAACGTCAAGTCGAAGGTAGTGAGCGGCCGCCAGGCGGAGTGCGGAGGCGCCATGGTGGGCAAGATGCCCAACGTCACATGGCTCGAGGGCTCCTTCGTGGAGACCATAAAGGGGTGGCAATCAGGGTGGTTCTACATCACCGAGCCGCGTGACCCTAAATGGGCAGCGGCCCCCGAGTTCCGATCTGGCTTCCCCACGCGGCTCACCTCCTGGCAAGAGAAGGGCCTGTCCTGGGGTAGTTCGGGAGAGCTGACTGGACTCCAAACATGTATTCAAAACATGGTGAACAAGAAGCTCAAACTCGTCAACGTAGTCCAGGTCATGCTCATCCGCCGGATCCTCCCGTGCCAACAACGGGCTTTCAACTTGTGGGAGTTCGACTCAGCCCAGCATCGAACTCTGAACAGGCTCTTCGACACAACTCACGAAGAAGCCTGGAAGGTGCTATTCAAGAGTGCCGAGGTTCCGCCTCCCATTACCGAGGACCGCGGATTCTGCGCGAAGCGCCAAGCCAGCGCGGTAAGCTGTTTTACCTCTCACAGGATTCTTGTTTTTCATAGTTTGACTCTATGCGGGATCTAAGCTCCCGTACCTTTGACAGGACTAGCAGGAGACGGCCAAACAGATCGACTATCCAGCTCCTTTGCCCGAAGGCCCAGCAGACGCTCTCCTGGCGAAGATGCTGACTCCGGCTCCTTACACGGTGCCGGAGAAGCCAAGAAGGCCAAGGGAACCCGAAAGAGTTCCCGACGCCAGGCGTCATCGGACTCACCGTACGATGACTCCGTGGCACACTCCTCCCCCGAAGACGAGGAGGAAGAATAAGATGCTCCCCCTCCAGGCGGGGGAGACAAGAAAAGGAAGGCCGCCTCAACTGGGGGCCCGAAGGGTCCAAGAAGGGAAGGACTCTCCTTCCGGACAGTTCCACTGCCGCCACCGAAGAGAAGACGAGTGGTTGCCCAGGGCCAAGCCCCTGGGGAGGTCGTAAGTATTCGGATACCAGAGTAACTCATAGGATTTCTTTGTCGCACTGCTTTCCCTAATGCTGAATATGATTATGCAGGCCGCCACGAGCCCGTATCGATGTATCGTCGGACAGATCCCTGGGCTCGTCGGATATGGATAGCGATCCACTTCCGACCGCCACCTCCCCTTGCCCTGCGGACGCCGCCGATGTATTGTCTCAAGAGGCACCGGGTCGAGGGGAGACAGTCCCGGAGGTGCCTCAAGGCGACCTTCCAGACTCCAGGAGCAAAGGGGACAAGGCCCCCGAGGGCTCCGAGTTCGGCCCTCAGCCGAACACCGCGCCAGAACCTCCAGTAGTTCCGGACTCAGGCAGGCGGCCTCCTTCCAAGAGGGGCGAGACGCCTGTGCCGGTGACCTGTGTCCATCCAGAGGCGCCGGACAATCTGCTGGGAGCGCTTCACAGCGCTTCCATCGATGAGGAGCACCATACTGTTATGAGTGCGGTGGTCCAGAAGGTTCAGTCCGCCAAGAGCAGAATGACTGAAGCCTGTGCCAGCCTTCTAACAGGCTTTGAGGTAATTGTTTAAAATATAGGAAAAATATTCCCGCATAGACAGTGGCCCCTGATGCTCTGTTCGGTGTTCACAAAGAAAAGCTGAACATAGGATCATACAACATCGCAGGAGTCTAATATAAGTATGTCAATATGCATATGCAGGCTTCGCTGCTGGCATCTGCCGCACTGACTGCGGAGGTCGCCGCACTGAAGCAGGACCTTAAAGTGTCCAAGGACGAGCTCGTCCTTGCCAAGAGGCAGCTCGAGGGGAACAAAGGTAAGTAATACCTAGTTTATGGATATGTATAAAAAGAATGCGATTGCAAAATGAAAGTATCATCATGAATTTGCCAGGGGCCACGACTGAAGTGGCGACCCTAAGGCAAGCGCTGTCCGAGGCCGAAGATAAAGCGGCCAAGGAGCACACCAAGTGGGAAAGGAAAGAGGCTCGGGTGGGCGAGGTGCAGCAAGAGCTCCAGGCTCTTGTGACGAAGACGCGAGAGTCTGAGCTTGCCGCGGCCCTCGAGAGCGCAAAAAGTGCCAAGGCCGAAGCCCAAAAGGCCCTCCAGGAGATTGACGCGATGAAGAAAATAGCGGCGGGTAAGGCATTCTATATGCAAAGCAAGCATGTGAAAGTAAATTACCTATTACTTACCCAAATCCGGAGCTCTCCAGGAGCATTCGCAGATTTGCCCCGTAGCGTGTCGGATGTTGCACTTTACCAGGCCGAGGAGGGAAGCTCAACGGAGAAGCTGTTCTGGTCTCAGTATACTTGGACCGAACACCCAGTGCCTATGAGCGACCAGCTGAAGCAGCTGGTCGAGCTACACAAAGCGGCCGAACAGGCCATGAAGGGCTTTATAGTCCGGCTGTGGCCTGGCGACGCCCTTCCGAACAGCTACTTCGGCCTGGTGAGGCGGCTTGTGGACGCCTGCCCACGGCTGGAGGTCGTCAAGCGGTCTGTCTGCATCGAAGGTGCACGCCGGGCTTTCGCCCGCGTGAAGGTGCAATGGGCCAAGCTAGACGCCGTGAAGCTGATCAAGGAGGGACCGCTGCAGGGCAAGGAGCATCGCACCCCCGAAATTTATTATGAGGGTGTCCTGAAGGGTGCCCGTCTTGTAGCGGACGGATGTTCAAAGGATGTAATATTTGAGTAAACTTGCTCGTGTGATCCTGTATGATGAAAACTTGTTTCATATGCGCTATGCAACGCTTGTTTGAATTTAAAATATTACCTTCTGTTTGGCTGTTTATCCAATCTGAGAGATGGCTAGTCCTCGGCTTCTGCCCCCATGCCGCGAGTGCTGGGGTGTTCGGGATAAACATGAGCACTCTTGTTTCCATTTTTGGGTCCTTCGAGGGAGGTGCTCAGCACAGCGAACAAGGCAACCAGACTAATAATGCTTTATCACTCTCACTTAGTCATAGATTTATATAATTTTAAATTTCAGCGAAGCCCCTGGTATTCGGAAGGCCGAATTCGGGGCGCGATACACGCCTTTAAGCCGGACAGGACCGGCTCCTCGCTCTAAGCGGCATAAGTCTTTAGGGACTCGAAACCTCGCCGAACAGCGACCAGTCTCTCGCCTTATCATGACAGTCAGTTTTAGCTTTCTCTACTGAGGTGCTTAGCCCAGCAGAACTGGGGCACAATCGCAGTAGTTCTCCTAGCGCTACCTTAGCCGATAGAGCGGAACGTAAGGTACCAAAACATAGGAGCCGGACAAACCCAACATTTGACCACAGACATGATTCGGAGCTGATGCATATAATGCTATAAGTTCGGGGTGCCGCACTTGTGAAAGTGTTCGAACTTCTCACACCATATTGTGGGGTACTTTAAGCCCCTGGTGTGTTGGCTGTACCAAAGTGTACGGTTGCAAGGCGTCATTAATGAACACACACACACACACACACACACACACACACACACACACACACACATATATATAACAAGAATGCAATAATAGTCGTAATGTTATGCGTTGTTTATTCAAAGAGGTGTGTTAAAGCAGAATGATACAGATAGTGCGATAAGCAAAAAGTAGGACTATGTCCCTTCCAAGGGCAAGCTGAGGAATAGTATTAAAGCAAATATTTCACTCATTATCGTAATCCACTTGGGAGTTCCGTGGTATGACGTAGCTTTCTGCCTCTCTTGGTTGCTGCATCATGTGTTCGGCAATCATGCTACCGGACAAGGTTTCCAGAGATTAAACTCCTGAAAGAGAAAAATAACAAAGCGGGAAGCCCCTAGTGCGGTTTAGGCCGCGTCTTGGAGCGTGCCATAGTTGTGCCCCCCTCCCCACCTGTGACCATGGTATTTTTAATGCGTAATTATGTACGCGTGACACGAATTTCGCCGTTTGGCTTAGGCTGGGGTGGGGGCCGCATTGCTACGCGAGCTCAGACCGTGCTAGGCGGTCTAGTTGCCGATTACTCTGAGCGCGTTTGAAGGTGTCCGGGTCTTGAAACGCCGAACTGGTGGATTGCCTTGAGAGGCTGCTTTGCGCTTCTGCTTCGAGGGCCGCAGTGTGCTCCTCCGTGCGGAGAGAGCGCTCTGTGTTTCCGTTAACTGTGATGACCCCCCGGGGTCCTGGCATCTTGAGCTTGAGGTATTCATAATGCGGTACCGCATTGAATCTCGCAAATGCGGTTCGCCCGAGCAGTGCATGATAGCCACTGCGGAACGGGACTATGTCAAAGATTAATTCTTCGCTTCGGAAGTTATCCGGGGATCCGAAGACCACTTCCAGTGTAATTGAGCCTGTGCAATGGGACTCTACACCTGGAATGACGCCTTTAAAGGTCATTTTTGTGGGTTTGATCCTTGAGGGGTCTATACCCATTTTGCGCACTGTGTCCTGGTAAAGCAGGTTCAGGCTGCTGCCGCCATCCATAAGGACTCGAGTGAGGTGAAATCCGTTAATGATTGGGTCTAAGACCAGTGCGGCGAATCCGCCGTGACGGATACTAGTGGGGTGGTCCCTGCGATCGAAGGTGATCGGGCAGGAGGACCATGGGTTGAACTTTGGGGCGACTGGCTCCAACGCATATATGTCCCTGAGCGCACGCTTCCGCTTCCTCTTGGGGATGTGGGTTGCGTATATCATGTTCACCGTCCACACTTGTGGGGGGGACCTCTTCTGTCCTCCGGTGTTCGGCTGCCAGGGCTCCTCTTCGTCATCGTTGTGTGACCCCTTATCTTTGTCTTCGGCAATTAACTTGCCGGCCTGCTTGAACACCCAGCATTCCCTGTTGGTGTGGTTGGCTGGCTTGTCAGGGGTACCGTGTATTTGACACGAGCGATCGAGTATGCGGTCCAAACTGGACGGGCCCGGAGCGCTTCTTTTAAATGGCTTTTTCCGCTGACTGGGTTTAGAGCCTTTGAATCCGGCATTGACTGACGTATCCTCAGTATTATCGCTGTTAATGCGGCGCTTATGTTTGTTGCGACGTGACCTGCTATTGCCGTCCTTGGTATCCGAAGTACCATGGTTTTTTGATATGTTATTACTGCGAGCCAGCCAGCTGTCTTCTCCCGCACAAAAGCAGGTCATGAGTGTCGTGAGGGCTGCCATAGATTTCGGTTTTTCCTATCCAAGGTGCCGGGCAAGCCACTCGTCGTGGATGTTATGCTTGAAAGCTGCTAGGGCCTCTGCATCCGGACAGTCGACGATTTGATTTTTCTTTGTTAGGAACCATGTCCAGAATTGTCTGGCCGATTCTTCTGGCTGCTGAATTATGTGGCTCAAGTCCTCGGCGTCTGGTGGTCGCACATAAGTGCCCTGAAAGTTGTCGAGGAATGCGGCTTCCAGATCTTCCCAACAGCTAATGGACTCTGCTGGCAAGCTGTTAAGCCAATGCCGCGCTGGTCCTTTGAGCTTTAGTGGGAGGTATTTGATGGCGTGTAAGTCATCGCCGCGGGCCATGTGGATGTGGAGGAGGAAATCCTCGATCCATACCGTATGATCTGTTGTGCCGTCGTATGATTCAATATTTACGGGTTTGAAACCCTCTGGGATTTGATGATCCATTACTTCATCTGTGAAGCATAGGGGGTGTGCAGCGCCTCTATATTGGGCTATATCGTGACACAGCTCGAATGGGTCTTGCTCGCTGTGTTCGGCCCAGCCGGATTGACTTTTATTGTATCCGATGTGACGTTTATCGTCTCATATAGTGGCGCGCCCTCGTCATCCGTAGATCGATCTTGCATGTTTTGCTTTGTCCTCCAATACGTCTCGCAGGTCTGGTGTATTTCCCCGTGCCTTTTTATTTGAATGGCGTCGGGGTGCAGGCTGAGTTGTTGGCTGGAATGCCTCTCTATCGCGGCCACGAGGTGGCCGATCAGCCGCGTCATACGCTTCTTCCTCCAGTCGGGGTAGCAACCTGCATTTTGGGTAACTCTTGGAGGGGCGCTCGGGTTTATATTCCTCGGCCGCGAGGACTTCAGTCCATCTTTCAGCTAGCAGATCTTGATCAGCTTGAAGCTGCTGCTGCTTTTTCTTAAGGCTATTTGCCGTGGCTATAAGCCGGCGCTTGAAGCGCTCTTGTTCGACGGGATCCTCTGGCACGGCGAATTCGTCATCGCCGAGGCTTGCCTCGTCTTAGGAGGGGGGCATGTAATTATCATCCTCCGCTTCTCCATCTGCCGCTCTCTCAGGAGGGCTGGCTCCTCCATCCTCCTGCTCTAAATCTTGCTAGAGGGGATTGTTGTTGTCTTCGGCACTATCCGGAGTGTTATTATCTCCTATGCCGATATCACCACTTTTGCTTTGGCGGGATTTAAAGCGGCGCCGCTGACGTCGGCGCTTGGGTTGCTTCTTGGAGGGGTCATCCTCCACTGTCTCATCGCCATTGCCTTCTTTGGGTGTGTCCACCATGTATATATCGTATGATGAGGTGGCTGTCCAGTGCCCTGTGGTCAGTGGTTGATCTTCGTCTCCCGCATCGTCGTTCATACCGCCGATGTCTTTGGAGTCAAAGTCGAGCATGTCGGTTAAGTCATCGACAGTGGCTACTAAGTGGGTGGTGGGCGGGCCGCGAATTTCTTTGTCGTCCGCATCCCAATCTTGTCGGACATAGTTCGGCTAGGATCCTCCTGACAAGGAGAGAGACCTTAACGAGTTTACTATGTTGCCAAAGGGCGAGTGCTAAAAAATATCCGTGGAGGTAAACTCCATGATCGGAGCCCAATCGGATTCACTAGGAACGGGCGCAGGCGGTTCGGAGTCCGTGGCCGGAGAGAGATCCGGCAGTTTGTCAACATGGCTCTTGTGCAGAGTAAGGTCGATGTTCGGCTCGATCGCCGATGAGGGTAAGGCCTCCGTGGCAAGGTCCATCCACCTGTCCATGGACGGCGCCACTGGCTCCAAATTGAGGGTCGGAACGGCTGCCGGTGTGATCTCCTGAACACTGTCTGATGGTAGAGCTAAATCATACTCATCATGACCGCGTGACGCACAAGGCAGAGGCTCGAATCCGTCGAAGATCAAGTCTCCGCGGATATCGGCCGTGTAGTTTAAGCTTCCAAACCTGACCTGATGTCCAGGGGTGTAGCTTTCAATCTGCTCCAGATGGCCAAGCGAATTGGCCCGCAGTGCAAAGCCACCAAATACAAAAATTTGTCCAGGGAAAAACGTCTCACCCTGGACTACATCGCTATCGATGATCATAGGAGCCATCAAGCCTAACGGCGACAACATAGAGGAACTCTCAATGAAAGCACCAATGTCGGTGTCAAAACCGACAGATCTCGGGTAGGGGGCCCGAACTATGCGTCTAGGCGGATGGTAACAGGAGGCAGGGGACATGAAGTTTTACCCAGGTTCGGGCCCTCTTGATGGAGGTAAAACCCTACGTCCTGCTTGATTAATATTGATGATATGGGTAGTACAAGAGTAGATCTACCACGAGATCAGAGAGGCTAAACCCTAGAAGCTAGCCTATGGTATGATTGTGTGTTGTCCTACGGACTAAAACCCTTCGGTTTATATAGACACCGGAGAGGGCTAGGATTACACAAGGTCGGTTACAAAGGAGGAGATATGCATATCCGTATTTCCTAGCTTGCCTTCCACGCCAAGTAGAGTCCCATCCGGACACGAGACGAAGTCTTCAATCTTGTATCTTCATAGTCTAACAGTCCGGCTGGCCGGAGACCCCCTAATCCAGGACTCCCTCACCCAAACTTTAAGAAATGACAGCTTAGGTTTCTTGCCAAACCAAAGTTCATATGGTGTCGTCTCAACGAATTTAGATAGTGCCTTATTTAACGTGAATGCAGTTGTCTCTAATGCAGAACCCCAAGACGATGGTGGTAAATCGGTAAGAGACATCATAGATCGCACCATATCTAATAAAGTATGGTTACGACGTTCGGACACACCATTACTGTTGGGGATATAGTTACTGGAGGTAAACCGGTTAGGTATAGCCGGATTATCTCCATGAAGATTGAAGCCCATGAAGATGGCAAGACACTGGCGCTTTAAGAAGGCTCAAGGCCCAAAGACGGATTAAAGCCTGTAGTTGTGAACCGACTTTATCATGTAAACTTGTATTGTAAGTTAGAGGAATAGAGACCGAGCCGTACACCACTATGATCCGGCCTCGGGACTCTGTAAACCGGCGGGCGTCAACCTGTGTATATAAAGGGATGACCCGGCCACGGTTTGAGGACAGGAAACAACAACTCGAGGGCCAGTCAAAGCGGATTCGCTCCCTGGTCATCGAAACCCTAGAAATACCAATCACAACTAGACGTAGGCTTTTACCTTCATCGAAGGGGCCGAACTAGTATAAACTCCCCGTGTCCCCTTGTCCGGTTTAAGCCCTTTAAGCTAACCCGTTGTGATGGCTCCGCGACTAAGTCCTTTCACAAGGACATCTGCCGTGACAAACCCACGACAGTTGGCGCCCAGCGTGGGGCTATCGCATGATGGTTTCGAGTTCTTAAAGGGAAGCTTTGATGGACTCAAGGGATACGCTGTGGGCCGGATGACGAAGAGTCGTTGTGGCAAGCTCTACATCGACAACGCAGGATGGGGCCCCGAGGCCAATTCAATCGAATACGGGTACCGGGTCCCCTTTGGTGGGATTCATGTCTTCATCGGCAAGATTGGCGAACCAGGCCCTGAGCCGGACACCTGCACCGACATCATCGAGACGGCTCAACGTGCAAGCCCTTCCCCGGTTCAGCCCATGGCAAAGCATGTTTTCGTAGGTGTCATCCATGGAGCAGAATATGAGGACGGACCGGCATCCAATGGAGAAACCGTTGTCTGCTCCAACGACGAGTCTTCTAGAGAGACCGAATTGCTCTATTAGTTGTAGGATGGTCGGATTAGTGGAGGTTTCGAGGGCAACAGTATTCCGGACTCCCCAGATTTGCCAAGCCGGGTCGCTATCTTCATGGCCGGTACACAATCAGTGCCCCACTCATCAACCGCCGCAGCAATGCTCTCCGATTCAACAACAGCCACACCGGCGGGGGCAGGGAGCTCTGCGCCATCTCCGGCTCAAGTTCTGTCTGACTTGTTCGACGCTTTGGCAACATTAATGGCCGCAGAGGTGGATGCAGCAGCCCGGGATCAGCACAACACAGAGATTGCAAAGGTAAAGGATCAGATAACTCAGGCTAAAGCGGACCTAGCAGTGGAGAACGCTAGGATGGCTACAGAACGGGCTGAGTTGGAAGCTCAGGCCTACCGGCTTAGGCTGGATCAGAATGCTTCAGAAGAAGTCATGAGAAGAAGATACCGATCGCATCTCCCGCCGAGTTATGAGCCATGAAATCTCTTCAATATGCTAGGAGCAGGAATGAGTAACCAGCCAATATTAAACCGGACAGAGGCGCCAGGAACAGGAGCGCCGGTGCAGCCACGCACGACGGACCCGCCTCGTCAGAACAACATTGTGCCACAGTATGTTCCAACACCTCCTGGGCATTACTCCAACCCATTGGACAACATTGTGGCCGCCGCTTCACGGTTGGTAGCCCTCCCAACCGATGGTGAATCACCAGTTGCGATTGAGGCACGATGGGCCAGATATCTCCTTCAAACAGCTCTAAACCAGCAGCAGGCATATTCGCACAGTCGTGAGAGGATTCATTCCACCCCCCGTCCAAGCCGGAGCTACAGCAGGCACGTTGATGATGAACCGGCTGTGTCAAGCAGTGCACGTCACCGTAATTCACCGCGAGGGCACAACTCGGCAGGGGGAGGTGCTAATGCGTAGGACGTGGTGGATCATGGTCGCACACGTCGAGAGGCCGAGTTAGCAGCTCTGCACGTAGCCCGTCAACCTACTCCGGTTCACCCTACCACTTTGGTAGAGCCAGGTTTGGTATTAAGTTCCTTAGGGGTGCCGTGTCTCACCCCCGCTGAGGGAGTCCTGGATTAGGGGGTGTCCGGGTAGCTGGACTATACCTTCAGCCGGACTCCAGGACTATGAAGATACAAGATTGAAGACTTCCTCCCGTGTCCGGATGGGACTTTCCTTGGCATGGAAGGCAAGCTTGGCTATGCGGATATTTAGATCTCCTACCATTGTAACCGACTTTGTGTAACCCTAACCCTCTTCGGTGTCTATATAAACCGGAGGGTTTTAGTCTGTAGGACAACTTCATCATACAACAATCATACCATAGGCTAGCTTTTAGGGTTTAGCCTCCTCGATCTCGTGGTAGATCTAATCTTGTACTACCCATATCATCAATATTAATCAAGCAGGACGTAGGGTTTTACCTCCATCAAGAGGGCCCGAACCTGGGTAAAACATCGTGTCCCTTTCCTCCTGTTACCATCCGGCCTAGACGCACAGTTCGGGACCCCCTACCCGAGATCCGCCGGTTTTTACACCGACACCCGCTTTGCATAATGTGAGACTGCCCAAGGACTTCAAAGGACATCGTAAGGTACCCAATTACACCGCCGATCTGCAACCAGAGGCATGGGTTGAAAGCTACAAGATGGCAATGGAGATGTTAGATGTGGATGAAGCAGTATGTGCTAAATACTTCACCATGATGTTGGAAGGAACAACTCATACTTGGTTGAAGAGCTTACCAACTAACTCTATCGGATCATGGGCCGAACTGAAGCACCGGTTTATCCAGAACTTCAAAGATACTTGTAAGCAGCCCATGTCAATTGTGGATCTGGCCGCTTGTGTCCAAGAGGATGGAGAGTCCACGACCCATTGGGTAAAGCGGGTCTCAGCTATTTTGCATTCATCGGATCGTATCAACGCAGATACTGCAGTGCTAATGTTGGAGGGTAATTGCCATTTCCTGCCGCTCAAACAGAAGTTAGGAAGGCTCAAACATCACTTCAATGATATGTCAACGCTTATGGCCGCTTTGGTTAAGTACACCGATTCAGATAATACCAAAGACCCTGACTCAGAGGAGGACAAACCGGGGAAAGGGAAAAAGAACGGCAACACCAAGGGTCAGCAGCATAATCTGGCAGGCCATGGGAACAATGGTAAGCGCAAGGCCGACAACAGTTTGGACTTTGTGGCTAACACCAATGCTCAGGAGAACGGTCAGCGCCGTAAGGGCAAACAGCCCCAGAGGGGCGGAGGTTCAGGCCCCAATTTGGAGCGCCTATTAAATCGACCCCATCCAAAGCATGGATCAAAGGAGAAGCCAGCATCACATCTTTGGAAGGATTGTTATATCATGCGAGATTTCAAGAACTCCAATATATTTCAGTACGATAATGGCCCGCCCGGCGGTTCAGGAGGTGGTTTCCACGGGCCGGGTTACGAAGGCGGCAGCTCCGGTTCAGGATTTCAGGGCAATCAAACTGGACACAACAATCAAGGGAACCAGGGCAACCAGGGAGGTTACAACCATCAGGGGAACCAGCAGTAGCAGTAGTCAGGTTATCAGAGTAATCCTAAGCAGTTAAATAGTGGGAAATATCATGTCTTCACCACTAGCTTGTGTAAGCGTGATCAGAAGCTTCACAAGAGGGCGGTAAACCCTATTGAACCAGCGGTGCCTCAGTATTTGCGCTGGTCTGAGCAATCCATTTTGTGGAGTAGAGAGGATCACCCGCCCCGGGTTGACAATTCAGGTCATCTGGCCTTAGTGGTGGCCCCTCAAGTTGGGGGGTATAAGTTCACTAAGGTACTCATGGATGGAGGAAGTAGTATCAACATTCTATATTATGATACCTTCCGTCGTATGGGGTTGACAGATAAGAATCTTAAACCATCAAACACCATTTTCCATGGTGTGGTGCCTGGTAAGTCTGCATATCCAGTGGGCAAGATAGCCTTAGAGGTGGCTTTTGGAGATGATCATGATTCAAGATCAGAAACATTGACTTTTGAGGTGGTAAAAATCAAAAGTCCGTATCATGCTTTGTTTGGGCGACCGGCTTACGCTAAGTTCATGGCGAGGCCGTATTATGTTTATCTACAGCTTAAAATGCCAGGTCATAAGGGGACCATCACAGTACATGGGAGAAGGAAGATCACTTTGGAATGTGAGGAAGGTGATGCGGCTTATGCTGAGTCGATTTGTGCCACGGAGGAGCTGAAGTTTTATAAAGACCAAGTTGATCCGGCAGATATGACTTCTTTGAAAAAGCCAACTACGGAACACGATCCGGCATTGAAATTTAAATCGGTCACAGATACTAAGATGGTTGATTTTGTTCCTGGCGATTCATCCAAGCAGTTCAGCATTAGTGCTAACCTGGATCCCAAATAGGAAAGCGCGCTCATCGAGTTCATCCGTGAGAACCGGGACATCTTTGCATGGAAACCTTCTGACATGCTAGGTGTACCAAGGGAACTCGCTAAGCACACACTTAACATTGATCCTAAGTTTAAGCCGGTCCGACAGTTTCTCCGCCGCTTCAATGAAGAAAGGCGCAAGGCTATTGGTGAAGAGGTAGCTCGGTTGTTGGCCGCAGGGTTTATCGTGGAGGTCTTTCACCCGGAGTGGTTGGCTAATCCGGTGCTCGTTCTTAGGAAAAACGGCACTTGGCGTATGTGTGTAGATTACATAGACTTGAACAAGGCTTGTCCTGCAGATCCCTTTGCCCTCCCCCATATTGATCAGATTATTGATGCTACGGCGAGTTGTGACCGTTTGTGTTTTCTGGACGCTTATTCTGGTTATCATCAGATCAAAATGGCAGTTAAGGACCAGGAGAAGACGGCTTTTATAACTCCTTTTGGAGCCTTCTGCTATGTCTCCATGCCCTTTGGGCTCAAGAGTGCCCAGGCGACTTATCAATGTTGTGTTCAGAATTGTCTTCATAAGCAGATTGGGCGTAATGTTCATGCATATGTGGATGATATTGTGATCAAATCCAGGAAGGAGGAAACATTGATAGATGATTTGAGAGAAACCTTTGACAACCTCCGGGTTTACAAGATGATGCTCAATCTGGAAAAGTGTATTTTTGGTGTCTCGGCAGGCAAACTCTTGGTTTTCTGGTGTCAAACAAAGGCATTGAGGCTAATCCAAAAAAAATCTCAGCAATTACATCTTTGACTAAACCGGCGTGTATCAATGACGTTCAATGTTTGGCCGGCCGGATTGCGGCTTTGAGCCAGTTTATCAGTCGTCTTGGGGAGAAGGCTATCCCTTTATATCAGATGCTAAAGAAAACAGATGATTTTGTCTAGAGTGAGGCGGCTAATAAAGCGTTTAATGATCTGAAGAGGCAGCTAGCTGAACCGCATGTGCTTGCAGCCCCGATCGATAAAGAGCCATTATTGCTGTATGTGGCTGCTAATGCCCGAGCTGTTAGCGTGGCTATTGTGGTGGAGCGCAAGGAGGCTGGAAAGGAGTATCCGGTTCAACGGCCGGTTTATTATATCAGTGAGGTACTCATTGAATCAAAGCAGAGGTATCCACATTGGCAGAAGCTGGTGTATGGAGTGTTTATGGCAAGCTGGAAGCTCAAACATTATTTTCAGGATCATCCTATCACAGTGGTCAGTTCAGCCCCTCTGGGAGATATAATTCAAAACAGAGAAGCAACTGGCCGGATTGCCAAGTGGGCTATTGAGCTTGGACCTCACGGTCTCAAATACATACCTCGCATAGTGATTAAATCCCAAGCACTCGTGGACTTCATCAATGATTGGACGGAATTGCAAGCACCAGAGGAAAAGCCAGATAACACGTATTGGACTATTCACTTTGATGGATCCAGACAGTTGGAGGGCTCGGGGGCTGGAGTCATACAAACTTCCCCACGAGGTGACATGTTTTGTTATGTCCTCCGTTTAATGTTCCCTTGTACTAACAATGTATCTGAGTATGAGGCCTTACTCCACCGTCTTCGGATGGCTAAGGAGATGAAGTTAAGCCGGGTTAAGTGCTTTGGGGATTCAGATCTGGTGGGTCAACAGGTGTCTGGCACTTGGGATTCTAAAGACCCACTCATGGCTGCATATTGATGAGAGGTGGATACAGTGGATGGTCACTTCAAGGGTTATCAGGTGGACCATATAGACCAACGAAAGAACGAAGCGGCGGACGCTTTAAGCCGCCTTGGTTCTCAGCGTAAACCGGTCCCACCAAATGTTTTTCTTGATGTGCTGCATAATCCTTCGGTCAAGGTACCAACAGAGGAGGAGTTGGCTATTCTTGACCCGGAGGCTCAATTGGTGGCAGCTTTGCATGTCATACCGGATTGGACAATCCCATACCTGGCTTACATGAACCGGGGCGAGTTACCGAAGGATGAAACATCGGCCCGGCAGATAATCCGGCGTTCCAAGCCAATGACCATACTCAACGGAGAGTTACATCGTTACAATGTCTCAGGGGAAATTCAGCGTTGTGTCTCTCCTCAAGAGGGTTGTGAGATTTTGCGAGAAGTCCATGAAGGGGATTGTGGTCACCATGCCAGTTCAACGTCTTTGGTAGGTAAAGCTTTTCGCCGCAGTTTTTATTGGTTAACAGCTCACACTGATGCGGAGGATTTAGTCAAAAGATGTGACGGTTGTCAAAAATTCGCACGCCGTGCTCATATTCCAGCTCAGGAGTTGAGGATGATTCCAATAACTTGGCTGTTTGCAACCTGGGGGCTTGATATGGTTGGACCCTTCAAGTGATCCAAGGATAAAAAGACCCACTTATTAGTGGCAGTTGATAAGTTCACCAAATGGGTGGAAGCAGAGCCAGTCAGTAAGTGTGATGCGGCCACGGCGGTTCAGTTCATCAAAAAGGTGATATTCCGGTTTGGCTTTCCACACAGTATTATAACTGATAATGGTACTAATCTGTCAAAGGGAGAGATGGAGGAATTTTGCCAACGTGAGCACATCCGGCTTGATATAGCACCAGTGGCTCACCTCCAATCTAATGGTCAAGCGGAGAGGGCAAATCAAGAAATTTTGCGACGTATTAAACCCCGGCTTATGGTTCCTTTGAAACGGACACCAGGTTGTTGGGTTGAGGAGTTACCTTCTGTGTTATGGAGCATCAATACCACACCCAACAGATCTACGGGTTACACACCTTTCTTCATGGTTTATGGAGCGGAGGCAGTTCTTCCTAGTGACATCCGTCACGACTCGCCCCGTGTGGCAGCTTATGTTGAAGATGATAATGAGAAGGCACATCAGGATTCCCTGGACCTATTAGATGAGGAGCGTGATCTTGCAGCAGCACGTTCAGCGATTTATCAACAAGATCTCCGACGTTATCACAGCCGCCGGGTTAAGACCAGAACTTTTCAAGAGGGCGATCTGGTGCTCCTACTCATCCAGGATCAGACTGATATGCACAAATTATCCCCACCTTGGGAAGGACCTTTTGTGGTCAGCAAGAATCTGCACAACGGGTCATACTACCTCATTGATGTTCGAGAGCACAAAGACTCACGTAAGTCGGAGGAGGAGACCAAGCGGCCGTGGAATATAGCTCTTCTTCGACCTTACTGTACTTGAGCCACAAGCTCTTCGTATGTAGATATTTATGACAATGTATATATTATATAATAAACCAGAGCCTCGAATAAAGCAGGGTCTCTATTCTTTTTATGTCATGTGTGAGCTTACAAGAGTTTCTACTCACAAAGTGGAGTTTTTGTTAAACCGGTCTCTGCGGCCGCACGGATATAAAGAAAATCACTAGGGGGCTTGGTCATATCTGAACCATAGCTACACCTCTTGATCGGTTTGTAACCACAAAGGGATATCACTAGGGGGCTTGGTTGTTGTCACACCATAGCTACACCTCTTGATCGGTTTAACACCACAAAGGGATATCACTAGGGGGCTTGGTTGTTGTCACACCGTAGCTACACCTCTTGATAAGCGTTAAGCCAAAAGGAAATTATGTGGAGCCAAAGAGAATTTGTTGCATTAAGCACAACTCAAACATAGGTAACCACCGAGCACAACTCACATATTACCTGGGGGCTCTTTGCTTCTCAAAGAACAATGAGTTTTGAACCCTTGTAATAGGCTATCAAGCCAGGCTTGGAAGCCAGGTGTATTCACCTAAAACCCCGGGTTATCCTGCCTCTTTAAGTAAGTCACTCCATCCAGGTAAACCTGGTATGACCCATCGAACATTTGGCAAGTCAATCCCATGGACCCTGAACTTGTCACAGTTAAATTGGTGATTGGTTAAAGATTGAGGTCCATCTAAAAAAGGCTTTGTAAAATGATTTAACTCAGTGGCCTGGCAGCCCATGAAAAGCCTCGATTTGGAGCCTGGCGGCTCGTAAAAAGCCTCGCATGTTCTTTTTGAGTTCTATTTGCCAAGTTTTTCGCCTTTGTTGAGGTTCATTATATCTTTTGATAAACCGGTGTCCTTGACCCGGGTTTGCTTTCAACTACAAGTTGTCAGTACATGATCAGTTATAATTTGGCGTTCATTAACCCGATCTGGTTTTGAATAACAAGTCGCCAGTGTTATAAGGAAAACCCGGTGTTTATTATATCCCGGTACGATTTATTATCATAATCCGGCAAATTAAGGATGGAGTTATCAATGCTCCGGATTGGTGTTTACACCTTTACCATACAAGCAGTTGGTCAGCCTACGAGGTATGTTGCAGATGTTATTTTTTATACAAACTTTGATTATCCATCCAAGTATTGTCTATTCTTGGGCATCATGACCCGTCCAGTGGTAAACCACTAGGACACTTTCAAGTTTTTTTATCGAGGAACACAAATTATCATGGGCTATGCATAAATAGATCCCACAAAAAAGTGAAACAAGTTTTCACAATGTCAAGGCACCACAAAACATGCTGGATGGCATGACAAATAAAGGTTTTTTTGCTATCCTATTACAAGAAGCTTCAAAACGGCTCCAATTGAATAAGTGTTTCTAAGCAGTGGCACACAATAGCTGGTAAACTGGCTGCCGGTTTAAGATGCTTCGTCTGGACGGCTTGGCAGTTGAGGATCATTTTGTGCAATCACTTCTTCTTCATCCCTCCCCAGACGCTGGAAATCAATCATTGACTAATCGATTCCGGTTAAAGCTTGAAACACGGCTTCTTCATGGATAGGTTGGAGGGGTTAATGTCAGGAGCGTAAGTATGCTTACGGATTGGAGGCACAAGTTCTTCGACTTCATGGATTTCGGCAGGCTGTCTCTTCACTTCAGTGTCGTAAGCCGGCTGTAAATGACATAAGTCTGTGTCTTCTGCCAGTTTGCTGGCTATGGGCCGCATCTCCTTTGTTAGCCTTCGGAGATCCTCATTGTCGAAGTTTGAACCGTCCTCCTTCACACCTGGATATCCTTTAATGATGTCATCCGCTTCAAGATCCGGAATCCATGCTTTGGCCCGGATTAGTGCGGTCAGCGCTCCTGCTCTTGCGGCTACCATCTTCAGTTCAGTAATCTAGGCTGGTAGCATCGCCAGCTTCTCAAGGGTTTCTTTTATCAGTGTTGGTGTCAGTTTATTGTAGGCTGCAGTGCATATAGCACGCTGGGATCCAAAGTAAAGCTGTTCTATTAAGGTGTAAGCCGCTTTAAGCTTCATCCGCATATCAGCGCCCAGATGAGTAATGCAAGTGCCTGTCATGGTTTAATATCAGCCAGACTGGTAAACAATAAGATCTCATGAATTGGACAAACAACATAAGGAGATACTTACCAAATACAGCGGACGTCATCGCGTTGATTTGCCGCTTCAAACCAGTTAGTTCATCTACAACTGGCTTCAGGGCTGCTTCGGCATCCTCAGCTCTTTTGGTTAAACCGGCCTTTTCAGTTTCCCAGTTAGCACGTTCCTTGTTAAAAGACTCCTTTAGCTTTTCCATAGTTGTCAGGGCTTTGGTCAGCTCCTCCTTGGCTTTCGCAGCCTCTACTTGTTGGGACTTCACATTCTCTTGCAAATCAGCGGTTCGGGCATCTCTATTGCTTAGCTCGGTCTGTCACAGCGAAGATATGTCAACAACAGGATATGTATTTTCTAAGTACTAAGCGTATAACAAGTTATGCACTTTGTACTTGGGGGCTAATGCCTATTTGCTCTATTATCAATACATCTTTTATAAGTCTCCAGAACAATGCAAGCATTATCCTTGACACTTGGGGGCTAATGTACGTTTGTTCAAAACAGACGCATGGATTCAAGACCCGGATTACCTCGCAAAGCTAAACCCGCCCTTGGGGGCTACACTGAGGAAAGCTACATAATTACATTGGTAAAGTATCGGTTTTGTTTTCACTAAGGACCTGACATTTTGAGGGTCAGCAGGAGAGGATTAAAGTATTACTAAGTCCCGGTTTAAGATTAACATCATAAAATGGCGCTTGGGGGCTACTTGGGCTAGTGTTTCAACTTTGGAATCAAGAAATAAAGGGAGATGAAAATACCTCATAGCGTTCCTTCATCAGGTTCACCAAACCGGCTTCATAGTCACGGTTTGAGTGCAGACGGTTTAAAAAACTGGAGTGAAGTTCTTCAGCACTAAGATGAGCATAGCTTGATAAGTCAGTGCTCCATTTACCCTTTTCCCTGGCAGCACGCTCCTCTTTGGCACTATGTTGGGCCAAGATTACAGGATGGCCAGGAGAGCTGTGGCCCATGCCAGTAATGATAACATCATCTCCTTGGCCTTCAGTAGTTTTTGCGGGTGATGATGGAGTATCAGTACCTCTCACCGGACCAGCCCAGTTTGGTGCTTCCGGTTCAGTGTCAGGAACAGCAGGATCAGCTTCTGGTTGTTCATCAATATTCTGGTCTTGAAGGGGCAGTTCATCAAAGGTAGCTTCAGGATGAGGACCCTCCGGTTCACGAGTTTGGTCCGGTTCACCTACTTGCTCTGCTCCAAAAACCGCCTGGTCTTCTGACGGAGTGTTGACCCGAGCTTTCTTGCTGGGTCTGGCTTTGGCTCTGCAAACAAAATTAAAAGAGGTTTAGCATCTTATTCAAGATTTGCAACGCATTTGAAGAAAGGGTTTGAATGCTTACCCAGCTACAGTTTTAAGAGGAGGGAGTTGGGTTGCTGTTGATTCGCCATAGGATGAGGGAGGTGTCACCTGATAATTTGAATTGGACGGATTAAGAGGTGGTCTTAAATAACCTTCCTTGGGATAAGAATTGTCAGAAGTGGGAGAGACCTCAGATTGGCGCTTCTGAACCAGGGTATCAGGTAAACCGGCCAAAGTGACCTGTTGGCCACTGTGTCGGGTTGTCCGGCGAGCTTCATGCTGCTGCGTCTTCAAAATAAATGTTGGATCCAAGTAAGCAAGGGGATGAGAAAAGCTTACTTTCCGGACTGCTTGACGGGTTTTTTGTGTTGGTATTGTAAGTGCATCTCGTGCCGCGCTTAGTTGGTTTTGGAGTATTGACGACAAACCTGGTTGAGGGACTAATGTGTTTGTGAGAATTGCAGGATAACACAGGTAGAAGTCCCTCATTGATTCAGTTTTCCTACCAGAGATGACCCCTAAAATTGTATGAAGACATTGAAGTCAAAGGTGGTATGTGAAGACATTCACATTGAAGACTATGACAAGAGAAGACATTGCGTGAAGACTATGGAGTGCGAAGAGTTAGTTGTTTCGTCGTTCTTTTTCTTCTTTGTTGAGTCATAGGAACCACCCTACTGTTAAGTGGGGTCGAAGTGAACCAGTCAGAATGACTGAAGTGATGCTTAACCAAAATCCTATGTCTTCAAGCGAAGACAATGAGAGCAAATCTTATCCAGAGCTGGATAAGTCGGCGTTGCTTGTAGCTCAAGTAAAGTTGTTGTGTGTGTTTGAAATCTGACCGTTGGAACACGTGTCAGTTCCTTAGTGACCCAGGGTCACTTCGGACAAATCAGGTCGGGTTGCCTAGTGTCTATAAATATCCCACCCCCTACAACCATAAACGGTTGGCTGCTCAGAGTTAGTGTACGGCTTTTGTCGTTTGAGAGCAACCCACCTCGAAGCCTTTGAGAGAGAATTCCTTGTGAGGACAAAGCCCTAAACACCCAGAGCCAAAGTGTGTTAGGCATCACTTAAGTCTTCCTGTCTGTGTGATCTGAAGACTTATTACACTTGAGGACTGTGAATCCTCCAGCCGATTAGGCGTCGCGTTCTGATCATCCTAGAGTTATTGTGGATGGCCGGTGAACGAAGTCTGTGAAGGTTTGGAAGTCTACCTTGAAGACTTACCAGAGTGATTGGGCGAGGACTGGGTGTCCTTAGCTCAAGGGGAATAAGGTGAAGACACGGTCTTCTAAGTTGAATCTCAGCCCCCTAACCAGACGTACAGTTGTCACAGCAACTGGAACTGGTCCAACAAATCATTGTCTTCAACGAGCCATTGGTTCCATCCTTCCCATCTCTTTACTTGCAGATTGATCCTTGTGAAGTCATTGCCTGTTTGCATTATATATTTGTCTTCACTGTGTGGCTGCTTGTTCTGATTGGCTTCATACTATCTTCCATCCTGATCTATACTGCCTAGCTGCTATTAGTCGTTGTGCTTTCATTTCATTGAATACTTGACTATGGCTTGCTTAGTGTAGTCTACCTTCCGCTGCATGGTAATAGGTTTACTTCTATCGTTTGTCTTTGAAACTTCCATGTTTTGAAGACTTTCATAAAAATCGCCTATTCAGCCCCCCTCTAGTCGATCACTAGCACTTTCAATTGGTATCAGACCAAGGTACTCCCTTGTTCTGTGTGATTCGGTTTTACCACCTGGAGTTTTAGCTATGTCGACTGCAAGGATAATCAAAGTCTCCGCCGCATGCCCAGTCTTCGATGGAACTGAATATCCCTACTGGAAGAATAAGATTTGCATGCATCTTGAAGCCATTGATGTCGACCTCTGGTATGTCGTCAAGAATGGCGTTCCCAAGGCTGGTGAAGGTGTCACTACTGCTGATGTCAAGAAGTTCGTTCAACTGGATTCCACTGCCAAGAACATCATCTGTGGTCATCTGACCAAAGGGCAGTATGGTCGTGTGAGTGCTCTGGAAACATCTAAGCTAGTCTGGGACTGGCTCTCCAAGGTCAACGAAGGCGTCTCAACCCAGAGAGATCAAAGAATCAGTGTCCTTCGTAACCTCTTCAACCGCTTCAAGAGAAACGACAATGGGAATGTTCAGCTTACGTTTGATCGACTCACTGACATCACAAAATGAGCTTCAAGCCCTCGGCGCTACTGAGATCACCAAGCATGAAGTCGTCAAGAGACTCCTGAGATCACTTGACAGCTCGTTTGACACCCTAGCCCTGATGATTCAAGAACGCCCTAACTTCAAGACACTCGATCTGTCTGACATACTTGAAAGGCTCAACACACATGAGTTTCAGCTGTCTGAGAAAAGAGACATCTACGGTCCCAACTATGGGCGAACTCGTGCTTTGAAGGCAGCTGTTTCCTCATCTGAAGAAGAATCTGATTGCAGTTCTGATGATCCTGAAGACATTGGAAAGGAGCTTGCTATGCTTGTGAAGAAGTTCCAGAAATTCACCAAGAAGAAGGGCTTCAGAAAGTCCTCACGATCTAGCTCAAGGAATGATGAAGCATCTGCTCATGACTACAAGAAGAGAACATGTCACAAGTGCAAGAAACCTGGTCACTACATCTCTGAGTGTACGCAGTGGGACAATGAGAACAACAAGAAGAAGAAGAGCAAGGAATATGATTCCGACGACAAGAAGAAGAAGAAATACTCAAAGTCTTCTTCCAAGTCTTCATCAAAGTCATCATCACACAAGAAGAGCTCATCTGGCAAGGCTCGTGTGTTTGTTGGCAAGGAAATGGATTCAGAGGAGGAGTCTGCTTCTGAGGAGGCGGAGGTGGAGTCTGAGGAGGAGTCCGGTTCTGGCATTGCAAGTCTGGCTACAGCCTACGTTGCCAAGTCCATGTTCAGCATTGAAGACAATGACTTCATCACCGACGCTAATGCTAATGACTAGGACACCTCCGCTCCCACCTACTGCTTCATGGCACGCGGTGCCAAGGTAAACTCACGCACTACTCACTATCAAACATCCAGTGAAGATGACTCTGATTGTGGTTCCAAACCCAGCTACAAAACACTTGCTAAAATTGCAACTGAACAACAGAAAGCGATGGAGCATATTCAAAAACTATTAGACAAAAGCGATGACCTATTAGACGCTGAAATGACTCGATCTCAGTCCTTAATTGAAGACATAAAAAATCTTCATGTTAAGTATGAGGAACTTGAAAGTCGTCATGAAACGCTCTCAACAACTCATGAAAAGCTTTCCTATGATTATCTTCAAAGGAAGCAAGATATTGAGAAATTGAGAGCGGCTCAGGAAGATCTTCAAAAGGAAAACGAGTCACTTCACGCCAAACAGATTAGTCCCGCTCAGGAAGGATTTGAACCACCATGTCTTAAATGCATTGAGCGTGATAATGCTACTTCTGTTGCTGGATGTTCTACTGCTGCTATTGTTGCAATATCTTCAAATGTTGATGTGGTAACTAACCCCTCTGTTGAGGATGCCACTGCTATTGCTGATGAAGATGCTAGGTTGAAGACATTGTTTGAAACAGGGATGTACAAAAGTCTCAAAGGGCATTAGACACTATGTGATGTCCTCAAAAGGCAGATCCTGAACCGAAACCCTAAGAAAGAGGGTGTTGGGTTCGAAAGGAAAATGAATGCTGATGGCTCTTACTGGAAACCTGAGCAGTACCCCAAAACCACATTGGTTGCTGCAAAGGAACCTTCAGTGGATCCATCCACCCTATCTAGCTTCACTTGTGCTAATCCCATTGTTATTGATGAATCCTTTGATGCAAACTATAAACTGTTTAAGAATCAGAATGGTGAAGTGTTTGCCAGGTATATTGGTACTAAATGCAGGAATGGGCCACCTATGAAGAAAGTCTGGGTGCCGAAAAAGTGTTTGAAGAATCTTCCTGTGAATGTCATCATGACACCACAAGTGAGGAAGACAAACCCCAGACCACAGGCTTCATATGGTCCAAAGGCTTCATACAGACAAAGGACTCACATGAGTCGCACTAACGCAAATGTTTTGCAGGGAAACCATACTCAGGCCTATGAATATGAGCTCGTTTAATCAAACCGCCATGTTCATAAGACCAAGAACTACTCTGCTTATGCTTATGAGTACTATTGTCCACCTGCAACACTATTTGCTAGGGCTCCAAAGCCAAAGTTCTCAGATGCTGCACTTAGACTCATTGCTTCGAAGCCTCCCTTGAATATGTGGGTGGCTAAGAAAGCTTAACTCTCTTTTGCAGGGAAAGGTCTCCAGCCGAAAATCAAATGCGTTTGAAGCTATTGCTGGGGACCTTAAACATCTTGTAGGGCACAAGATCAAATGCCCAAATGGTCTTATTATGTATTTTGTTCCTGAGTCGCTTGCTACTTGCGCTATCAGTCCTAACCTCGATCTAAGCTGTCATAATCCACTTGCTCGTCAAATGTTTATGCTTCACAATTCTCTTCGTGAAGCCTATCCCCCTAACTGCACTGTAGGGTATGACACCAGCTGCTTCAGAATGGATTATTGATAGTGGGTGTACTAATCACATGACTGGCAAGCGAAGTCTTCTCATGGACTCAACCTTACGTCCATCTGACAAGAGTCACATCACATTTGATGATACTGGTAAAAGCAAGGTATTGGGTCTAGGTAGAGTTGCAATCTCAAGGGATCAGCACATGGATAAAGTGATGCTTGTTGAATCCCTTGGTTTCAACTTAATGTCTGTCTCAATGCTTTGGGATTTAAACATGATTGTGATATTTGGAAAATATCGTTGCCTTGTTCTAATGGAATCTGACAAGTCTCTAGTCTTTGAAGGGTATCGGAAAGATGATTTGTATGTGGTAGATTTCTCAACAGGACCACAGCTTGCCGTATGTCTTCTAGCAAAAGCTTCAGAATGTTGGCTCTGGCATCGGAGACTACAGCATGCTGGCATGAGGAACTTACACACTCTTGCAAAGAAGAAGCATGTCATAGGCATCGAGGGTATCAAGTTCAAGAAGGATCATCTATGCGGTGCCTGTGAAGCTGGAAAGATGACGAGGGCCAAGCATCCCTCAAAGACAATCATGACAACGACTCAACCCTTCGAACTGCTACACATGGACCTCTTCGGTCTCACTCACTACTCAACTCTTACTACTACTGCTTGTCTCTATGGCTTCGTCATTGTTGATGATTTTTCAAGATATACTTGGGTGCATATAATCCTCTACAAGACTGAAGTGCAGGATGTCTTCAGACACTTCGCCAATCGAGCCATGAACAACTATGGGGTCAATCAAGCACATCAGAAGTGACAATGGCATTGAATTCAAGAACACTGGCCTCGACACTTATCTTGATACTTTGGGCATCACTCATGAATTCTCAGCTCCCTACACGCCGCAGCAGAATGGCGTCGTGGAACGCAAGAACAGAACACTTATTGAGATGGCCCGGACGATGCTCGATGAATACAAGACTCCAAGAAAGTTCTGGCCTGAAGCCATTGATATTGCATGCCATATCATCAACCGTGTTTATCTTCACAAGCTTCTGAACAAAACATCCTATGAGCTCCTCACTGGTAAGAAGCCAAATGTCAGTTACTTCAGAGTATTTGGTGCCAAGTGCTGGATCAAGGATCCACATCACACTTCAAATTTTGCACCGAAAGCACATGAAGGTTTTATGCTTGGATACAGAAAGGATTCGCACTCCTACAGAGTCTTCAACCTCTTTCACTATAAAGTGGTTGAAACTGTGGATGTGCGTTTCGATGAGACTAACGGCTCGCAAAGAGAGCACCTGCCAAATGTGCTAGATGAAATTCCATCCAGTGAAACCATCAAGCTTATGGGAACTGGAGAAATCATACCGTCTGAAGCTCATCCTGAATAGGAACTCATCATCTCTGCACCTGATCAACCTGAAGACAATGCTCAGCCTGAAGACAATCCTTCTAACGATGACAATGATCAGCAAGAGCAAAATCTTCGTCCTGTTCATCCTCGTGTTGCAAATGAAGTACAGATTGAGAGAATAATTGACAGCATCAATGCACCTGGTCCACTCACTTGTTCAAGGGCAACACAACTAGCAAATTTCTATGGGCACTTCGCATTCGTCTCAATATCTGAACCCAATAAAGTTGATTAAGCCTTCATGGAACCTGAATGGATTCAAGCTATGCAAGAAGAGCTTCAACAATTTGAACTGAATAATGTATGGGAACTGGTCAAGCGTCCTGATCCTCGTAAGCACAATATCATAGGCACTAAATGGATATATCACAACAAGCAAGATGAGCATGGTCAAGTTGTCAGAAACAAAGCTCGTCTCGTTGCTCAAGGATACACTCAAGTTTAAGGAATTGACTTTGATGAGACATTTGCTCCTGTGGCTAGGCTTGAAGCTATACGCATAATGCTAGCCTATGCAAATCATCATAACATTCTTCTGTATCAAATGATGTGAAGAGCGCTTTTCTCAATGGCAAGATTGAAGAAGAAGTGTATGTTGCACAACCGCCTGGCTTTGAGATCCAAAACCTCCTGACATGGTTTACAAGCTCAACAAGGCACTGTATGGCCTTAAACAAGCCCCTCGAGCTTGGTATGCCACACTCAAAGACTTCCTGAAGAGCAAAGGCTTCAAACCTGGTTCCCTGGATCCCACTCTCTTCATGAAGACATATGATGGTGAACTATTTGTATGCCAAATATATGTGTATGACATTATTTTCGGTTGCACTAATCAGAAATACAGTGATGAGTTTGGATACATGACGCAAGGGCAATATCAGATGTCCATGATGGGAGAGTTGAAATTCTTCCTTGGTCTTCAAATACGACAGCAACGCAACCACATCTTCATATCTCAAGAGAAATACCTCAAAGATTGCCTGAAGAAGTTTGGAATGCAAGACTTCAAAGGTTACACGACGCCAATGCCAGCTAAACACCATCTGGGTCCTGACAACGATGGTAAAGAGTTCGATCAAAAGGTATACTGCTCCATGATTGGTTATTTGCTTTATTTATGTGCATCTAGGCCAGATATCATGCTTAGTGTTTGCATGTGTGCCCGATTCCAAGCGGCACCAAAAGAATCGCATCACTTAGCTGTGAAGCGAATTCTTCGATATTTGGCTCACACCTCAACACTAGGATTATGGTATCCAAAGGGCTTAGAGTTTGATCTAGTTGGATTGTCGGATGCTGATTATGCTGGTGACAAGGTGGATCGCAAGTCTACATCAGGCACATGTCACTTTCTGGGACGATCACTTGTATGTTTGTCTTCAAAGAAGCAGAACTATGTATCTCTCTCCACTGCTGAATCTGAATACATTGCTGCTGGATCTTGCTGCACTCAGCTTCTATGGATGAAGCAAACTCTCAAGGACTATGGCATTCATCTGAAGCAAGTGCCAATCTACTGCGACAACGAGAGCGCCATCAAGATTGCTAACAACCCAGTTCAGCACTCAAAGACAAAGCACATTGAAATTCGTCATCACTTTCTCAGAGATCATGTCATGAAGGAAGATATTGATATCATACACGTCAACACTGAAGAGCAACTAGCAGATATCTTCACAAAGCCCTTGGATGAGAAGAGATTTTGCAAGTTACGGTGTGAGCTAAATATCTTGGAATCCTCAAATGTCCTGTGAACAGGCACACATCCTAACACGTATGTCTTCAATCAATGAAGACTTGCATTATGAGTGTGAATACATTAACATGGAATTTGACTTCGGACCGCCACGATAATTGTGTGCTATGTCTGGGTCTAATACTTCCTATACGGTGGGTAACACCACCACCAAATTCTTCTCTTGGAAGCATTTTTCACATAGCGTTACATTTGCAAAGTCTTCACCTTCTTTTTGTCTTCAATGTTTACATGGACTCATGTTTATCTTCAATTTGGTTTCTGTCCTCTACAGCATTCACTTATAGCTATGTCTTCATGTTTAATCTTTCGAACTAAGTGAATGTGATCGGACCCTAACCCCTCTATGCTTCTATCTTAAGTCTATCTATCCAAATCATATGCATTCTATTGAAACTGTCAAAATGTCTTCTTTGCGTCCTTGTCAGCAGAAGACACAGAGACAAACATTAATCTGTTTTCAATGCTAAATCCTTCAACCTGAAACCCAAAGAAGTGGGAACGACCACCCAACAATCCACGCGTGCGTGAACGTGGAACAACCTCCAATGTGTTGCATGATCGCCACATGTCCTTCATATGTGAACCGCCAGGGGCACCTGTGTAATAACACTGTGCCGTCCCTGTCCCTATAAATACACGACTCACCCCAGTCATTATTTCTTCTTCCACTCTCGCACAAACCCTAGCGCCACCGCTAGCCCTCGACGACGCCGACGACGAAGCGCTTAGCTGACGCGACCTCACCGACGCCATCCTCAAGCCGGCCGCGGACATCGTCTTCTCCGCCGTCGCCGTAGGTGTCCTCCATCGCCAAGTTAGGGCACGGAAGATCGAACTGCTCGGCCTCCTCTCCCACTCCGTCTAGCAGTTCCTCGTGTGGTAAATAAAACCTCCTTTTTATAGTCTTTTTGATCCAATAGATTCATCCTTTTCTACCACAAGTAGTTTTTGTTCACACAAGTTGGATCTATCTCATACTGCATCTCATAACATGCCTAGTATATTCACTTATGCTTCACAAAGTAGTTAGATTCCTCACTTGTACTTATTCATGGATTCGTACAAATCTGGAACCAACTCTCTACCTCTGAGTGAATGTCTTCGCACTATGAGGTCAATGTCTTCTAAACTGATTTATCTTCAAAATCTTCTGAGAATGCATATGACCTCTTCCCCTTCCCTCGCACCTTAATGTTGTCACAGGTACATGTTCGTGGGAGAATCCCTTGGTTCCCATAGTCTGCATTCATTTGCAGAGTTCTTACAGCATCATATAAATTCTCCTGAAGCCAGTTCTTGTCTGACCAGTAGACGGAAAACTTTGACAGTGTTGAAGCCTTTCAGTCTAAACTTCATGGCAATAGAGAAATCTGCAAGGAAGGGTGGCAGACAGCATCGTGGCAACACCTCAAGAGATTTGCCTCCTGACCTCTATGAGTTGTACAAGACAGATCCAGAGGAGGACTACAATCAGCGAAAAACCCGAATCCAATGGATTCGAAGATATTGGGCAGAACAATGGTTCAAGTACAGGTTTGTGACCCAGGAATATGCTGAGAGAAATGCCATCAAGTGACCATGGGGAGACATCTTATACAGAAATCTTCAACCCAGATCTAGAGCTGAAGCCATTGAACAAGGCTTCTATCCTTGCATGGTCCGTGGACCACAGCCTGCCGATGCAGACCCATCTTCATTGCTATGGTGTCGTGACGACAATCTGTTCAAGCGCAACTTCCAGTTTGCGAAGAACTCGGCCAAAGAAAACAAGAAGTCATGGGGATTAGACTTCAATCCAGACCCCTCTGCTCCTCGTGATGACGGCACATGCGAAGCTGAACCCAATCTGGTTGGGCCCTTCTATAACTTAGAAGGTCTCATTACTCACATAAAGGTTCAAGGGGCAGTCGTGGATCAACCTGCAGACGTCGCTGATTCTGACGAAGCGCCTGCACCACCAAAGCCAAAGAAGCTAAAGAAATCTAAAGCTTCGAAGCCTGCCCCTGCACCAAAGGTTTCACGGGCGAAGCCTCTGGCCACTGCACCTCCTGAACATAGTGTGCAGTCTGAAGATCTGTCACGCATCTCCAACCCCTCCAAAGTGAAGATGTCCATGCAACCCACCAGCCAAGCACTGACCCCTGTTGTTGTTCTGCGCAACGAGAATGACGCCATTGATCTAGCCAGCGACGACGATCTTGGCGATAACGCTCTTGAGCAGTTGATCAAGAGCAAGCAAGAGGCAGAAATCTTCAATGACCTTCCTCTCTTTGACATGGAAATCTTAAACAAGTTCATTGATGAGTGGTTTGACAGCCCAAATGTCAGCTTTGATGATCTTCAGCTTCCCATTGGCCTCAGCGTCGCCTTCCATAGAGCCATTGCTGCTGAACTGGCTCTAGCTCAGAAAATTGTTGAGCTGAAGCATAAGATAGATTATGAAAAGGCTCAATTCAAGAAGCATATGGCCAAGCTCAATGTTGAAGACATTCAAAACTTCCAGGTCATGATGCATGAACTCAAGGAAGCATTCCGAACCAAACGCGAAGAAGCCAAAGGTTCTCGTGAGCGCATGAAGGATCTTGCTGCTAAATGTGTTCAGGGATACAATGAATCTGAAAAGCGCAAGGCTTTGGGGCGACCAAGCATCGACCCCAGAATGGCGGCCAAGAAGAAGAAGAAGCCAGCTATGGCAGAACCCAAAGCACCAAGGTAGGAAGTACATCCAATTGTCTTCCCAGCTAGTATGACAGGATCGAAGCCTAAGGTCCCCATAGTGGCTTCAGAACTGAAGAAAACAAGGGCAGCTGAAGCCGAAGCCAGGAAATGCAAAACCAAGGCCACCACTAATGATGCACCTCCAACCAAGAAACGAAAAACCAAGAAGAGAGACCGGGCTGCTCCCACAGAGCCCCTTGAGGTCAAGCCAATCTCAGTGGCTCGTCCTGCGTCTGAACATCAAGAATGTCAAATGATACTTCATGAGCCTGCTTCGATAGAGGCTCCTGAAGCTGAAGACAATCCAGTTGTTGACCCCACCGCAGCTGAAGACATTGGTCCTCATGACAATGTTGAAGATGATGAAGTCCTTCCTCAGATCGAGCACCAGTTGGTATCATCGCCTGTGCTCACGCACAGCGAACTCATCAGCATTGGTCGTCCTTTGACACCAACTGCTCAGGATGCATCGTGGGCTGATCACCCACAACGACAAGACACTCCAAGTTCTCCCCAACCACAAGTCACCTCACCCATGCAAGATGATGATGACTTTGAGGCCCAGCACACTCCATCTCCGCAAGCGTCGCCAGCATTACGCAGGCTTCGCAAAGGACCGAGGCCCCAAGTCACTCCCACTGTGCACGTGTCAGAATCTGAAGCCAAAACTGCTGAAGATATTCCAGCTGCATCAGCCGATGAAAGAGAAGAACCAAGAGTTGAAGTAGAAAGAGTTGCTACACCCCCGTCCCACCAAGATGTTGTTCTCGAGGAGAACGTGTCCGACCCTCCAGCTTCTGAAGTGGAGGTTAACAATCCTGAGGCGGCCACCAACATCAACACTGAAGCCAATGACGTTGTCATGGCTGAAGCTAATGTGGTGCCTGACACTCATGCGGTGCCAGAAGTGCAAGCACCTGAAGCCACTCCAGCTCCCGAAGCCAATACTAAAGCACCTCAAGCCAATGTGGTCCCTGAAGTCCATATCAACGACAATTTCAATGCTCCTGTACCCCCTCCAAGACCTCATACAATTGAGCTGGCATTTGATCGTGGTCAGCCTGTTATGGTCCGATGGCCCATTCTGGTTCCTCCACCTGCTGCGGGTCCACAATTTGACTATCATGTCGAGCAAAGACCTCCCATCTAGATGCCCAAGCCAAGACTTCCACGATTCCCAGGCACTGCAACTTCACCTGGGGTCTTCAATGTGAATTGCTTCGTGGCACACAACACCTTTTTCAATAGCGCCAAGAACCCTTACACCAAACCTCGCATTTCATCAGATCGGTTCTGGAGCTATCAGCAGCGCAGCTACTATTCCCGCGTCTTATACAATCAAGGGCGCATATTTCCACATATGCGTCTCGACACTAAAGCTATAGCTGGCCTGCCCTACCTTGAAGAAGCGTTGGATTGCTTCAGAGACGCTGGACTCCTGCAGTTTGTCACAGATAAGGAACACTGGAATGAAGAGCTTCTGCTCCAGTTCTATGAAACTCTTCACATTCGAGGCTACAATAGGGATCCAAAGACTTGGGTCCTTGAGTGGATGACAGGCAATGTCCATCATGAAGCCAAAGCTCTTGACATCATTGAGCTCACAGGCCTGCCCACTCCTGGTGAATACTATGAGCCAGGTTGTCAACAACACCAGAATGCTTTGGAGAGCATTTTTCATAAGCCAGAACCAAACATGAGCCAAATGTTGAGCATGATGAAGCCTTTGCCTCATGACGCTGACTACCCATCTGAATTCTTTGTTGAAGACCTAGAGTATCAGCCTCGCACCATTTATCACATCCTCAGAAAAACTCTATGGCCTATCAAAGGACATTCATCTGCAGTGAAGCTTGAAGGAGCAATGAAGACTTTGGTTTTCTACATCTTCAATGGCATCAGCTTCAATGCTCAAGACTTCTTCATTAGGCAGTTGGCTGCATCTGGCTCCGACATTTTTGGTCTAAAGTTCTATGCTCCATGGGTAATTCGCCTTATCAAGCTTCACTCTGCCATAACTATCAGCCGTCTATGTGCAATCATCTTGTCTTCTTGCCAGAGGTTGATCTGTCTGTTGAAGCTATTTACCCAAAGCCTGCTAAGGATCCCATTTATCTTCACAATGTTGATCACCAAAGCTTCACCCAGCCCATTGAAGGAGTTCAGGCAGTCTCGAGTGTTTATCCCTTGGCTGGCAACACACGTGCCCCTCGCGCTCAAACTGATGCCACTGGTAGCACCATTGCGCAAAGGCCTCGAAGGCGATCTCGATTTCTCAATGACCGAGAGCTTATCGTCACGCTACACCAGAAACAGGACAAACATCATGACTGGCTCAAGCATCAGATGCAAAGCCTCTTGGTGGATGTCAACCGCATACGCAATCTTGCCACCAAGAATGCCTTTGTCACTCATGAAACCTGTCGGAGGTCGTGGAAGAGTTTGACTTTGCTTAGTGCTGAAGCTGATCTGCGGGACGATGGCTTCATCGAAAGATTCAAGTTTGACTCAACTCCTCCACGGAATGCTCACTTGCGTCGGACTCCCTCACTTGAAGACTCTGACTATTCGTCCTCGGCTGCGACAGTGAATGCCAGAGTCATCGATGACCAAGATGATGCAACTTCACCTCCTCCAACTTCAGCGCGTGTCGACACTGCACCAAGTTCTTCTGCACCACCGGACCTCAACGACGACCCTGCTACCTCGCCTGCACCTCATGGGAACGAGTAGGCGCTCTATGACTTCAAACCTTTTTGGTCCTTACTGACAAAAGGGGGAGAAGCATATGAGTTGATAGTCTTCAAGCGGGTCCATATGGGTGGTTGCTTTACCTTTTGTTACTTTTGCCAAGTGCTTACAACTCTTGCTTTTTGATACATTTGGTTCTTCGAGTTGTAACGCTTAAACTCGATGGTCGTCTGCTACTTATTTGCTATTCTGTGATGCGATGATAAATTCCGCATGTGCGATGATAACTTCCGCACTTAGGTCATTTTGCAGACGTCCATTTTTCATTATGCATGTCATTATCTTCGTTACATCAAATCATGCATGATGAATTGTCATCATAAGTTGAAGAGGATCTCCACAAGTACAACCTGCCATGTGCATTTGCATTCCAAGAGAAAATTACTTATATGCACATCTTCAGGGGGAGCCTTTGCCACTTATGAAGACAATACCCTATCCTTTACAATTTCACATATTTTATTCCCCATTGAAAACTTCAACCAGTTTGTCATCAATCACCAAAAAGGGGGAGATTGTAAGTGCATCTAGTGCCACCCCTAGTTGGTTTTGGAGTATTGATGACAAACCTGGTTGAGGGACTAATGTATTTGTGAGAATTGCAGGATAACATAGGTAGAAGTCCCTCGTTGATTCGGTTTTCCTACCAAAGATGACCCCTAAAAATGTATGAAGACATTAAAGTCAAAGGTGGTATGTGAAGACATTCACATTGAAGACTATGACAAGAGAAGACATTGCATGAAGACTATGGAGTGCGAAGACTTAGTTGTTTCGTCGTTCTTTTTCTTCTTTGTTGAGTCAGAGAACCACCGTACTGTTAAGTGGGGTCCAAATGAACCAGACAGAATGACTGAAGTGATGCTTAACCAAAATCCTATGTCTTCGAGCGAAGACAATGAGAGCAAATCTTATCCAGAGCTGGATAAGTCAGCTTTGCTTGTAGCCCAAGTAATGGTGCCGTGTGTGTTTGAAATCTGACCATTGCAAGACGTGTCAGTTCCTTAGTGACCCAGGGTCATTTCGAACAAATCAGGTCGGGTTGCCTAGTGGCTATAAATAGCCCACCCCCTACAACCATAAACGGTTGGCTGCTCAGAGTTAGTGTACAACTTTTGTCGTTTGAGAGCAACCCACCTTGAAGCCTTTGAGAGAGAATTCCTTGCGAGGAAAAGCCCTAAACACCCAGAGCCAAAGTGTGTTAGGCATCACTTAAGTCTTCCTGTCTGTGTGATCTGAAGACTTATTACACTTGAGGACTGTGAATCCTCTAGCCGGTTAGGCGTCGCGTTCTGAGCATCCAAAAGTTATTGTGGATCGCCGGTGAACAAAGTCTGTGAAGGTTTGGAAGTCTAACTTGAAGACTTACCAGAGTGATTGGGCGAGGACTGGGTGTCCTTAGCTCAAGGGGAATAAGGTGAAGACACGGTCTTCTGAGTTGAATCTCAGCCTCCCTAACCAGACGTACAGTTGTCATAGCAACTGGAACTGGTCCACCAAATCATTGTCTTCAACGAGCCATTGGTTCCATCCTTCCCATCTCTTTACTTGCAGATTGATCCTTGTGAAGTCATTGCCTGTTTGCATTATCTATTTGTCTTCACTGTGTGACTGCTTGTTCTGATTGGCTTCATACTATCTTCCATCCTGATCTATACTGCCTAGCTGCTATTAGTCTTTGTGCTTTCATTTCATTGAATACTTGACTATGGCTTGCTTAGTGTAGTCTACCTTCCGTTGCATGGTAATAGGTTTAGTTCTATCATTTGTCTTCAAAACTTCCATGTTTTGAAGACTTCCATAAAAATTGCCTATTCACCCCCCCCCTCTAGTCGATCACTAGCACTTTCAGGCATAGAGTCTGAACCGGAGGAAAGGGTAATTACCTCTACATCATTAGCCTGGCTTCCTTCTACGTCCTCCTGATAAAGATCATTGTTAATGAGGTGCATGAAAAGGGGGCCAAGTGAGTCAAGTTCTACCTCAACTTCCGGATCATCTGCATCTTCATGAAGTTCCATGTTGATCCGGTCAGCTGTTTTCCGCTTTGAGGTATGCTTGACGGTTTTGGTTTTGGGACGGGATGGCTTTGCCGCTTTATCTGCGGATTTCCGCTTCCAGAAGGGATCATCACCCTGTTTATACACAAACAAAAGAAAGTTTACAAGTTGAACAATTTAAAGATATCAAAGATAAAAAAGGAAGCATAATGCTTACAGCAGGCGGTTTATTTTGAGTGTAGAAGGGGTTCAAGCCGGTTTGGCGACAGACTAATTCCGGTTCATTCAAAATTTTCTTAACGCCTTTAGTGACCTCTTCATCGGTTATCTGAATGTTGATGTAGCGTTGGGGGTCTTCTAATTCACCGGTATACTCACACACTAAACTGAGGCGGTGGCTTAGTGGCAAGACGCTCCAAGATATCCAGCAACGCACAAAATCAACGCCTGATAAACCGTTGGCCATAAAGGCCCGGAGCTTGGCGATTTGAGGGGCATATTTGGCCCGTTCTGTAGAACTTAAACGTTGTGGCATTGGATGAGTGTTGGAAAGCCAGTGATCACGGTAGCCTGGAAGAGGGTTCTCATCTTCAGGAGAGGTATCTATGCAGTAGAACCAAGTCTGGTTCCATTCCTTAGGGTGACTCTGCAGTTTGGCATGAGGGAATTCAACTTCCTCCTCTTTTGAATAGAGACACCAGCAAGTTCAGTGTTGGGACCATTTACAAATTTTGTATGCCAGTTCAGATGAAAAAAGTCCCGGAACAGCTCAGCAGTTGGTTCTTCTTGTAAGTACACTTCATAGAAGACTTGAAAGTTGCATAGATTGGACACCTAGTTGGGTCCGATATCTTGAGGATGGAGTTGGAAACTGGCAAGAACATCTCGGAAAAACTTTGACCCGGGTGGTTTGAAACCACGGCCTATGTGGTCGACAAAGACCACTACCTCACCCTGCCTCGGGGTAGGAGGATTCTTTGTTCCTGGAACTCACTACCGAATTTCCATTTTTTTGGGCAAGGTGTCGATACTGACCATTCCGTTCAACTGTTCTTCGGTGATCCGGGAAGGAGCCCAGTTGCAAGTGGCAAACTGTTTGGCCATTGTGAAACAAAAAGTTGGAAAAGAAATGCCGGTTTACAAATCATTCATGATGATACGCAAGATGCAATGGGATAAAGATATACAGACATGTGAAATTGCGTAAACCAGAGACTGATACAATAATGAATGACAAGGTCATATCAAGGGTATACATGTGTTGTTAAATCGGACCGTTATAGTGAATGTAAAGGGGGTTTGCCGGTTTACCAGGGGACTAATGGTATGAGATAGATTGTCTTTACAAGGGTAAACCGCCTACATGGTAAAGATGATACACATCTAAGGCGAAAAAGGGCTAAGTAAGGTAAAACAGATTTCACAGTTTGGCATGGGAATTTCAGATCTGTCGTGCGTTGGATAATCAAAATATATCTAATTTCAAGTGCTCAAAAGGTTCAGTAAGTTCAGATGAGTTTGATATCAAGCGGGTGCCTTAACAAGAATAAAGGAGTTTAAACTACAAAGGGCGCTGAAAAGGATCAGATCTAACTGGCCATTGGTGTTACTAAAGGAGGAACAACTTCAGGTTATGAAGAACACCAAACCCTAACGGCGGATCTGGGGTGAGGAGAAGAGAAACTTACCGGTACATGAGGAAGCAGCGGAGGATCACCGTGTGTCTCTGGTAACGGTCAGGTTGATGCGGCGGCCTTTGTCGAAGCAGAGGTGAAGCTCGGTGACGGCAGCGGCGCTCAGGAGCAGAGATGTCACGAGGAGGAAGAAGAAGTGAAGGAGACGAAGGGGAAATAGGAGAAGGACCCGTGGTCCTATTTATAAGGCGAAGCGATAAAGCGACAAGTGCAAAAATCGAGGAGCTGGAAATGGATAAGTATTAAAGATGACGCCTCGAGGGTTGAAACGATCATTAATGAAGGGCATCTTCGGCTTCAACGGGTACATGAAATCATAACGATTGGCTATGGATTTAAAGGATGACATCACGTTGATTTACCAGATTTGTACAAAGATGCCAGAGCAAGAATTTTTCTAAGTATTGGAGATTGACATGAACAAGTTCAAATCAATCTGGGGCCTAATGTTGGGGGTATAGTTACTGGAGGTAAACCGGTTAGGTATAGCCGGATTAGCTCCATGAAGATTGAAGCCCATGAAGATGGCAAGATACTGGCGCTTTAAGAAGGCCCAAGGCCCAAAGGCAGATTAAAGCCTGTAGTTGTGAACCGACTTTATCATGTAAACTTGTATTGTAAGTTAGAGGAATAGAGACCGAGCCGGACACCTCTATGATCCAGTCTCGGGACTCTGTAAACCGGCGGGTGTCAACCTGTGTATATAAAGGGACGACCCGGCCACGGTTTGAGGACAGAAACAACAACTCGAGGGCCAGTCAAAGCGGATTCACTCACTGGTCATCGAAACCCTAGCAATACCAATCACAACTAGACGTAGGCTTTTACCTTCATCGAAGGGGCCGAACTAGTATAAACTCCCTGTGTCCCCTTGTCCGGTTTAACCCCTTTAAGCTAACCCGTTGAGATGGCTCCACGACTAAGTCCTTTCACAAGGACATCTGCCATGACAAACCCATGACAATTACGCTGTGGTGTTCCAGGTGGCATGTGTTGCGAAACTATTTGACATTGTTTTAAATGAAGACCAAACTTGTAACTTCACTTTGGAATTCTTTGAACTTTTCAAATGTTTCAGACTTTTGTTTCATTAAGTAGATATACCCATATCTGCTCAAATCATCTGTGAAGGTCAGAAAGTAACGATACCCGCCGCAAGCCTCAACACTCATCGGACCGCATACATCAGTATGTATTATTTCCAATAATTCAATGGCTCGCTTCATTGTTCCAGAGAACGGTGTAACACACCGGATGTAACTTTCCCTATTTGTACTCCAACTCTTGCCGTTTCCGGCGTTAAGTTATTTTATTTTCTCGGGTTCGGGTCTTTGTCTCCGTGTGTTGTTGTCATTGTAATGCATCTCATATCATGTCATCATGTGCATTGCATTTGCATACGTGTTCATCTCATGCATTCGAGCATTTTCCCCGTTGTCCGTTTTGCATTCCGGCGCTTTGTTCTCCTCCGGTGGCCATTTCTAGCTTTCTTTCGTGTGTGGGGATTAAACATTTCCGGATTGGACCGAGACTTGCCAAGCGGCCTTGGTTTACTACCGGTAGACCGCCTGTCAAGTTTCGTACCATTTGGACTTCGTTTGATACTCCAACGGTTAACCGAGGGACCGAAAAGGCCTCGTGTGTGTTGCAGCCCAACACCCCTCCAATTTGCCCAAATCCCACCTAACTCTGCTCCATGTCCTAGAGCGTTCGATCACGATCGCGTGGCCAAAAACCGCACCTCATTTGGACTCTCCTAGCTCCCTCTATGCCTATTTAAACACCCCCCGAAATCCGGGTCTTCCTCTCCCCCGAAAACCCTAGATCCGTCTTCTGCCGCGCCGGACACGTCCGACCCCCCCGGACAAATCGCCGCCGCCCGCCCGCACCAGTGGCAAGCTGCCACGTGGCGCGCCGCCGCCGCCGCCGAGGCCCGCGAGGCCCATCCGGGGCCCCCGCGGCCCG